>NW_012106586.1:1246841-1247560 GCF_000951045.1 Mandrillus leucophaeus
GTCTCGGCCTCCCAAAGTGCTGGGATTACAGGCTTGAGCCACCACGCCCGGCCTAAAGGAGACTGTTTTAAAAGTTAGGCCTGGCTGGCCACTGTGGCTCATGCCTGTAACCCCAGCACTTTGGGATTGCAGGTGGGCGAATCACCTGAGGTCAGGAGTTCAAGACCAGCTTGGCCAACAAGGTGAAACCCCATCTCTACTAAAAATACAAAAATTAGCCAGGCATGGTGGCGAGCACCTGTAATCCCAGCTACTCAGGAGGCTGAGGCAGGAGAATTGCTTGAACCCAGGAGGCAAAAGTTGCAGTGAGCCAAGATCATACCACTGTACTCCAGCCTGGGCGGCAGAGGCAGACTCTGGCTCAAACGAAAAAAGAAAAAAAAGAAAGAAAATAAACTAGGCTCTACATGGTGGTTCAAGCCTGTAATTCCAACACTTCAGGAGGTCAAGGTGGGAGGATCACTTGGGACCAGGAGTTCCAGACCAGCCTGGGCTGTAACATAGTGAGACCCTGCCTCTACAAATAATTAATTATTTAATGTACTGAGTGCTCTGAGGAATTCTAGTGAAGGTCACTTTTTGATGTGGAGCCTTGGTAATGTGTTTGAATCTTCCGCCTTTTCCTGCTTCCCTCCTACCTGCTGTGCCTGACAGGGTCCTACTTACTCTTCAAAGCCTTCCTTGGCTTCTCCAACTGAGCTCTAATCCTTCTCTCTCCC
>NW_012106586.1:1250120-1252565 GCF_000951045.1 Mandrillus leucophaeus
AAAAAAAAAAATACAAAATTAGCTGGGAGTGGTGGCATCTGCCTGTGATCCCAGCTACTCGGGAGGCTGAGGCAAAACGATCACTTGAACTCAGAAGGCAGAGGTTGCAGTAAACTGGGATGTGCCACTGCACTCCAGCCCAGGGGACAGAGCAAGACTCCATCTCAAAAAAAAAAAAATTTTTACTGAATTAGTATTATTAAATTGTTTCTTGGGAAGCTTGTACAAATTCTGTACTTCCTCCAGTAGGGGTTTAGTGCGTCAGTTTTCCTAGAACTGGAAACTGCTATTGAACATTGACGTGATGTTGAATTTTTGCTACTTTAATAAAAGAACGACTGCATTGGTTTTAAAACGTACATCTCTTTAATAATTAGCAAATATCCTTTTCTTAGGTTAATTTAATAATTATAATTTTTTGGTTGTAAAAGATCTTATTTTTAAATTTATTTTAGAGGTGGATTCTCCCTATGTCACCCAGGCTGGAGTACAGTGGTGCTATCACAGCTCACTGCAGCCTTGAACTCCTGGGCTCAAGTGATTCTCCCACCTCAGCCTCCTGAGTAACTGGGACCACAGGCTTGTGCCACCACACCTGGCTAATTTTTTTTTTTTTCTTTAGAGATGCGCTCTCGCTGTGTTGCTCAGGCTGGTCTCAAACTCCTGGGTTCAAGTAATCCTCCTGCCTTGACCTCTGAAAGTGCTGGGAACACAGGCATGAGACATCATGCCAGTCCTAAAATATCTTTTCATATTCTTCATCTAGTGGAGTATTATTGAATTTTAACATCTTATTTAATAAACTAATGTTATTTCCTAGGGCTGCTAAAACAAATTATTATAAAGCAACATAAATGAATGCCTAAAGCAACATAAATGAATTCTCTCACACTTTGGGAGGTGTCAGCAGAGCTGCGCTCCGACGGCTCTGGGGGTGCATCCTTTCTCGCCTCTTCCAGCTTCCACTAGTTGCTAGGAATCCGTGCTGTTCCTGGGTCTACACATGCATCATTCCAGTCTCTGCCTCTGTCTTCACACAGCTTTTTCCCATGTGCCTCTGAGTCCAAATTCCCCTCGTCTTATAAGGACACCAGTCAGTTTAGGGTCCACCCTCCTCCAGTATGACCTCTCTTCACTGGACTACATCTGCAGGGACCCATTTCCAAATAAGGTCCCATTCGCAGAGATTGAGACTGCAGCTTACCTCATGGTGGGAGCACTGTTGAGCCCACAACAGCACTTAAAAAAAAAAATACGAACAGGACATTCTGACAGAAGAAGCAAAAACCCACAGAGATTCTCCCCTGGGATTGTATCACTGGCAGGTGACTGGTACAATCACAGAGAAGAATCTTTGTAGGTTTATCCCCATCTGTTATATAAAGGTGCTGTAGAAAGCCGTGTCCTCCAAATTTTTAACTACATGTACATTGGTTAAGATTTCAGAACACTAGTGACTAAACACCGACTGGAACTACACAAATCCTCTCTGAGCGTGGTAAGTTAGGAAGGTGCTCTGGGTGTATTTCTGGCAGTGGCACTGCTTAGCTACATGAGGTAGAATGATTTGCTTAATTGATGTACCTGTTTTTGTGTCAAAATCTGTAACACGCAAAGTGTACCCAACTCTAAGGCTCCTGCCAATGCTAATAACCTAGGACTGCAAATGCCATAATAAGTTAAAGCCATTGTAGGGGTACACAGGTCTTCAAGTTTGTGTTTATAAATGCAAGCCTAGTCGTTTAGGTTAAAGTTCATTTATATTCAAATCATGATCATCTGTGAACACCACAGTGGGTTCTGGGGGGAGCGGTCAAGAGCTCTGATGCATGCTGAGATGCTCAGGAAATCGGTTCATGGTTTGTTGTCCCAGCAGACAGAGAGGATATTTTCAAAATATAAAAGGTTCATTGAAGCCGGAAGTGGAACTAGTAATTCAACTATAGAGTTTTCATTTTCAGAAACCTTTATAAACAAGAAATTTAGTGGGGTCTGGGTTAAGCGATTCTGGAACCCCAAACACAAGGGTCACATGTAGAAGCCGAGCCCTTCGGATCAATATTCAGCCTTTCCCTACAGAGTCAAAAGTTCCTCGTCAAAGCCCAGTCTCACGTGTGCCCCTGCTCCTGGGCCTGTCTTTCTGAGACAGCGTTAACACACGGGACTGCAATTAATGTAGGGATTATTTGGGAAACTGCAGTGTATTTCAGTGGAAAAGCCCAGAATGTTAGTATTATATAATGAAGGGAACCCATGAATTCTGGGTTTTCTAACTCCATTAGTGATGGACACCAGGATTCACTTCTTTGATGAATGTCTGCCTTATTTTTAACATTAAAACCAGTGAAGCTCACCTGTTTCATATAATCTTAAAGGAGACTTTTTTTTTTTTTTTTTTTTTTTTGAGACGGAGTCTCGCTCTGCCGCCCAGGCTGGAGTGCAGTG
>NW_012106586.1:1253265-1272240 GCF_000951045.1 Mandrillus leucophaeus
TGTACTGAGTGCTCTGAGGAATTCTAGTGAAGGTCACTTTTTGATGTGGAGCCTTGGTAATGTGTTTGAATCTTCCGCCTTTTCCTGCTTCCCTCCTACCTGCTGTGCCTGACAGGGTCCTACTTACTCTTCAAAGCCTTCCTTGGCTTCTCCAACTGAGCTCTAATCCTTCTCTCTCCCGTGATCCCAAAACCCTCTGCGTGTTCGTCTGTTAGAGAGCTTATCCACATAACACAATCACTAGGGCAGTCCCTGTGATAACGTGAGTACTTCATGAGGGAAGGGCCCGAGTCGTGTTTGTCCTTGCAGCCCAGCGCCTGCCATGCAGGGGTATGGAATGGTTGTTAGTTAAGTAACAAGTGGGGCTACCCGTAAACATTGCTGCTTTTCATAGGAGTAGCTAGGGAGCCTCCCGTGGCTAAGAAAAGGAGATCGAGGGCTATCATTAAGTGAACATTGTTATTTTTTCTAATTCATGCATCACTTCAAGGGTAATAATGTGCTGTCTCAGAGCAGGCTAACCATTACTTTGGGCCAGTCTGGTATTCTCCTTTTCTTCACTGCTGCCTTTTCACTGGGTGTGCGCATGGAGTCAGGTCTTCATGTTGCTGTTTACTCACCTCCAGGGCCTCTCAGATGAACCTCCAAGTAGACTGCACAGTGTCTTTTCTCTTTTTTCCAGAAACAATCCAGCAAGCTTTTCATAATTGTGGTTTACAGTCCTGATACCAGAGCAATCTTGGACAGTATTAATCATTTGTAGGGAAAGTTTTTTTTTTTTTTTTTTTAGCTTTTTAATGCTAAAAATAGGATAGAAGGTTCTCATGTATCCTTCTCCTGGCCCCTCTCCCCGCGCCAATATTAACATCTGACATAACCGCAGTGCACTGATTAAAACCAGGATATTAACATCAATACAAAGCCTATGTACTAGTCTACGGGCCTTATTCAGAATCTGCTGATTTTCCCACTTACATCCTTTTGCTGGTTCAGGTTACGGTCCAGGATCCCACATTCCAGTCAGTTGTCAAACTAAACTGTTTTCTCCAAATGTTACAGTTCTTTAGTTTTCCTTTGTCTTTCATGACCTTGACACTTTTGAAGAGCGCTAGCCCATTTCTTCCCCCTCAGTTTTGGTTTGTCTGATGTTTTCACCTGTCAGATTGAGGTTATGCATTTGGGGGCAGAAATATCACAGAACAGATGCTGCACCTTCCCAGTGCATGGGAAATGTTTTTCCTTGACTTTTTTGTGTGCATATTGGAGCTTTTCTTTAAGAGGTAATTACTACTCCTCAACAACTTTTCTTCCTCCTCCCCCTTTCCTCTTCCTCATCCTTCTTCCCCCTCCTCTTCCTTCTTTCTCCTCTCGTCTTCTTCTCTTGGCATTTTACTTTCTTTTTCTTTCTCAGGCATTTGGTAGGTCACTGAAAAGGCTTAGCCATTTGGACTCGTAATTCATGGGCCAGGATTCCCTTGGAAGAGTGTTTGTTTCCCTGCCCCTGGGAGGCCTGAGGAAAGACGGGGCTCGTCATCCTCATGTCACCCCGGGCCTCCTCCTTTGTTGCGGGTCTGAAGCAGCTCTCCGTCCATGCCCGGCCTCTCACTGGTTACAAACGGCTTCGGAGGTTGGGTTCACACAGAAGCTGACCCCGAGACAATGGCTTGAGTCCACGTGGTTTCTTTAGGAGGTGATCCCAGGAAGCACCTGCCGGGCAGCAGGCAAGAGGCAGGAAGGGAGGGAAGGCTGGTGCCTCATCTTCAGTCTCCATCCACCACTGGGTGAGGGTGCTCCCCAGGGCATTGCTTTTCTGGCGTTTTGGCCTGGTCCAAACCAGAGAAAGCCTGCAGGCAGGGAGTCGGCGGGCAGGCAGCAGGAAGTCTAGACGGAAGCTCCTGGTGTTTAAGGCAGCTGCAAGTGCCCAGAAATATGGGAGGGGTACCTACATTGCCTCTTCCTCGTTTCCCATTTTACTTCTCCCATTTCTTCCCAATATTAAAGTAAAAATCCTAAATGGTGCCTGGAGCAGCGTTGCAAGGAGAAGGCATTGGAATAGAGGTTTTGTGTGGATACAAATCCGCAGCTGCTGGCAGCGCTCTCATTCCTATGTTCTCTTATATTTTGGATACACTGATACTTCTATTTTACAAAGATGAGTGACCAAGAGCAGAAAAGAAAAAATGTGTTTTCTAACTTAAAAAGTTACTCCTTTCCAAGTAGAAGGCTTTTTTTCCCCAGGCTTTCTGACTCCGCTGTCAGTTATGGAGAGAGATGAGTGAACTGAGCTCTGGGGGACGTCCTGATACCACCCACAGGGAACCCGAAATGTCCTCCAAGGGAACCAGAGAACATCCGACAGTGGGGCCTGAGCCCTTTTCAGAAACCGTCTGGCTACTTGATGCCATGTCTTGCTGTAGATAGTCCCAGAGGTTCTGAGATGAGACCTCTAAGACTAGGAGAAAGGGCTTACTTGGAGGAACACGTAACACTTTCTCTCTGGCCAGATGACCTTAGCCAAGTTATTCTTCTAATGTCCTCATCTGCAAAATGGGAAGAACACCTGTCTCATGTGGTTGCCCTGAAACCACAAGGCATACGATGAGAGGTCACAGGTGAGAAAGGCCGCCCAGGGTTGGCCAGAAAAACTCATAGCACATAGAGTGGGGAGAACAGAGATCCTCCCACCACACCCCGACTGTGAGTGTTCATGAACTGAACGCGCACTAACCGGGTGGTCCCAGTGGGATCTGCAAGGTCGTTATTGTGATCCCACTTTGCAGAGCAGAAACTCAGTTCCCAGAGAAGCTAAGCTCCTGCCCCTTGGTATGTAACTGTAGGTGAGCGACTCAGGACTTGGATCCAGGCTGTCTGGTGCTGTGATCCACTCTCGCACATGCCTCATGCACATCACGAACATCACACCGAGGGGCGAGAGCGGGTACTCATCTTCCCCTGCCCCACCTTCTCGCATCAAGATGGGTAATGAAAGAGCGCCTGTAAACTCTGTTCCATGCCCAAGAGACGAGAGGAGCGAAGGAAACTGACATCACTCAGCACCTTCCGTGTGCCAGGAACTAGGCCAGGTGCTGCCCAAAAAGTTTCCTATTCAAGCAGCATTGGAGGAGGGCAAACCCCAGCTCTCCTTCCTGGTTGTTGCACAGCATACACAATGCACACGCACTGGCTCAGACAAGCTTTGATCAGGCACCGCTGAGCAGCTCTTGGAGGCTCTCTGGTGCCTGCAGGTTGCTGCTGTTGTGCCCCTCACTCAGCTCCATGCTGGTTGCAGCATGCCAGCCCAGCTGCAGCAGCCACTGAGAGAGGATCGCACCTTTCCAGGGTTTGGCCAATGTGGCGTCGTTGGTGTTTTCTTGACCAGGGTGGGAAGAGGCAGAGACTAGGGCTCCAGGTTCTGGTGGCAGCCTTGTGCAGTACGGGATGCTGAGCAGATCCCCGCACCCACCTAGCCATCCACCTCCTTGCCTTTGTCTTCCAGTTTCTGCTCAGAGCTTTCCCCTTGGCCTAAGGTGCTGCCCACTTTCCAATAAATCCTTCATTCCTTCCAAATTTGGATGAACATTTTAGTAGACCTACAACCAAATGGAGGGTGAGGACACAGAGGTCCCTTGGGTAGTGATAAGGTGGGAGGCAGGTAGAGGAAAGGGACTTTGTGGATATAGTTAGAATGAGAAGTTAGAGCGATGAGCCAAATGGTACACTATTTCTGAAGTGGGCAAGTCAAAGGAAACTGTGCTAGCCACCTTCTTTTCAACTCCCTGGCGATACTGACATCACTTTATGATTTAGGTGCTGGGGGTATCAGAAGGAGACAGCGTGAAAGGCACTTGATTAAAATGCATAAATCCTACTGCCCTGGAGGAATCTGAGTTTTTACCACAGCCACAAAATACCAAGTAGACAGAGGCAATGGTCTAACTTCATTTTTCTGTTGAAGGTATTAATTAGGGCTGTTACTAAAACAGTGGTGGCATTGTGAAAGAGTCAGAGGATTCCAGCCAAACAGGACTTTTCAGGGGCTTTGAACAAGGTTTAAAGTATGTCCCTCCCTGCAGGGGAAAGGAAGCCGTCTGTAGCATCCCTACCAGCACGTTCCTCTGATTGTTCTCAGTTCATGTGAGTCCACAGAGGACATAAACCGAGTGAGCTGGTAGCAGAGGTAATGAAAGTACTCCAGGCCTCAGTAGGAAGAGTCAGAGGGGTGGTGTTGGTGCCTGAACAACAGCATTTGTGTAGCTAGATGAGAACAGAGCAGGGACTGGGGAACTCCCCCTGCAATTCTGAATTCACAGTTTGGGGAGTGAAGGGATTAGTAACTGAGGTGAGGCTGAGGAAGTACAAAGATAGCTCAGGTGGAGAGAACTGTGCGTGATCAATAAATAGCGAACAGCTAACTTTCAAATTGGTGATGCTGCTGGGCATGAAGGAGACTAA
This sequence comes from Mandrillus leucophaeus, assembly GCF_000951045.1. Taxonomy (NCBI): domain Eukaryota; kingdom Metazoa; phylum Chordata; class Mammalia; order Primates; family Cercopithecidae; genus Mandrillus; species Mandrillus leucophaeus. The sequence goes on from NW_012106586.1 coordinate 1,257,718, forward strand.
GACGGGAAAACCATTCTTGTGGACTTCATAGTGGAGACAGAGCACAGCTGGGGCTTGGAGGAGAGGGAGCTCTATACCGACTGAGGGAAGGAGCCTATTCCAGACGTGAGAAAAAAGGGGGACAAAGCACCCCCCGCCAAGTGACAGGCATAGACTGTGGGGGCCAGTCTGTCTGCAGCTGAATGTGGTGGGGAGCGGCAGACGCTTGGACGGAACAGGTAGCACAAGGCTCCTCTCCAGAGAGCTTTGGTAGCTAGGAAGAATTTGGATTTGGGAATCTTTGCTGATTAAGCAGGAGGGAAGCGTGATACACAGGAGAAATGGTATTTTAGGCAGCACCTACCCACTTTCTATTTAGGATAGAGGGAGTCTCAGTCAACAGACTTTGGGTATCTTGATCCCATTGGCAAAGCCAGCCCAATTCATGGATCATTACCAGAGATTGAAGTCAATTAAATCCGGGCACTCCAGACCCACTGACAAGGCTGTTCCCATTGTGGAACAGAGGCCAGACTCTGTAAGCCAGACACAATTAGTCCTCCAATTCCAACTCCTCTCCCTGTGGCCAGCTCACCGAGTACCCTTGTGATCATTAGCTGCTTCCACGCAGGCAGACCTACAAGAAATTCGCTGGCTTTCATTTAAAGATAGGAAATGGTAAGTAAAATTGCTAGGGCGATACATAACTAAGCACTCTATAATCTTATCTACATAGATAAAAAATAATACATAAACCTGTATGATAACACAGAGAAAAGTAGGCTATAAATACCCTCTAAAATGTTCTTTTACAGGGCGTTAAGGAAATGCACAGCAATTTAAACAAAATTGCCAATACTTCTCTTACTTGTCACAGGTAAGAGATACGTGAATGCCATGATTATGTTATACATTTAATTAGTATATACCTTTGTGTCTAAAGCATTTTCCATCGTGGTCAGCTATGCTCCCTGTAGTCTCAAATGCCCTCTACACACCGTGGAATAGCCTGTCTCCCAGATGGACTGAGATTTCTTTACCACTGCCTCGCCCGCCCCCACGCCATTTTGAACATTTTACAAGCTCCAGTCTTTAAAAAAAATCTCATTCAGACATGAATTTTTTTTTTCCTAGAAAAACTCTGCCTTTCACTTGGAAATAAAGAGAAGAAAACATCTTGGTGGGTGTTGAAATGTGTCAATAAATTCATTGCCCAATGGGCTTCCGGACGAGTTTATTATTTTTCACTGCCCGTAACGCCAAGCATGCATTGGATAGAAGATGATATCTGATTGTTCAGATAATTTTTTTTTTTTTTTTTTACCATCAAGCATGGAATGCTTTTTCAACTTACAGTTAAAATTGTTTCAAGAAAACTACTCTGATTAATTGGCCTGGTGGTATGTGTGAAGCATGTCTAGTACTTTAGGCAGAACAGGACACAGAGAAGGTGGAAAGGAGATAGAATGATGACTGTATTGAGTAACTTGGCCATGACAGTGAGTGTCATCTGCTTTGCTAAATGTGAGTTTCTGTAATTAGCTTGTAGGTGACTGGTGAATAGGGGAAGAATGTCACTATCATGTGACAGTTGTGCTGGTTCATAACAGTTGCTGCCCTGCATGTTAATGCTGGCCAAGCTTCTCTGTCCACTGTCTTCTGTGTGCTCCCTTCTCCCTCTGAAGTGGTGATTGTATGGTGCTCTCGATCTGGGAGCATTTTGCCCTTGTCTTCATAACTCAGCAGTGTCAACCCCCAAGCTGTTAAGCCCCTTCCAGGAAGCCACCCATACCTTTTTAAAAAATTGTAGTAAATATACAGAACAAAATGTACCATCTTCACCATGTTTAAGTGTATTAAGTACATTTATATTGCTGTGCAACCAACACCACCATGTATCTCCAGAGCTGAAACTGAAACCCTGTCCCCATTAAACATTAACTCCCCATTCTCTCGACACCCCGACTCCAGCCCCTGGCAGACACCATTCTACTTTCCTTCTCTGAGCTTGACTGCTCTAGATACCTCATATCAGTGGAATCGTACAGGATTGGTCTTTTTGTCATTGGTTCATTTCATTTAGCGTTAAGGTCCTCAAGGTTCATCCGTGTTGTAGCATGTGTCTGATTCTCCTTCCTTTTAAGGCTAACATTCTATTGGATGTGTCCTCCACATTGTTTTGTCCATTCGTCCACCACTGGACACCTGGTTTGTTTCTGTCTTTTGGTTTTTGTGAATAATTCTGCCATGACTATGTTGTGTACAAATACCCGTTAAAGATCCTGCTTTCAGTTCTTTTCCGCATACTCCCAGGGGTGAAATGGTTGAATCATATGGTTCCCATAGTTTTAAAAGACATTCCTGCACAGGATTTGCTGTTGTAGTTACTCGCTAGGAATCTAATGGGCCTTTTCAACTGCCTACGTCTTTTGATTACGACTGTTACTATTGTTAGGACTCTGGTGATGAAGTCCTCAGGGTTCAAGGGGTCTCAGCCCTACTTCTTTCATGAGCCCCGTTGTCTTTTGTGCACAATTTCACAGAACACAAGGCTTTTTTGTTTTTTGATTTTTTTCCTGAAATGCATGCATCCCATCAGAGCAGAAATGGCCATAGAGTTGGAATAAATAGGCTGGGGTATGACTCTGTGCTGTATTACCTAATTACCTCAGAAAAATGAAACCATCTCAGTTTTCTGCTCAGTAACGCTGCCTCCCAGGGTGCCTGCAGGAGTCTCCGACCGGAAGCATCAAATGCAAGCCCTTGGTGTACACATAACCAGTGTGGTATGTTAGGGGTTTAATATGGTTGAGCAGAGGCTTATAGTCAGAGGGAGAACTTGGTTGGAGAGTTGAGAATCTCTGCAAGCAACTGGCTCCGTCTTTTTCTGATGCCTACAACTGTTGGCATTGTACACAAGGCTTAATGGACCAAACACATCAGACAAGTGAAACACCTGAACAAGGGCATTCTGTCCTAGCAATGAATGTGTGTCCAGAGAGATCTGGAAAGCTTGAGGAAGGCAGGGAGGGGTGGAACAAGGGAAGTAAGGACACAGGAGCTGCTGTTCATTTTGGTAGAGCTGCTTGTTTATTATTCATGGTTTCCATGAGTGTTTATGCCAGGAAAGGCTCTCCTATGCATGCCACATGAGAGCAGGGCTCTGTGACTCAGGGATGGTGACTGGGCTTGGAGGAATGTAAGCTCCATCCACAAACAAAGGAGAATGAGGATTTGAATGTCACGGTAAACTTACTGGTGACTAAGGAGGTAGTGCAAAAAAGGGGGGCAGAAGGAAACCACGGGGCGGATGAAAGAGCCATCCTGTCTGCTCCCCGCCTGGCGCCATCACGCTGGGTCGTTACCATGTTGCTGATCACTGCAGTGTTTTCAGTGATGGGCTTTATCTCATTAGTGAGTCCTGAAATGAATTTAGTGAATTTCCACCAGAATTAAATACAACAACACAAGACAGAAGAGAGAGAGCACTGAGCGCACCCCATGAGGTAAAGGCTGGCATCGTTTGGGATTCTCTTTACGTTCTCATACGTGAGATCGTGAGGTGAAATACGCATCTCGCTGTGGGCTGCGGTCAGAAGTCTGAAAACCAGCCTGGCAGCTTGCCTGTCTTCTGTTCCTGCACCTTCCCTTTCTGTCAGTGAGAATTTCGTGTCCAGATCTGGCCAAGGGTGGACTCTGAAGAGATAATCCCTGGTTGACTCTAGTGTTCCTTAGGGGAGTTCTGCTGCCACTTTTTCAGGAATCAGAGATGCCCTGAGGCCACCTCACACTCCTAGAGCTTCTGTCACTGTGGTGTAGTGCGTGGTCCTGAATTTGGAGCTGAAAGCTTGGACTGGAATCACTGGAAATGGCTGATGGGGGCGAGGAAGCTCCCGCCTGTGTGAAGAAGAATCCGGGGGGAGAGTGGCTTGTCCAAAGGCCCCGGGGGGTGGATAGGGCTGGAGAGCTGAGGGTCAGGTTGTCACAGGCCTCGCGTGACACGCAAAGAAACTTGAACTTGGTTGTGTGGGTGCCGAGGCCTGACAGGAGTTGGGGGTGTTTCAGAAAGAGTTCCTGGGCAGCAGGAGGTGGTTGGGGAGGAAGCAGAGATGGGAAGACCTGCATCCAGGAGCTTCTGGGGAGGGAGAGAGCCGCTGCGCTGCAGGGTGGCCATGGCAGGGACGGGACAGTGTGGGGCATGGGAGATTGGGGGGATTGTCCCACGAAAACTGGCATCTGCCCGAGAAGACAGAGCTGGGTAGTGCTGAGATTCTTAGGTGGATTGATGGGGGACAGTCACATTAGAACATAGGGTGCCAGATCCTCTGCCCTGAGGCACCTTGGCTCTATAGCACCCATCTCCCCGTGCTCTCCTCCCACAGCCTCCGCTTCTCCAGGCACCCTGCATTTCTCCTTACCCAGCACCAGTGCACCTACCCGATGTCCTCAGTGCCCTCAAGTGGCATCACTGCTGCACAGCTCCTGCCAGTCCCCTACAGAGCCGCCTGCAGCCTCAGTGGCATGGCAGTGCATCTCAGCACTGGGAGTTCAAATCCTATGAGATGTCACCGACTGGCATGGGTACCCTCTGGGGAGACCTGGTTCAGGCAGGACCTCATTTTTAAGGCTGTTTCTAACTTCCCATCCATCCTGAATTAGTCAGTGTTCTCCAGAGAAACAAAACCTATAGGATATATATGGAGATAATATTGATTGATTTTTTTTTTTTAAGGAATTGCACACAAATTGGAGGGCTGACAAGTCCAAAATGTGTAAGTAGGCCAGCAGGCTGGATACTCAGGTAAAAGTTGAAGTTGAAGTCTTGGGTCCAGAATCCACAGGGGAGGGCAGGCCACAGCAGGCTGGGGATTCAGGCAGGCTTTTGTGTTGCAGTCTTGAGGCTGAGGTCCTCCTTCCTCAGGGAACCCACATCTCTCTTATGACCGTCCCCTGACTGGACAAGGCCCACCCACATGGCAGAGGGCTGTCTCCTTTACTCAAGTCTAGTGACTTAGCTGTTAGTATCACCTAAAAATACCTTCACAGCCACACAGAGCCTGCTGTTTAGATGTGTTTGCTGTCTAGATGCTGTTTGGCACTATGGCCCAGCCAAATTGATGCATAAAGTTAGGCGTTACAAAACCCCCACTAAAGAGTTGACAAGTCCCTGTCTGGGGTCTTTGCATGTTGTAATCCACTCCTACAGGAATCCTGGGAAAAGTCATAATCCTTATAATTTTACAGATGAGAACACTGAGATTCACACAGATTAAGAGACTTGCCCCAAATCACACAGTTCTGGAGACAGAATCCAGGAGATGGCCCTCAGACCCGGGGTGCTTCCTCCCACAGTGCTGGGCTATCTGTGCTGTGATTGTGGGCACGCGTCCTTCAGCAGTCAGGTTACATCAGGACTTTGAAGGACAGGCAGATCTTCGTCTGAATCCTTGCTTTGTCAAACGCATGGGGCTGAGGACCTGGAACCATTTGTTTAACCCCTGGCTCAGTTTCCCCATTTGTAAAATGAAAATAACGATAAACTCCTCCTGGTTTTAATGATGAAGTGAGGCCGGGCGCGGTGGCTCACGCCTGTAATCCCAGCACTTTGGGAGGCCGAGGCGGGCGGATCACGAGGTCAGGAGATCGAGACCATCCTGGCAATCCCGTCTCTACTAAAAATGCAAAAAATTAGCCGGGCGAGGCGGCGGGCACCTGTAGTCCCAGCTACTCGGGAGGCTGAGGCAGGAGAATGGCGTGAACCCAGGAGGCGGAGCTTGCAGTGAGCCGAGATCGCGCCACTGCACTCCAGCCTGGGCGACTAAGCGAGACTCTGTCTCAAAAAAAAAAAAAAAGATGAAGTGAAATATGCAACACAGTGCCTGGCTGTTAGTAATCATGCACTAGACAACAATAATGGCTGTAATATTGAATGTTTCATCATTTACAACCAGTTTATTCAACAGAGAATGAAAATACCTAGTTATATACATGAAAGTTCTGTCTCTGTCAGGGTTTTGTAATAAACATTTCAAGTTATGAATAGATGTCCATTACTGAAGCTTTTTTTTTCTTTTTCTTTTTTTTTTTTTTAAAGAGGGTTGGGTCTGGAGCTCAACTATCCAAGTTTAGACACCAGCTATGGGTACATCACCAATCTACCAAAGAGGGCTCAGCTTCCTCATCTGTAAAATGGTAATATTAGCAGTTCCTCCCATTTAGGGTTATTATGAAGATTACATGAATAAAACATGTAAAATGCTTAGCACAGAACCTGGCACATACTAGGTATTCAATAGACTTTACCATTTTTACCATCTGCATAGTCTTTAACAGTACTAAGCATTATAGATGCTCATGTCTACTTAGGATATAGATTCAGCTAACACTAGTGAAGCAATATTGCCCAGGATGAAGGCTGCAAAGGGAGAGAAAGGCATAAAGTTGTGGAGATGTGGTTCAGTTGTCAGGGAATGCCTGGTTTTCTAAAGGCCTTCCAGGAGCAGCAGACACAGGCAGAGTGTCATACATGAACACACTGAGCAGTCTTGGTCTGTTCAGGCTTCTGTAACAAAATACCTTAGACTCAGTCATTTGTAGACAACAGATATTTATTTTCCCACAGTTTTAGAGGCTGGGAAGTCCAAGATCAAGGCACCTTTAGATTCAGTGTCTGGTGAAGACCCTTTTGCATTGATAATGCCTTGTATGTGTCCTCACATTGTGGGAGGGGCAAGGGGACTCCCTCCGCCCCTTTTATAAGGGCACTCTTCCCATTCGTAAGGGTGGACACAAGCTTTCTGACTCTAGCACACAGCCCTGAATAAGGCACAGGCCAGGTGCCGTGGGACTCAGTGGTTCCTGCTGAAGGACATGGCCACTTTCCTCTGTGCCTACCCCGCAGCTCTGTCTGACACCCCTCCTGTCACACTGTGTGTAACGACCTCCTCCTCCTCCCCTTCATGAGCTCCATGAGGGAGGTCCTCCCCTGTGAGGCCTTGCACAGTGGGTGCTCTATACCAGTGAGGGAATAAAATCATGAAAGCATTCCAGCCCCACAGCTCCCACATCCCCCTCTGTGTGACCAGTGCCTCCAATCACAGCCAAATGATGCCCATGGCCTTTTCGAAGTCCTGCTGTGGAAGATACCTCTCTCTGTCACTCACCATCGCCCATTCTTCACATATGAGCTGCTCATTCATCAGGCTTGTGTTGGGTGGTCACTCTGAGCAAGGCGCCCAGGACAAAATGCAGAGCCACTCCAAGACCTTGTCATGGAGGAATTGATGGGTCTTGAAACAGCTTTTTCCCTCTCTCTCTCTCCCCCCGCCCCACAAATGTTCAGAACTCAAATAATGATTATCTCTTTTCTTTCTCACTTTGACATTTTACACTGAGACTTTCATCTCCGTGTAACCTTTACACCCGATACACAGCGTAGCTGAATGTGACAAAGGCCAGCATGCAAAACAAAAGCAGTGCTGTGCGTGTGCATGAGAAAAATGTCTATGTTGCATCTGTGCTCATGTCTACTTAGGACCTTCGAGTTGGGACTTGGGCATCCTCTGGGGATGGTGTCTCTTCAATCTGATGTTATCATCTGCATTTCCCCATCATAAACATTACATCCACATTTTAACAGTCAGTGCATTACAGACACGTTAGCTGCCTGGCGAAGGAGCCGTCATGCTGGCCTGTCTCACGTATGTTTAGGGTTTCCAGTAGGCCCTGGTGGTCCTGGCACCTCTGATGTGGGTGCCCCGTTTTCCACCTGCAGTCCTGTCGTTGGGCTGTGTGGCCCACATGGCTGACCTTCACCGTGTGCACTTCCTCCTCACTGCCACCAGCACCCTCTTCTCACACTTCTCACACTCCATTCCATTGCCTTAGTAAAAAGGAACTTGTTCTTGTCAGGTAGACAAGGAATAAATAATAGAGCAAGGGTTCTGCTAGTACACGACAGAAGAGTGAAGACATTGACAATTTAGGACTCAGCATGAATGAAATACACCCTTCAGATGACAAGACCAGTGAAGGCAGCCAAAGCCACTTTCAACAGAGGACACACGGTAGAGAGAATGATCCACAGTACGCTGCAATGAAGACTGTGTAGGTCTAGGGTAAAGGAATCACAGGTTCCCCCGCCCATGTCAGTTGCAATTCCATTTATCTCCGAAGCCGTATGTATGAAGAGCACATACTTTATGTGGATCTACACAGGAGAACACAGTCTAAAAGAGGAGGTCATTTTGAAATATTCATGGAGATTGATGACCACTAAAAATGACTGGGAAGTGGGCTGGTGAGGTGTAGTGAGAGAATGGAGTTTGGAATTCATCCCTTGGGGTTGGAATCCCAGCCCAGCCACTTCTAACCATGTAACTGAGCTGCTTAGTGGAAGTAAATACCCACCCTTTATCAAACAAGTATTATCTTATGAAGACATTTATGTATGTTCTCACCTAATGTTCACATCAATTCTGGGCGGTGGGAACTATTGTTATCCCTATTTTTATGATGAGAGAACTGAGACTAAGACAATACCAAGTTTTAGTGAAGGCGGGGGACCATGTGGAACTCTCTTCTACCACTTGTGGGAGTGTAAACTGGTACAAGCATTTTGAAAAAAAAAAAGAAGGTAAACATACGCACACCTGATGACCCGGCAATACCACTCCCAACAATACCCAACAAGTGTGTGGTTTTTTTTTGTTTTTTTTTGTTTTTTGTTTTTTGTTTTTGAGACAGAGTCTTGCTCTGTCACCCAGGCTGGAGTGCAGTGGCGTGATCTCGGCTCACTGCAAGCTCCGCCTCCCAGGTTCACACCATTCTCCTGCCTCAGCCTCCCATGTAGCTGGGACTACAGGCGCCGCCACCTCGCCTGGCTAATTTTTTTTATTTTTAGTAGAGACAGGGTTTCATCCTGTTAGCCAGGATGGTCTCGATCTCCTGACCTCGTGATCTGCCCATCTCGGACTCCCAAAGTGCTGGGATTACAGGCGTGAGCCACTGCGCCCGGTCATGATTTTTTTTTTTTTTCTACTAAAAGTATGCTCATGTCCTGGCCAGAAGTAAAACAATCTAATTGTCCATCAACAATAGAATAGGACATAGTATATTCAAACAGCAGACTACTACACAGAAATGAAAAAATGAACAAGTGTTATACAGAGCAACATGGATGAATCTCATAGACATACTGTTAAGGAAATCAGACACAAAAATATACTTCCTGCATGACTCCATTTATATGAAGTTCAAAAACAGAAGTAATTTATGGCAATAAATGTTAATGTTTACCTTTGGAGTACTGGGCATTGCTAACTGGGGGGTGCACATGAGGGAGTCTTTTGAGGAGCTAGAAATTTTCAGTATTTTCATATTGTATTAGTTTTCTATGATGTGGAACAAAGCACCACAGTGGGTTAAAAACTATGCACATCTATTTTCACACTTGTAAGCCAGTTTCCAGGGGTGAGGAATGGGCACAGCTCAGCTGGGTCCTCAGCTCAGGGCCTCATGAGGCTGCTGCCACAGTTGGGCTGGGCTGTGTTCTCATTGAGAAGCTTGACTGGGGTGGAATTTGCTCCCAAGCTCATTCTCAGTGTCGACAGAATTCACTTCTTTGGAGCTGTGTGACTGATAGACCAGTTTTTATTTTTATTTGTTTGTTTGTTCATTTGTTTGTTTATTTATTTTCAGACAGAGTTTCGCTCTTGCTGCCCAGGCTGGAGTGCAATGGCGTGATCTTGGCTCAGTGCAAACTCCATCTCCCAGGTTCAAGTGATTCTCATGCCTCAGCCTCCCTTGTAGCTGGGATTACAGTTGTGTGCCACCATGCCTGGCTAGTTTTTGTATTTTTAGTAGAGCCAGGGTTTCACCATGTTGGCCAGGCTGGGCTCGAGTGATCCACTTGCCTCGGCCTCCCAAAGTGCTGGGATTACAGGTGTGAGCCACCTTGCCTAGTTGGTTATTATTATTTCCGTGTTATAGATGAAGAAACTAAGTTTCTAAGCAGTTTGCCCAAAGCACCCCGCTAGTGAAAGATGAAAGGGGGATTCTATGAAGGGTCTATGTGCCTGTGTGGTGCTCCATCCCCAGTGACAGAGATCTGTCACGGAAGAACTTTAGGGCGTACTGTGTAATGGTGGAGTCCAGGTGATAAAACAAAAATTGATAGATGAAGCTATCAATCATGAAAATTTAATAAAGAAGACAGGCTTTTCGGGAGTTACTCAATTAAAGCAAAGAGAATACTGCTTGTGGAGGATGGCTGTGATAAAGTGGTCTGCATCAGTGCTAGCCCACACACACTCTCAGTGCCCAGATTCATTATTTAAAGTGGGACTGATGGGGAGTGGGATGGGGTGGAAGCTTACAGGGCCTTCAGAACCAAGCTGGAGTCAGTTAGTGGCAGGGACAGCTCTTACCATGAAATCCTAACGACTTTATGCAAATTCTGGCCTGCAGATTAGAAAACGGGACATTTGTAAAAACCGTGGTGAAATACACATAAGACTTACCGTCTTAACAATTTTAAGTGTGCAATTCAGTAGATTAAGTACATTCATATTGTTATGCAACCATCACCGTCATCTATCCACAGAATATTTCTCATCTTGCAAAATGACATTCTGTCCCCATTAAGCAGTAACTCCCCACTTTCCCACTGCACCCTCTGGCAACCACCATTCTACTTTCTGTCTCTGTGAATTTGCCTACTCTAGGCACCTCATATAAGTGAAATCATACAGTATTTGTCCTTTTGTGATGGGCTTATGCATTTAACATAATGTCCTCGAGGTCCACCTGTGTTGCAGCATGTGTCGGAATTTTGTTCCTCTTTAAGGCTGAGTGATATTCCATTGTATGTATTTACATCTTGTTTATTCATTGTCCATTGATGGACACTTGGGTTGCTGTCACCTTGTGGCTGTGTGAATACTGCTGCTATGAAATTGGGTGTACAAATATCTGTTCCAGTCCCTGCTTTCAGTTCTGTTGGATATATCCCAGAAAAAGGATTCCTGGATGATATGGTAATTCTAGTTTTTTGGCTTTTGAGGAATTGCCATACCCACTGTCCACAGCAACTGTGGGGACAGCTTGAGACCGCTCATTCTCCTCTTTTGCCTGTGACTGCCCTGCCCATTCATATTCCCCACCTCCAAACCCAGGTGTGATGTGGTCCCTGTCTCCGAGCTTTACTTATCACACTTAATTTTCACCAGAAGATATCACAGATAAGGAGCCGGTCAAAGTGAGGTTATGAAGTTTTCCTGGAACCCACAGGGACAGAGAGCAGAAGAGGCTCAGGTTCTCTCCTGCTCTCTTGTGTCATGCGTTAGGTGCCAGTGGCATCTGTGGCTCAACCAACCCCCTTTTATCCCCTGCCACCTTCACAACCAACAAGATGCTGGAGGCTGCTAGATGAAGATAAAAACATCAGTGACATTACTGACAAAATCAACTGGAGAATGAGTGTACAATTGTCGCTAATGATCTCTGAGTGGCCTCCCAGCTCCTTTGTCTCTGCTTCCCCAACCAGGTCTAGACCTTAAGTTACTCTCTCCAGGTGAAAATCTGGTCTGTGGCATCCAGACACTGACCCCAGATTGCTCCCTGCCGTAGCCTGGGTGGAAAAAAGAGTCAATACTCTGTGCTGTTAATAAATTAATAAATCAGGTTATCCTATCAAGGAGTATACCAGTGAATTTCTCCAGCCAGTCAGGGAATTCCTTTTTTTGCAGTAGAGGTTGGGGCAGAAGCCATACGGGTTACTTTATAGGAGCTGCTCAAAGAAAAAAACTAAAATGAGGAGAAAAGAGTTTCCTTTCTGCCCTGTACCTCCTAAAAAACCCCTGCTGAATGGAACTGTCAGCAGATGGCATTGAGCATTGCTTCTCCCAACTGTGGGGGAACTCACAGCACTGCCCTATTCAGAGTATTTTAAAACAGGAGCATGAGATCAAATCCTGGCTCCACTGCTCACCAGCTGTGTGACCTCAGATGATTTGTTCAACCTCACCAACTTCATTTTCCCCATATATAAAATTAGAAGGGTAAGTGTACCTCAAGGTTTGTGTACCTCAAGATTGTCTTGAGGATTTAAGAAAATAATGAATGTAAACAACATGGCATAAGTGCTCAACAAATATTAGGGGAAAAGCACATTCTAGTTTTGGAGATATTATGTGGAACAAAAAAAAAAGTGCCTTAGACTTAGTAGAGGTGGTAGTTTCTATCCCTAGACACTCTCCTGCAGAAAGCCTCAGTGCTGTTAGGACGAACTTGGGTGAAAGTTTTGAATAGGATCCAGTTAGAGTCTTGAGTACCAAAAGATCAGCAGACAAGAAAAAAGGTCACCGACGTTTGGAGGTGCCGAACCACTTGCGGGGACAAGAGAATGCAGATGCTGGCCTTGTGTGCGAGGCTGTGAGTGACGGCGACCGTGTGGACAGAAAGCCACCGCGCGAGACCTAGGCTTTTACACAGAGGCTACATTGTGATTCCCGCAGGAATGATAGAAACGGAAGGAAATTTAGCTATTGCTTCTCCTAATCTCTGACCTAACAGACTGGAAAAGGGAAAATAAGCGTGGGTTGGTGATTTACTCCCGTGATGAACACAGCTGGTTACAGCCAGGTTGGAGTGTGCCGCCTCTCCATGTCAGATCAATGAATTTCCTCTTGAACCATCCTGCCTGCCTTTAACAACAGATTGATAATCTGAACCCAGATAGATCTTTTATCCCAGGCGCTCAAAAGGTTTTCACTGAAACCTTGAAAAAAATATTTTTTAAAAGACACTAACTAACAATCAGCAAGCACCTGTGTGTGCTAAGTTGATACCAAGAGTCTCACATGGGCTAAAGTTCTAATTCTCCACCCAATGCGGAGTGAGGTGCCACTGTCACCTGCTCACTGACGAGGAAGCTGAGACTCAGCAACGCCCAGCACTGAGCCAGGGCTTGTACAGGGCCTCAAGGATGCGGGGGTCTTCAGGTCGAGTCGGTATCACTCCACAGAAATCCGTTCATCTGAGGGCCAGGCCTGTTTCCCAAGGATATAATTTCAAATACAGTGTTTTCTTCACTATAAAAAAGTGTTGCATGTAAATATTAATAGTGGTTTCCAAGTAGGCAGAAATAACCTTTTGAAATACAATTGTTTTCTTAAAGAAAAATCAAAATCTTCTCCTCAGAATTGTGCTAATTCTAAAGAGATAAAAACGCCTCAATTTAGACCATGATAGTCTTTTTAAATAATACTAATATAGATTTCATTTTGGCATTTGTGAGTGCTTCGTGCAGATTTTTTATAGAGGAGAAATAAAATGGAATAGCCAATAATATTAGTCTCTCATACTGTGTTTCTAAAATTTTCCAAGGTTTGGTTTTTATGTTTTTTCAGCTTTAAAAATACACGGTCGTTGTTAAAACTCTGAGTAATTTCAATAATAATTCAAAGAATTAAATAAAATTTGCCCGTATTTCTACCACCCACAGATAATTACCATTAATCTTGGTGTGTGTTTTAATTAATAGACTATTTTTAGAGCAGTTTTAGGTTTAGAAAGCAGGAATGGAAAGTACACGGAGTTCTGATGCACTCCCTCACGCCCCTCCCTCCAAGCACAACTGTTTGTACTGACATCTTACATTCGAGTGGCACATTTGTTATGATTGATGGGCCCGTGTTGGTACATTAAGATGAACTAACCCCATGACTTACAGGAGGCTCACACCACATGCTGTAAATTCTGAGTTTTGACAAATGCATAATGACATGAAGCCACCATTACAGTATCATACAGAGTTTTCTCAATAATTTCAAAAGCATACATAAAATCAATTTTCACTTTTCATTGAGCAATATAATTTTTTAACGTTTTTTAGTTTACAGATTGTGGGTATTGTTCTTTGATTATAAAAGAAAATAGACATTTATAGATAATAGTGCTAGCCACTAAATGAATCTTCTAAAAAACTACATTTGTAGAAAGCATGTACTTATTTGATGAATTCCATTAGCTGCCTATCAGGGAACATGGAGCACTGGGGCACAGATCCCAGCACAGAAGGGTTTGCGTCTCTTCTGTGGTTTTCATGTCAATTAATGATTAGGCCTTGAGCCTCACAAGAAAGGTGACAGGCCTTTGAGTCGGTTTACTGAAACAGTCTACTCAAGACTTGCCCTAGGCCCTGGGAAACGTGTAGACTTAAAAATCCTTACCCTGCGTTTTCCTTTCACAGGGAGTGAACTTCTGGCCCAGGCAGAGGTGAGGCAGTGGGCAGTGGGGCACGGTTGCCCGGGAGATGAGACTCCTCCTCCCGCCCTGGGGGGTGGGGGCTGGCTGGTGGCTGAGGGAACTGTTTTTGTTTGTTTCTTTTTTTTTAAATCGGGGTCTCGCTCTGTCGTCCAGGCTAGAGTGCAGTGGCGCGATCTTGGCTCACCGCGACCTCCGCCTCCCGGGTTCAAGCAATTCTCCTGCCTCAGCCTCCTGAGTAGCTGGGATCGCAGGCGCCTGTCACCATGCCCGGTTAAT
>NW_012106586.1:1273032-1299203 GCF_000951045.1 Mandrillus leucophaeus
CCAGCTCCCAGCTCCTTCGCCTCTGCTTCCGCCGCTGGTAGAGGCTGCCGGGTGCTCACCTGTTAGGTCCGTGCGCCCGCTCCCTGCCCGGCGGTGGCTCTGCGCCCTCTGGGCCGCCCGGCACCATCGCCTTTGGGAGGACGTGCACGTGCTGTTCTTGCAAAAGGCCGTTTCCAGCCGGACACCTACAGGGAGGTCGCCTCGTAACTTCACCCCGCGCTCCCAGCTCGCGGGGCCTGGCCTGCGGGGGCGGCCGTGGGGGTGGCAGAGTCTGGGGAGCCTGGCGCGGCGGAGCCCTGTAACACTCTGCTCCTTCGGCTGGCGTGGCTGGTGCCTCCGGGAACCCGGAGCGATGCGGTTGGAGAGCTTAGTTTAGAAAGCAAGTTTCTCTTGGTACCAGCGGAGTCTCATTCCAGGGGAAAGATTTTGGGACCTGGTGCCCGTCGTCTGTGGACTGCAGGGAGTGCACTGGCGGAATTGGTTTGGTCCCGTTCTGTGCTGGAGGTGGGGAATTGGTACTCCAGCCCCAGGCAGGTAGAAGCCGGCGCTGCTGCCAGCGTCAGGGGGAGCTCGGGTGACTTGGGCTGGGCCACCCATCTGACTGCAAGGTTACAGAGCTTGAGCAAATTTCCCCTCCCTCCAAGTGCAGGAAAACCAAACCAAAGCCAGCAAACAAAACCCTGTAGGTCATT
Organism: Mandrillus leucophaeus; assembly: GCF_000951045.1. Taxonomy (NCBI): domain Eukaryota; kingdom Metazoa; phylum Chordata; class Mammalia; order Primates; family Cercopithecidae; genus Mandrillus; species Mandrillus leucophaeus. The sequence goes on from NW_012106586.1 coordinate 1,273,725, forward strand.
TGCTTTCCAGCATTGCATGGGGATGTGGATAGATAGAATAATACTGTGAATTTATTCAGCCCTTGTTCCCATGGCTTCCCATAGCCTTATGTTATGCACCTCCCCCTGCCAGGGTTTTCTCTGTACCCGCCTTAGTTTTTTGCCGCCTCGTGTTTTCTTCCCTGTGAACGCTTCCTGGTCTCCCAGCGATTTGCTCTCCTTTATTCCCCTTGCTAACAGGCGCAGAAATCTCACTTCTTTTCTTTTTCCACCTTTCCCAGCAAATTCTTCTTTTTTTCCTAATGCCCCCCTCCCCCGTCTTGCAAACTTCCTCACTGCATTATTCTCGGGGTGCCTGTTAAGTCATGCACCCTCCCTGTTCTCTGCCCTCCTCCCATCCTTTAGAGTTTCGTGCGGCCTTGTCTTCGTATCCCGTATCCTAATTCTCATCTACCTCCCTTGGCCCCCACGTTTGCCATCTGCCTCCACCCAGTTCTCCCATCTCCTTCCTTATTTGTGCTCCTGTGCATGTGCCGGTTTCTTCCTTGTTTCCCCGTGTTTCTCCCACAGGTGCTTTCTTCCCTTTGCCCTACTTCTCCCTGGCAGGCACTCTGCCAACCCACAGCCTGCCCCACCCGCAGGGCACACCTTGCCTCGGGTGCCTTCTGCTGCGGTTTTGCATGCTCAATCAGTATCCCTGGGTTCCTTGTGTTCCTTCCAGTCCGCCCTCTGTCACCTTGCAGATGGCTTTCTCTCCAAATGTCTGCAAGTGTCAGAGGCGAGGAGCAGCAGCTGCATTTCTGCAGGAGGACTCTGGATTTCAGGACCCTCCCTTCTGCCACTGCTTCTGCCTGATTATTTTCTTATAGAAGTCGTATCCTCTACACAGTTCTTAAATAATGTCAATATTGACATCAGGTAGCATTTACCAAACTCTGGGTGTGTGCCAAGCACTGTTCCGAGGGTTTAACGTGCATCAGTACTCATTTAAAATGCTCCACACATCCCTGTAATGAAGGATCTACTACTGTCCCCATTTGACAGATGAGAAAAGGGAGGCTCAGAGGAGGTAGCGGGCATGCCTTCTTGCCACTGCCCAGCAGTGGAGGCCCTCTTCTCACCAGACAGTGAAGCTTCCCTGCTGGGTGACCTCTTGAACTCAGATATGCCTGGAGTTTAGCGTTGGAAAGGAGATTGTTATTTGACATGTTTTATTTAGTCTGCAATGTACACCAGTGGGGGACGCACATTCTATACTTGTAGGATAGTGCATGGGGAAAACTTAATGCTGGATGTCTCAGAAAGCCTGGGGCGAGTGCCTGGGCTGTCAGCTCATCCATGCTATCAGCCTACTTTCCCTTTTAGCCACAGGAAGCCCTGAAGAAAGTGGCATAAAAATGACCTGGCTGGGCACAGTGGCTCATGCCTGTAATCCCCAGCACTTTGGGAAGCCGAGGTAGGAGGATTGCTGGAGCCCAGTAGTTTGAGATCAGCTTGGGCAGCATAGCAAGACCCCATCTCTAAAGAATAAAAACAAGAAATCAGCTGGTTGTGATGGTCCCAGGTACTCAGGAGGCTGGGGTGAGAGGATCTGTTGAGCCTGGGAGGTGGAGACTGCAGCGAGCTATGATTCTGCCACAGCACTCCAGCCTGGGTGACAGAACGAGAGACTCTGTCTCTAAAAAGATAAAGTTAAAAAAAAAAGACCATTCCCAGCTGTCTCCTCCCGTGCATTGAGACTTCCGTTTCACTTTAGCTGGACAGATCTTTGTGGTCTCTGTTAGCTGTGTGACTGTGTGAGTCTTATTTATATCCATTTCATTATGTAATATTAAAGCCTTGTCCAAACATTTCTTTGTTAGTCTTTCCCTTCCTAAGAGTTGGAGGCAAGTAGTATTTCTGCTTTACAGACACTGAAGCAGAGCATGCACCTTGATAGCTGAAAGGGACCTTATAAATTCTGCAGCCGAGGAAACCGTGGTCCAGGGAAATAAAATGGCATATTCAAGGGAAAGCAGCAGGACAGAGTTGGCTCTAAGGCCTCCCTGGTTCAGGGCTCAATGCCTGGCCCTATAGCTTGGTGGGGTAACCTCTCTATTTGCTGCTGAAAGCAACAAGTTTCCTTCTCCTTCCTTTCCCCTGAGCTAAGAGGCGTTGGAAGGATTCGCTTAGAAGGGGAACTTATCAGTGCTTTCCTTTCTTTTTTGTCTGAAAACTAAACATTGAAGAAATGTTTGCTTATGAGACATGTGCTAGCATAAATGGGATCATAACATCACAGTAGTATAAATTCAAATGTTCTAGAAGGAACTGTCATTGTTACTTCTAAAACACCAGGAAGGAACACCAAACGTACGTGGTTTTCTTGAGGGAAACCATATAATACGTGGCAATTTGAAAATCAGTACCTGGAGTGTTTCATTGTATTTTACATTGGTGGAGAGAAATGCATTGGTACAAAGTGCTTACCTGATTTTCTTCATCTTTGCATCACAAATAAAAGAGCAGTAAAGGGGGAGCATGGAGTAGGTTGCTGTTTTTCTGTTGGCCTCTGCTGTACCCACACCCTTCTCTGGACTCCTACTGAGCCCGCCTGCTCCTGCCTCTGCTCCCTCCCTGTTTAATGCCTCTGCTGGCTCCCCCAGGGAACCTACAGGGTGTTGCTGAATTGTGATGCTCACCTCCTCCGTATCAGCCTGTCTGGACAGAATGAAACCCTGATGCCCTGAGGTAGGCATCCTATGTGATGGCTTCACCCCTCCCTGCTAGGCTGAGATGGGTGATCAGGTGCCGTCCTGGGGAGAAGGGAGGGAGTATTACACGAGGTGTCCTCTGTTCTGTGGTTTAGGTGACGATGGTTATAACTGAGGAGCAAGTTAAGTTTCAGTGCTCCCTAAATGAGATGGAGGTCCAGGGAAGCTGTCATGGCCAGAGCCCCGTAATAAGCGGCAAGACTGAGACTGGACCCCGGGCTTCTTGGCTCAGGAGATCCACGTGCGTCCCTCGGTGTGTCTGTCTTCCCTGTAACCTGTAACTCCCTGAGGCAGAAAGGGCACCGCAGAACCTTTCACGACATGGATGGCTCCTGCATACTGAGCTGAAGGTGAAGCTGGAGAGGAGAGACCAGGGGACCAAGGGCCATGAGCCTGAGGGCTCAGAGGAGTTCCCAGTCCAGCCCTCGCTCTCACTTCGGGATTGTGAACGATGCCCTCCGTGCCCGCGAGAACCCTGGGGAGCTGTGGCAACATCGCAGAATGCAAGGAGAATGGCGTCTGTGTTTCCTGTATACGTGTGTGGTTGTGGCCATGTGCTGTGGTCAGGATGTCAGCTTTGGTGGACACAGGTAATGACCGTCCTGTGGTCATCATGTTCCAGCATCTCGGAAATGGGGCTGTTGCTTCAGTGAGCCAGGACCTTAAAGGACCTGACTTCTTGGCGAGCAATCACTTCCACCCATTTCCCTGAAGCAGGGCTGCCCTGGTCTTTGTGGCATCATGAGAGCACAGATATTGTCACTTGAGTGATCCTGTGCCTGCCTCGGAGTGTCTCCCGCCCCAGCATGCCAGGTCTGCCCTGAAGACCCACCAGCATCCATCTGTACCCTCCTAGAGGACTCTACCTGTCCAGTCCCGGAGAGGGGAGGGGCCAGCCTTTCCCGTCCACCCCCACTCACACCAGAGCGGGCTTTGTTTCCTAAGACTGGCACGCTCTGCTTCGAGACAAGTGGAGCACAGGTCCGAAATGGCCAGACTGGAGAGTTTCAGTGGAGGGAGGCGAGCTGCCTTTTGGGTTCCTGGGCCACCCAGTCTCCTGCCCTCCTCTCCTCTCTCAGCCCTTCCCAGTTACACCCCCACCCATCCCACCCCAACTTTCACGGCAGAAGAGGGGGCATCTTCACCCACTGTCTGGGACAGGTACGAGGAGAGAGCAGGCTTTGATTGTCTTATTCCAGTGGGGGCAGGAGGCTGGCAGTGCGATGGGTTTGTGGTACTGCTGATCGGAACGCTGATCACACTCTTCTGCAGAAAGTGTTGCTCTGTGTGATAGGAGCAGTGAGCAGTCCATTGTGCTTGAGTGTCAGTGTGACAATCCAGTCTCGTTACTCTGGGTTCTGAGCTCAGGCCCTAGCTGTTAGTCACCATAGGTGATGCAGAGATAGGTAAATGTGCCCTGAGTCCTAAACAACTTGCACATGTACTTCCAAACACATCCGGGTTGTGTGTTGTGACTCTGTAGCTAAAACAAAAATAGGCTCTGATTCAGAAATGTGCTCCACTTCCACCCTTCCTGGGGGTGGAGTGCTCTTCTGTGACGTGTAAAAGTCTTTCTCAGATTCATCAGGGATTTACGTGGATTTGTAGATTCTGCTATCCCAAGTGTAACGCTGATGATACTTCATGCTCGTTTGTAAGTGTAAATGTACATGTAATACTGTGGTTTGTGTATTAGATGCTGAAGATGGAGAGATGGATCAGAAACAGTCCCTATTTTCATGAAAAGGCTCATATTCTTGTCTAGAGGGAGAGGCCCATATGTAAAAGCAAAGCAGTGAAAAGTAGTGAGTGTGGCAGTCAGTTAGGGGAGAAGATGAGAGTTCAAAGATCCAGGAAGGCTTCCTGGAGGAGGAGCTGAGTCCAGTGTGGGCTGAATTCTAACAGAGGAGTGAGCAAGTAGGGAAGGAGCTGACAGAGGAAAACCTTCTAGCCCTGGGGGACAGCGTAAGCAGAGGTGAGGACATGGGCTCCCACTTGGTGACTCGAGGGACCCTCGAGAATCTTGTGTCGCTATAGCCCCAAGCACGTCAGTCATGACTGAGTCTGTGTGCCCAGGGCATGGTTCTAGCTTCAGCAACACTTGGGGGTTTGTTAGAAAAGTAAATTCTAGGGCTTCCGCCAGACCTATTAAATGAGAGCTTCTGTAGGGGGGCAGCCAGCAGTCTGTATTTTAACGCGCCTTCTACGTGTTTTTCAACCATAGAAATATTTGAAAGCCACTGTTTTAAAGCATATGCTTCCTGGCGGCTCTGAACAGCTACTCTCCATCACCGCCTCACAGTATTTGCAGAGAACGGTAATCCTCTTTTATGACGGCATTAATCTCATTCACGAGAAGGGAGCCCTCATGATTTAATCACTTCCAGAAGGACCCACTTCTTCACATCATCACCTTGAGGTTTAACTTTCAACATCAAAATTTTGGAGGGACACATACGTTCAGATCATAGCAGTTCCCGTCTCTCAGGGGTTCGAAACCTTTGCTGCATGTGTTTGAGTTACCAGAGGGCCTTTCAAAACATTGGTGCCTCCTCCCGCACCCAAATGTTATGATTGGTTTGGGGTATGACCTATGCATTGACATTTTTGAAAGCTTCTCAGGCGTAGTCAAGTTTGGGAACCACCGTCATAGGTGAGGATTCCATGAATTGGTCCTTGTAAAATGCCAGAGGAGTGCCCTGGCCATCACACAGGAAGTGCTTTGTGTGTGTCTCTCTGGTGGTGGAGGCTGTGATGGTCCTGTGATAGGAGAAGGTGGTGGTGGCACCGTGTCGGTTGTGTAATGAATGCTCGTTCAGTGTTGAACGTGTGCCAGTTTGGACGCGGTGGTCGTCCTCTCCTTTGGTCTGAGAGTTGGGAAGTAAAACGGCTCCAGTGCGGTGGATGTCCACAGCTCATTCTGTAAGCTAATCCCAGGCAGAGACGCAGAAGATGATGCTGCCAACAGAGAACACAGGGCCCACAGGCCAGCCTCCCCAGCACCTGGCACCATTTTCCTCACCTCTCAGCAGTACAAGTTTTGAGTTCTGAACAGCCAGATTGTAAAATCGTGAAGTACCAACACTTGTGTGTGAATGGGAATGTTACGTGAATTGAGTGCCCTAGGATTTCGTACCTTCTCCAACCAATCAGTTGCACCCAAGTGCCAGTTTACATACACACACACACACACACACACACACACACTCACTCACTCACTCACTCACTCCATCTCTAGACTTGGCCTTGTGTGGCAAGTGATGTGTCTTCTAGGATCTAAATTTCATCGTTATAAACTATGTATTTCTAAACATTATTGGAAAGAGTGTATGATCTTTTTGTATTTCTTATCCCATCATGGATATTCACTGTGCCTTCATTCATTGTTTTATTCATTCAGCAAATGTTGAGCAACCGCATCAGCCCTGACACTGAGCTCGCAGTTTTATCCCTTTTTCTACTGTGGAGATACAAACATGTTTCTCTCTCTGTCAGGTTGGGCAAAGTAGGGTTTTTTTTTTTTTTTTTGGGTCTTAATTTATAATGGTAGCCTTCTCTATTTCTGCCTCTTTGTGACGTAATTATTCAACTTTTAATAATACAACATCTGAAGGACATTTTTCATGTCGACTTCGTAAGCCTTCTATGAACCCTGCTGAGATTAATTAAATCAAACCCCATGCAGCAATTATCCTAAAATATGCCGACAAGTTATTAAAACTGAGTTTACCCAGGACTATAAGACTTGAGTAAGTGACCCATAGCCGGTGCCCTTGGAGTGAAGCCTGGGATCCAGTGTAATTTTTGTCGGTTTCTAATTTCTTACACTGCAGAATCAGTCCTGGTAGGGTGGTTGAATTAATTACATACGTGAGAAATATGTGAATTCATATCTTGAGTTTATGATTTGTTCTCTTTCTGTGAAAAAGACAGATTATGTTTTTGGTTTTGTTTTGCCCTGCCAGATTGCAAGTAACCGTTTACTGTTAAATTGGCCCCAGTACATTTCAGTGTTTGTTGCAAATGGAAATAATTGAGTCACTTTATTTTTTTCTGCTGCTAAATCACTAAGCAGAGCTCTGCCGCTGGGGAAAGTTTTGTGTGGCAGCACACAAGCAGCCCAGTATGATGGTAAAGACCAGCCTCCATTGTGTGATCTTACCATTGTCACTCGGTTACCCACGGACTGAATAGGGTTTAGAAATACAGGCCTTCAAAGGAGTTGCCCTGGCTTAAATGTTCCATGCCTCCTTCTGAAATAACATCCCTCCAGCCCTCATTCACAACGAGAAAGAAGGAAGGGCATATATTAATATCTGCAACTTCCGTGATATTCAAAAGTGTTATATATTCAAATGAGGAAAGTTAAAAATCCATTTTAATTAAAAATATTTGAAGTTAAGTAATTCAAAATATACTTAAAAAAAAAAAACCCACACAGTATTCTTTAAATGGAGTGTTTTGCCATCCACCAGACCTGCTTTCTCCCTTTGACTTTTCTTCTTTGTTGTTTTCTTTTCTTTTTTAGATTTTCTATCAGATTCAATACCGTTTAACTTTTCTAAAACCAATCTAAAATCCCCAGAGTAACCTGCTGGGCTCGGCTTACTAAAGAGCCTGCTTGTGTTACCAAGTTAGGATTCGCCTGGCCTTGGGGTCTCTGCGTGGCCTGTGGTTGGAATGTGATGGGACACGAATGGTGTTATACCAGGCTGATGTGGAGTGAGGGATTAACCCCGGAAAACTCCCCTTGAGTTGAGTCTTGGACTCCTGGCCTCACTGTAAATTAAACAGCGGGATTCTGGGTAAGGAAAGTGGCAGCTTCTTTTGATCATTTTATTTTTTCATGACAAGTCGTAAGGTGTGAGTAGACTGATTTCAGAATCAGTCTGGGTTCTCTTTGTTGTATTTCTGACTGCTGCCCTCACTGACCGGCATTGAGATAAACAGCTCAAAAGCAGACACCTTCTCCAGACTCTGCCCTGGAAATGAGTTGGGACCCGCAGCCTGTCCTATAACTTCCCTTCCCGAGGTCATGTGGCTCCAGGAGCATCAGGATGGGGGTCTGGCACAGGTACCCAGTGTCACTTCTCAGCAGGAACTCAATTCTTTCCTCCACTTCTAGTCTCTCTCCTCTCACTCAGGCTCTCTGCAGAATGGGAGGGTGAGGGAAGAAGGTAACCTCCTGTAGACCTTTCTTCTCAGTCTCGAGTCTTCTGCTTCCAGAGGTTTCGGGTGGCTCAGTGAGTCCCCACTGTCCTCTCCCGCCTGGCTGCTCTGCCTGCAGACTCCACTCGGCAGTCCGAAAAATACTCAGGCCATGAGCACTTCTGTGCCATGAACACCTCCCTTGTGATGCAGATATTGTCTTGGAGGAGACAGCAAGAACTCTCGCTGCTTTTCCTCATCCTTATTTTAAATGTGATCTGTTCGTACAAAGTTCTCACCCCTGGAGAGTCCCAAACCAGATAGCTTCAGGCAGTACACAGAGTGAGAATGGTTTGGCAGCACAAAGTCCTGTCTTCGGTTTACCACGTTAGGCCTCAGATATGTGCAGAGGGATAGGTCAAATCATGCTCCAGCCACTGCCTCAGTATGTCTGATTTGGTAGCATAGTCCCTTAAATTTCCACACTAGCATCTCGGAAGTAACTTGATCGTATTGGCTTCCTGAGGGCTACTTCGAAGCCTGCTGTGATTAATGAAGTCAAACCCCACACAACAATTATTCTAAAGCATACTGGCTTATTCTGTTTCGGTGCATGTTCAACTGCTGAGCTGGAATCGTCCAAGTGGATGACTATATTATTGTTGATGTCCTACCATAGGAATCTAGTAGCCTTTTAAAATTTTTGTGGGTGGACACTACTCATCTCCTTCAGTTTCTCTCTCATTCTGGGACGAGGACTCTCTGAATGAAGAAGGAATTGTCTGTCGTCAGCAAGAGGTGCTACTTTCTAGGCTTTCGTGGAAAGTCTCCCGTGGAAACGCCCTCCCGTCTGCAGAGTGCGTCTCTGTTGTCGTCAGGTTGAGGCTTTTGAAGAACACTGTGTGAATTGGAACACCTTTCTCCTCAGGTGAAGATAATGGCTATCTTTGCCCATCAGTCTGGCGTCAAAAGATCATTGTGCAAGGAGACTGGTTCAGCGAGAGGGTTCCTGGGCCGTGTTCCCCGGAACTGGGACAGCCGGTGGACTCGCAGGTCCACGGAAGGACCTGGACGCACTTTTTAGTCACTGAGAGACAGTTTACAAACAGCAGCAACTCCGAGAATCATAGGTTTGTATGATTCGTTCTTGGAAACAGAAGAGTGTTCTTCGATGGGATTGTTTTAAAAAGAACTGGAATGTCCGGTAGCCAGTTACACTTGCATGGTTATTATGTTCCCTCTGTGAACTCATCAGTGCGGGATTCAGAAAGAACAAGCATGGAACACAGTCCTCCATGCTCATTCTCTCTGAACCCTGCAGTGATGAGTTTACAGAAGGAAGAGAATTTGCATGGAATTTTAGTTGGAAATGTATTTCCCCATTCGAAGAACCCTGCAGCGTCAAACAAGTGAGACGTTCAACAGTCCCCAACTGCTCACTGGAGCTGGGTGGTTTTAGATCCCCAGGAAATGGCTGTGGTGCCATCTGAGCATGAGGCACTTGGAAAGCGGTGCCCATCACTGCCTCATGTGTTCAGCGCTGTCGTTTTGCAGGAGATGAAGGAAGATGGTGAAGTCGTGACCCTCGTCCCGGAACATGCAGGTCAGATCTGACACCTGCCGCTTCCATGGGGAGGGTCTAGTGAGGAGAATCGGTGCTGGGATTGCCGATGCTGTCACACGAGTCTCACATGTGGTTTCGTAATGAATGACAGTAGCCACGTCCTACTTCTTTCCCACCTACAGTGCCCTGCAGATGACAGTGGGAGTGCCACAAGGATGGGTGAAGGGAACAGCGTAGAGGACTGATAATTACAAGTGGCCCAACAAGGAGGTGGCCACGTGTGCTTGCTGGTGCCCGACTGGGTCAGCTGTGCAGATTTCCACATGTTCGAACAGACGTCTGCATTTGTCCTTGTATCAGTGGTAAGGATTGGCTATTCAAGAAAAGGCCTGTAAGCTAATTTTGAACTTGCAGATTAATGGCATACCCAATCCTAGTGACTGGTTATATGAATAACAAAGCTTTGGTGCGTAGTTGGGTTTGCTTAGCTGGAGGAATGTTGGGAAAGTCAGCATCTGACACAGAAGAGGCAGAGCTGGTTGGCCTAAGAAAAGCATAGGGATTTGAAAGTTAAGGCAGTATCTAATTGTATCAGCAAATACCTCAACACTCTTGTTTATCAGTGTTTTAAATCTAACTTTTCATTTTGAGATCATTCGATGGGATTACTCAGATTCTCCCAGTGATGACGTCTTGGAAGACTGTACTACAATAGTGGAACTAGGATCTTGGCATTGATTTGGTCAAGATGCAGAAATTTCCAGTCACTACACACTTGTATGCTTGTCCATATGCGCTCACTGCAGCCACACCTGCCCTCCTCTGCCCCACCCCTGCCTTTCTCCCTGAGAGCCACTGCTTTATTCTCTGTATAATTTTGTCCTTTCAAAAATACTTTAAAACTGGAATGTTTAGGAGTGGCTTTTTTCACCCAGTGTTATTCTCCGATGATACTAACACTCTTTCAGACATGTGGCGTGCACATGTTTTCTGAATCAGTGGCTTGGCTTTTCAGCCATTTAGCAAGGTCCTTTGCAGAATGAGAGTTTTTCATTTTGATGAGGTCCAGTTTATCAGTTTTTCCTTTAATGGATGATGCTTTTGGTATCAAGTCTAAGAACTCTGCCCTAGTCCTAGATCCTGAAGGATTTGTGGTTGTTTTTTTTTTTTTTCCTAAAACTTTTGTGGTTTTACGTGTTAGAGTTAAGTCCATGATCCATTCAAGTTAATTTCTGTAGCAGGCATGAGATTTAGGTCAGTGTTTTTTTTTTTTTTTTGGCCTGTAGATGTCTAATTGCTCTAGCACTGTTTGTTGAAAAGACATTCTTCTTGCATTCAATTACTTTTGCTTCTTTTTCAAAAATTAGTTGGTTTTATTTGTGTAGATCTGCTTCTGGCTTATTTACTCTGTTCTTTTGATCTGTATGTCTATACCTCAGTCAGTATCAGTCTTGATTACCATAGCTGCATACATCTCGAAATTGGATAGACTTGATTCCTTTATTCTTTTTTGAAATTGTTTTAGCTAGCTCCCTTCCCTTTCTGTGTTAATGTTAGAATAGTCTTCTCTCCATCTACATAAAAACTTGCTGGGATCTGATAGTGATTTTGGGTAGAATTGATGTCTTTACTATGTTAAGTTTCCAATCAGTTAACACAGTGTGTCTCTTCATTTGTTTTATCTTTTTCGATTAGTTTCATGAACATTGTACAGTTTTCAGCACACAGGTTTGATACACATTTTGTTAGATTAACACCTAAGTAGTTCATTTTTTTTGAGTGATTAGAAAGTGGTATTATATAAATATATATTTTTTGAGACGGAGTCTCGGTCTGTCGCCCAGGCTGGAGTGCAGCGGCGCGATCTCGGCTCACTGCAACCTCTGCCTCCCGGGTTCACGCCATTCTCCTGCCTCAGCCTCCCGAGTAGCTGGGACTACAGGCACGTGTCACCAGGCCTGACTAATTTTTTGTATTTTTAGTAGAGATGGTTTCACTTTGTTAGCCACAATAGACTATTGATTTTTAATATGTTTGACTTGTATCCTGCAACCTTGTGGAGCTCACTCATTAGTTCTTAGTTTCTTGGTTTTTGAGGTTTTTTTTTTTTTTTTTTTTTTTTTTTTTTTTTTTTTTTTTTTTTTTTTTTTTTTTTTTTTTGTAGATTTCTTGAGATTTTCTATGTGGGCAGTCATGTCATCTACAAATGGAATGGCTTTATTTCTTCCCTTCCCGTCCATATGCCTTTTATTTCCCCCCCGCCCCCCGCTTTTTTTTGTTTGTTGTTTGCCTTATTGTACTGGCTATAGCATCCTGTCCTTCACCATTAAGCATAATGTTAGCTTTAGGGTTTCCTATAGATGTTCCTTCTCAAGCTGAGGATGTTCCCATCTATTCCTGTCTTTCTGAAAGGTTTTAAACTGAAGAATGGGTGTTGAATTTCATCAAATGCTTTCTGGGTATCAGTTGATGTGATTGTATGGTTTTTCTTCTTCAGCCTGTTAATATGGTAGATTACATTGATTAATTTTAAAATTCTGAACCAGTCTTGGATCCCTGGAATAAATCCAAATGGAATGAAGCCCATTTGGTCATGTGAATAATTATTTTTATATTTTTTGCTGAATTGTTTTGTTAAGCATTTTTGTGTTGTATTCATGAGGGATATTGGTCTGTAGTTTTCTTTTTTGTATTATTTTCATCAGGTTTTGGTACCAGGGAAATACTAGCTTCATAAAATGAGTCAGAAAGTGTTTCTTCTTCTTTCATTTCCCGGAAGAGGTAGTTTAGAGTCGGTATTAATTCTTTTTAAGCATTTGGTAGAATTCGGTTCTCCAGCAAAACCACCATGGCATAAAGATTTCTCTTTTGAGGGTTTTGAAATTCCAGATTCACTTTCCTTAATGGTTAAGGGCTGCTGAAGTTATCTTTTCCGGTTGTGTGAGTTGTGGTAGTTTGTATTTTTAAAGAAAGTGATCCATTTTGTCAAAGTTGTCAAGTTGATGTGTGTAGAGTTGCTCGCATTATCGGTCTTTTCAAAGAACAGCTCTATAATTGATTTTTTCTATTGATATTTGCTTTCAATTTCTTTTATATCTGCTCTTACCTTAATTATTTCTTTCTTCTGCTTGCTTTAGGCTTATTTTGCTTCTTTTTCTAGATTTTTGAGGGGGGAGATTAGATTGATTTGAGATGGTTCCTCTTTTCTTGTATGAGCATTTTGTGCTATGAGTTTCCCTCGCAGCACTGCTTTCGCTATGTTCCACACATTTTTATGTGTTGCACTTTCATTTTCATTCAGTTAAATATATTATTAAAAATTTCCCTTTATTTTTTATTATTACTTTTTTGAGACGGAGTCTTGCTGTGTCACCCAGACTATAGTGGCGTGACCTTGGCTCACTGCAACCTCCGCCTCACAGGTTCAAGCTATGCTCCTGCCTCATCCTCCCAAGTAGCTGGGACTACAGGTATGTGCCACCACACCTGGCTGATATTTGAATTTTTTTAGTAGAGACAAGGTTTCACCATGTTGCTTAGGTTGATCTTGAATTCCTGACCTCAGGTGATCCCCCTGCCTTGGCCTCCCAGAGTGCTGGGATTACAGGTGTGAGCTCCTGCACCCACTCTGAAAATGTCCCTTTAGACTTCCCCCTTGACTTATGGATTATTTAGAAGTGTGTTGTTTCATATCCAGGTGTTTGGAGATTTTTTTTGTTTGTTTGTTAACTTTCTGTTACTGATTTCTAGTTTAATTCCATTATGGTTAGAGAACACACTCTATATGATTTCAATTCATTTAAATTTGTTGAGGTTTGTATGGCCCGGGATATTGGTCCATCTTGATATATGTTACCCGGGCACTTGAAAAGGATGTGTATTCTGATGTCCTGGGGTAGAGTTCTGTAGCTGTCTTAATCCTTTTCGTAGAGGGCATTAATCCTGCAGTGGAGTATTTTGTGATAGACTCAGTAATAACGCTTGTTTTTTGTTTTTGGCAAAAAAAAGAAAGTGAAGATTGGATAGCAATCATATTGTCTAGCAAAAATAGGGAGGCTAAAAGTCTGCATTGCCAATTCAGGGCGACTTTGTCAAAGAGAGAGAAGAGTTAATGTTCTCTAGTGATAATTTAGGTACCAAAGAGGGGCCATTTCATTGCACCGTTGTTTTAGAATTGGAAACTCTGAAGAAAACCCAGCTTGATCTCAGTGTCAGAGTCCAGACAGCTAAACTCGCCAGATAGGGCTGGAAGAAAGGGATGTGTGTCAGAGTTGTCTATCTAGATTTCTTCTTGTTGAGTAATGTTTATGAGTTAACTACCTTAATGTTTACCAAGTGTTTAATTTAATCACCAGTTTAATTAGGCTTAGAACAGGGAAATGGATCATTACTATAAAAGCTAGGTTATTCATCTCTTCTAAACAATTTGTTGACTACGTCCTCTGTTCCAGACATAGTGCTAGTCCCTGAGGATATAAAAATAAACTAGAGAGACACGGATCCAGGTGTCATTTTTCTTCTCCCATAGAAGAGAAACTTTAGCAATCCCAGTGGCTTCTATGCAGAGTGATTACTAGAAAACATGAGTAAGTTGCTCTTTGAAGATTATTTTAGTTGCACATAATGCAGCTTAAATTTGAAAAGCAATAGTTAAAATACTTTGCAGAAAAACGACTGCATGTTTTATGACATGCTTAACAGAGTCACCTTCAACTCAAAACACAGCATCCTCAGCGTGTCTCCTCTCTGCTGGGTGCTGGAACAGGCGCGGGGGATCTGAGCTTGTTCGGTTCCTAGTGTATGCTTCTTCTTAAGTGGGATTGTTATAAAGGTAGAGTCCAAGGGTAAATTTCTTAGGCTTTATATCCATTTTTTGTTTTATTTCTTGATAAATAGAAGCCTCCATGTACACTGCAAAAAGTTAGTTATGTCTGTCTTTTCCATAACACAATTTTATGAGGACTATCTACATAAATCATGTTGAACTTAAAAACAGATCTGGTGTCAGTACTGAAGTTGTTGATGTTTTGTAAACACACCATTAGTTTAACCCATTTTATTTACCTGGTACCACTTTGGAAGGGCAGCTAAGATGGTCTATTACTTTTTATGTAATCTATACAGAAAAGTTGGAAAATACAGCTAAATAAATCATAGTATTTGCTCTCTTTTTCCCCATGATGTCACAGTTTCCTTTTATTTTCTGCTTTTCAGATCACAAAAACATGTTATTTTCCCAGCAAACTAGATCCTTTGATTAATGGGGCCAGGCAAGTCCAAGGACAGATTAAGCACACTGGGTCCTGGCAGGAGTCCCAGAAATGACCCTCAGTCTGTCTTTTCTCTCACCTTGGACCTGTTTCATTGAATTTACGGTGTTTTCTGTGAAATTGGAGCTTGGTAATTCTCTGAAGAATTTCACATATCTAAATGAATAATGAAATGATTGATTAGCTATTAATTATTAATAGATAACAAGTTCATGCTCTAGTGTACAATTTTTTTTTTTTTTTTTTGAGGTGGCGTCTCATTGTGTCGCACAGGTTAGATGTGATCTCAGCTTACTTCGACCTCCGCCTCCCGGGTTGAAGGGCTTCTTGTGCCTCAGCTTCCTGAGTAGCTGGTACCACAGACGCGTGCCACCACGCCCAGCTTATTTTTGTGTTTTTAGTGGAGACAGGGTTTCGTCATGTTGGCCAGGCTAGTCTCAAACTCCTGACCCCAGGTGATCCACCCGACTTGGCCTCCCAAAGTGCTGGGATTACAGGCACAAGCTGCCGCACCCAGCCTGTGGTATATACTTTTGTTAATGAGCCTCCTTTCTCTCTAGTACAAAAAGGAGTTGAAAATTACCTTGTCAGTTCTGTTTCTTAATTATTCCTTAATTAATCAAAGAGTAGTGGACACAAAGATTGCTTTACTTCTCTGACCCAATGTTACTTTTAACAATTACATTAATAAGTGTTTAATAGATATGTGAAAAAAAGAGATCAGATACTTTCATAATAATTTAGGCATATGTCAATGTATCTGGCCGTGCCTGGCCAGAAATTATAAATGTATTTCTTACAGCTCTGGAGGCTGGGAAGTCCAAAACAGAGGTGTCAGCAAATTCACTGTGGGGATGAGTGCCTCTTTCCTGGTTTTTAGATGATGCCTTCTTACTGTGTCCTCATATGGTGAAGGGAGGAAGGGGATCTCTCTTGGGCCTTTTTAATTTAATTTTAATTTTTTTAGAGACAGTCTCACTCTGCAGTCGTAGTTCACTGCAGCCTCAAACTCCTAGGCTCAAGTGATTCTCCTGCCTCAGCCTCCTGAGTAGTTGGGACTACAGTTGCATGCCGCCATGCCTGGCTAATTTTTTAAATTTTCTGTAGAGACAAGGTCTCCTATGTTGCCCAGGCTGGTCTTGAACTTAAGTGATCCTCCCACCTTGGCCTCCATGTACAAAGTGTTGAGATTACAGGCATGAACCTGGCTTTTGGGCCTTTTTAATAAGGGCTCTGATCCCATTCAAGAGGGCTCTGTCCCATGATCTAATCACCTCCTGAAGACCCTGTCTTTCAATATCATCACTTCGCAGCACAGGATTTCAACATAGGAATTTTTTTTTTTTTTTTCAACTGGAGCTCACTGTGTCACCCAGCCTGGAGTGTGGTGCTGCAATGACGGCTCACTGCTGCATCAAATTCCTGGACCCAAGGGATCCTCGTGCCTCAGCCTCCCAAGTAGCTGGGACTATGGGTGTGCACCACTATGCTTGGCAAATTTCATTTTTTGTAGAGATGGGGGTCTCATCATCTTTCCCAGGCTGGTCTTGAACTCCTGGATTCCAGTGATCCTCCCACCTTGGCCTCACAAAGTGCTGGGATTACAGATGTGAACCACCGTACCCAGCTGGATTGTTTTTTAAACTGGGAATATCTGCACCAGATCAACATAAAAATTTCAAGAAGACGCAAACATTCAAATAATAACAGGTCCTACCATTCACTGCAGAAGCCACTGCTCACCACCTCTGAGCATGCTCTTGAAAAATATTTGTGGAATTAGCAGAAATGTGTTGAACTACATTATGATATGGCTGCAGTGAATGAATAGACATCATTTTGATACTTCTGAGGAACATGTATTACTCTTTTTACTGTAAGAGCTTTTTTGACCGTTATCTTATGACATCACTTGTATACAGTTATTAACAGTACTAATTGCTTCTTGGCCTTTTGGCTGTGATCAAGTATAGTTATTTACAGTAGTAACAATAAGTACCCTAATAAATGAGCTTGTTCTGTGCCATGCATTGCTAGGAAGGTATTATTATCTGCATAAGAACAAATAGAGAATCAAAAAACTCAGTGACCCAAGCGGACCCAGTCTATCTAATGGCTGAGCTGGGATTATACCCAGCATTTTGTACTGTGCCATTTCTGCCTGTTACCACCTTCTGTCTAGGTTAAGAATTGACACCACAGCAAAGCAACTGGCATCTTTGTTTCTTTTTTATAACAGCCCTATTGAGATCTAATTGATACATAACTCATCCATTTAAAGTATATAGTTGAGTTGTTTTTAGTATATCCACAGAGTCGTGCAGTCATCAATTACCATAGTCAATTTGAAGACATTTTCATCCCCCCTGAAAGGAAACCCTGTAACCATTAGCAGTCCTCATTTTCCCTCAAGTCCCCAGCCCTAGACAACCACTCATCTACAGTCTGTCCCTCTACATTTGACTATTCTAGACATTTCCTATACATGATTCATACAACGTGTGGCCTTTCACAGCTTAAGATTTCAAGGTTGATCCCTGTGGTAGCATGAATCAGTATTTCCTTTCTTTTCGTTGCTGAATGATACTCCATTGTATGTATGTACCACATTGTATCCAGTCATTCATCGGTTGATGGACATTTGGGTTGTTTGTACTTTTTAGCTGTTAGGAATAAAACTCCTGTGAACATTTGTGTACAAGTTTTTCTGTGGACATCTGTTTTCATTTCTCTTGGGCATATACCGACGCGTGGCATTGCTGAGTCAAATGGTAACTCAGTGTTGAAACTTTGGAAGAATTGCCAGACTGTTTCCCAAGCAGGCATGCACCATTTTACATTTCCATCAGCTGTGTATGAGGGCTCCAGTTTTTAGACTGATGTGTGCTATTTAAAAATTTAAAAATTGTGGTAAAATGTATAAAACATAAACTTTACCATTTTAACCAGTTTAACTGTACAGTTCAGCCATAGTAAGTACATTCATTGTTGTGCAACCAATCTCCAAAATCTCTTCATCTCGCAAAACTGAAACGCTGTACCGATTAAATGCCAAGTCCCTGTTTATCCCACTCCCAGCCTCTGGCAACCTCTGTTTTACTTTCTGTCTCCGTGTCACCAACACTTTTTTCCATCTGCTTTTTTGATTCTAGCCAGCTTAACTAATGTGTCTGAAGTGGCATCTTACTTGGATTTGATTTGCATTTCTCTGATGCATGATGATGTTGAACACCTTTTCATGTGCTTATTGCCTATTTGGGTATCTTCAAAGAAATGCCTGTTCAGGTCTTTGCTCATTTTTTCATTGGGTCGTTGGCCATTTTATTGTTGAGTTGTAAGAGTTTTTTATATATCCTGGATATTAGACTCTTATCAGATATATAATTTACAAGTATCTTCCATTCTACAGCTTTTCTTTTCACTTTCTTACTTAGTGGTATTCTTTGCATTAAAGTTTTAAGTTTTGATGAAATCGTTTAGCTATTTTTTCTTTGGTTGGTTGTGCTCAAAGTGTTGTATTTGATAAACTATTGCCTAATCCAAGGCCGTGAAGATTTTCTCTCTGTTTTTGTCTAAGAGTTTTATAGTTTTAGCTCTTAGATTTAGGCCTGTGCTCTCTTTTGCATATGGTGTAAGGGAAGGATCTCATTTCATTCTTTTGCATGTAGAAATGCATTTGTCCCAGTGTCATTTGTTGAAAGGATGATTCTTTCACCATTGAATGGTCTTAGTATTCTTGTTGAAAATGAATTGACCATGAATATAAAATTTTATTTCTGAACATTAAGTTCTGTTTTCATTGATCTGTATGTCTGTCCTTGTGCTAATACCACACTGTCTTGATTCCTGTGGCTTTATAGTAAGCTTTGAAATTATGAAGTCTAAATTCTCAAAATTTGTTTTCAGGATTGTTTAGGCTGTTCTGATTCCCTTGAATTTTCTTATTAATTATAGGATCAGCTTGCAAATCATGCAAAGTAGCGAGGATTTAAATAGGATTGTACCAAATCTGTAGCTGAATTTGGGATGCATTGCTCTTTTAACAATACCAAGTCTCCAATTTATGAATCTACTTACTGAGGTCTTAAATATCTTTCAAAAATGTTTTCTAGTTTACAGAGTATATGTTTCATACTTCTCTTGTTAAATTTATGCCTAAGTATTTTGTTCTTTCTGATGCTATTATAAATGGGATAGTTTTCATAATTTCTTTTTTTTGATTATTCATTGCAAGTCTATAGACATGTGACGGATTTTTTTTTTCTGTGCAGCCATGCATCACTTAACAACAGGGATACATTCTGACAAATGCATTGCTAGGTAATTTCATGACTGTGCAAACATTGTAGAGTGTACTTACACAAAGCTGGGTGGTACAGCCTACAGCACACCCAGGCTGTCTGGTGTAGCCTGTGGCTTCTAGGCTACAATCTTGTACAGCATGTGACTGTACTGAATACTGTAGGCAGTTGTAACACAAAGGTAAGTATGCATCTAAACATGGAAAAGGTACAGAAAAATACAGTATAAAAGTTTTTTTTTTAATGGCTTCCCTGTGGACGGCACTTATGAATGGAGTTTGTAGGACTAGAAGTTGCTCTGGGTGAGTCAGTGAGTGGGGAGTGAATGCGAAGCCTTAGGACATTGCTGTACACTGCTCCAAACTTTAGAAATACTGTCCACTTAGTCTACTCCAAATTTATTTAATATGTGTGCTGCTGAAGCAAGCACTCTAAATTTATTTGAAAATTTTTTTCATAATAAATTGACCTTAGTTACTGTAAGTTTGTTACTTTATAGACTTTAATTTTTAAAATCTTTTACTCTTTTGTGATAACACCTAGCTTAAAACACAAACTCATTATACAGCGGTACAAATATAATTTCTTTATAGCTTTGTTCTTCTGTAATGTCCCTATTCCATAAGCTTTTTTCTATTAAAATTTGTTTTGTATTTTTTAAGCTTTTTTGTTAAAAACTAAGACAGAAACATACACATTAGCCTAGGCCTACACAAGGTCAGCATCATCCATATCACTGTCTTCCATCTCCACATCTTGTCCCACTAGAAGGTCTTCAGAGGAAGTAACATGCATAGACCTATCATCTCCTATAATAATAACACCTTCGTCTGGACTCTGTCCTGAAGGACCTGCCTGAGGCTGTTTTATAGTTGACTTTTTTTTTTTAAAGTAAGTAGAAAGCATCCACTTTACGTAACTTTAAAAAGTATAGTGTAGGCTGGGTGCGGTGGCTCACACCTGTAATCCCAGCACTTTGGGAGGCCGAGGCAGGTGGATCACCTGAGGTCAGGAGTTCGATACCAGCCTGGTCAACATGGTGAAACCCCATCTCTGCTAAAAATACAAAAATTATCCAGATGTGGTGGCGCACACCTGAAATCCCGGCACCTCGTGTAGTGTCTGGCATGTAATGTTTGAATAAAAAGTTGTATTGGAATTATTAAACTACTTGTGGAAAACACTCGTTTGGGGTATTTGTGTTTATTTTTGTTTTCCTCTTTAGGAAGGATTCTTGCATGGGGAAGGAGACCTGGCCAGGTGAGATAAAAATCTGTTTCCAGTTAGACTGAGGCTTAGAAGCAGGAAAGGTCCTTTCCACCAGGCTCAGTTATGGACGGGATTAGCAGTGTTGTAACACAAAACTTTTAGGCATATATGGCTATGTTTGTCTTTTTTTGTTCTGCTCTAAAGGAATACCTGAGCCTGGGACATTTATAAAGAAAAGAGGTTAAATTGGCTCACGGTTCTACAGGCTGTACAGGAAACATAGTACCAGTATCTGCTTCTGGTGAGGCCTCAGGAAGCTTCCTGTCATGGTGGCAATGAAGGGGAAGTAGGCATGTCACATGGTGAGAGAGGAAGTGAGAGAGAGACAGAAAGAGAGAGAGAGAGAGTGCAAGAGCGAGCAGGAAGGAGGAAGGGCCAGGCCCCTTTCAACAGCCAGCTGGAAGTGAACTCACAGAGTGAGAACACACACATTACCCTGGTGAGGGCACTAGGCCAGTCCTGAAGGAGCCACCCCCATGACCCAAACACCTTCCCCAGGCCCCCCTTCAACACTGGGGATCACATTTCAACGTGAGATTTGGAGGGGAAAACATCCAGACCGTACCAATGGCTGTCTTTGTGGACGGCATATCCTTTAATTTTTTAAGACCGTCATTTCTAGTAATTTTGTTCTGCTAGGGTTAAATATATTTGGCTGTGCAGATTTTATCAGTGTTAGAAAAACTCAGCATGTTGTGCCACATCAGTCGGGCCAGGTAAACAAAGCTCGTCCGTTATACCAAACCCAAAGAAGGCAAAGGCAGCTGACGGAGGGTTCATGGCAGGGTCTTGGTGCCCAGGGTGGCTTAGTGCATGCAGGGGCACCACTGTTTTTATCAGTACATTTGGGATCAGAGCATCTGAAGCTTCTGAGGACATCTGCTGACATATATTCCTCATTCACATAACTTGCCAGAAAAGACATAGAAAGATTGCTGCATACCTTGATGACTTCAAGGTAGTAAAGCTATAACTTTTGAAGGCTTATAATTTCCAACACACTCTCTCTTACTAAGTCTAAACTTTTTCATCTAATTTTCTTTTGTTTGCATGTTTGTATGTTGAGGTGCATTTGGCAGAGGGCTGAATTTTTCACATATAAAAACATATGAAAAATTTTTTCAATACAAGTCAAATATAATAAACACAAATTTTCTTAAGGATAGATATCATCCTTTATCACTTCCCTCTGTGAAACTACCGTCAAACCCAGCCAAGACTGAATGGTGGAACCAGATACATTTAACAGGGGCATCATGACGCCTTAAGCTTAGTACACAAAATAGCGTTGTGTTTAAGGGTTGAAATGCTTTCTATGTTGTAAGTTTTCCAAGAGGTACAAGTCAAGGTTTCCACTACTTTACACAAGCTTGTCCAGCCAATGCCCGCCGGCCACATGCAGCCCAGGACGGCTTTGAATAGGGCCCAACACAAATTCGTAATCTTTCTCAAAACATTATGAGATTTCTTTACTTTTTTTTTTTTTTTTTTTTAACTCAGCAGCTATCGATCGTGTTAGAAGAAGAAGACAATTCTTCTTCCAGAGTGGCCCAGGAAGCCAAAAGATTGCACACCCCTGCTTTATAATGTGCTCAATGGGCTAATGGTGGCCTCACCTGTCAGCACTGCTGGGGCTGCGAGAGGGGCGGGATGAGCAGGACTCTCCTCTGTGCTGGGAGTAGAGGCTTGGAGGCATTCACTCCAATCCTGGTTTTGCTCCATGTGACTTTTAAAATAATCACGAGGGCTTCCTCGGACACAGCGCCACGTGGCGTTTTCCACATGTTGGGTCACTTCCCACACACAGCACATTGAGCAGACATTACTCCCCCCTCTACCCAGGAGGAAACTGAAACTCAGATGAAGTGGTGTGCTCAAGGTCACCCAGGAAAAGCCAACTACCTTCACAGGACAGTCTTCAGAAGCGTGGAGGAGCGCGCCGAGGGACAGTAGCAGAGCTGTGAGGGCTTCCTTACCTGTGGCATCTGCTGACGACTGTGTCTGAATGAGTTTTGAGCGAATGGGTACCTGGTGCTTGCTGAGAATGACTTGTTTTGGAAAGTCAGTGTTAAAATCATTTGGATGTGGAAATTCCATACAGAAAATTCTCTGGGAAAAATGTTTGGTTCTGCCCTGAACACAAGGAGCCACATTATTTTCCTATTGTACCCAAAACCGCTGAACTCAACAGAACCTGCACCTGCTGAGCAGGTCCCAGCTGGGCTGAGCAGTCACCAGCCCAGAACCGTTTGGCCGCCAGGAGATACCCTCATTTGGATGGAAAGTGAAGAGAAAGGCATACAGTGGAGCCAACCAAATCACAAAGATTATCACTTGTTTTGGCAGTAGCATTGCCAGTTTTGATTTTTCTAGAGTGTCTGTTTAACTTGTTGATTTTTTTTTTTGGTCTCTCATGTGTAATTGTTGTTATCCATTAACTTAATGCTGGGCAACAGCCTGAACTCACTAATCACAGTGAGGAGTTTTGTATTCTGTGCGGGACAAAGTTCAACGCTCTGCCAATTTCATGATCTCAGTTGTGAAGGTCCAAGTGACTGGACCTAATATAAAATCATGTCCACCATGGTACGACCTCTCTGGTGGCATTTTGAAGACTTGAAAAGGCAGGATGGGTCCAGATTTTTTTTTTTTAATAAAATACTTCTTTAGTTATTTTGGTGAAAAGCAGTGTTAAAGGAAAATCCATTGTTTTCCTGTCGTTTCGAGTTTAGTCAAGCGACGGAAAATGGCCACTTCTTTGCTCTTCCAGAGTCTGAGCAGCCGTAGGGTCATTCCTCAGGAAAGTGCGGGTGCCTTCGAAAGCGGGCTCCAGGGCCGTCTTTGAAAGGCACGTGTATCGAGCGTTGTATTTTGCTTCTCCCGGAGACCTGCTCTGTCACTGCATTTGTTGCCAGTTCGGGCATTTCCCTCCTTCCTGTAGCTCTGTGTATGCCACCTTTCCTAATAATAAACCCTGAAGCCCTCCTGTGACATGTTTTTGCGCTGCTGAGTAGATGCTAGTTTGTTACAAAAGACCATACAATTAATGCTTTTCTGTGTAATAGTGGCCACCACACGTGATAGGCACTCAGTAAAGTTTTATTGCTTGCTTTATAAAGAAATTTTTTCCACAGGGGATTTTATTTCTTAGTGAAGTACTGCCATGAGGATGATTTTTAGGGCCCTGTAATTTAGATTTTCCTGATTAAAGACTGTAATTTATTCTAAAGCTATCTGGAGATCCACTTAGTAAGAAATGAACTTTTGAAGAGGGCTGAAGGAACCAAGATTTGAAATCACTACATTAAGGCTTTTATATTACCTCTGGAAATAACTACTCATTTAATTTTAAATCCATTAATAGCCTTCTATAATTTTTGACATAATGACTATCGATAAGTCTTTTATATGGTCTCATTTCAGGAACCTTAAGGAAATAATTGGTTTTAACATAATAGACATAGTGTTTTAAACATCATATGAAACATCCTAATTGAAGGTTTCTCAATTCCTGGGTTTAACTTAGAAGTCATACAAATAGATGCAGTTTCTTTTCTTGAGCCCTGTGTTAGTCAGCGTTCTCCAGAGAGACAGAACCAAAAGAACGTGCACACACACACACACACACACACACACACACATACACATACACACACCGAGAGAGAGAGATTAAGGAATTGGCTCATGTGATTGTGAAGTCCAGCAAGTTCAGAACCAGCAGGGCAGGTCAGCAGGCCGGAGTGTCTGGCAGGAGTTGATGTTTGAGGCTTGAATCTCATGGCAATCTTAAGGCCAAATTTCTGTCTTTTCTGGAGACTTCAGTCTTTGAAGGCCTTCAGCTAATTAGAGGAGACCTGTCCACGCCATCTGCCTTCCTCAAAATCCACTGATTTAACTGTCAGTCACATCTGGAAAAGATCTTCACAGCAACCTCTAGACTGGTGTTTGGCCAGATTGCTGGGTACCATAGCGCTTGCCACGCTGACACGTGAGATTAACCATCACAACCACCAGTGAGGAAACGGGAATGTTACCGTTTACAGGAGGACCTAAAGAAGAAGTCATCTTTGCTTCACCTACTCACATGATGGAGGATTAATTTCAACGCGAAAGTGGAAAATTAGAAGGTTTGGGAATAGCCACAGGAAGATTGGATGCTACACCAGCAACTGGGGATTAATTGTATGACTAAGGTCAGAGGTTTATGATATGTCAGACATACACAAACTCATACGTTGTATGTTTGCTGGGGGCTGATAATCGTCTTCAAACCAAAAAGGTGCGGGAGAGGGAACAGCAGCCACAGCCCAGCAAAACTCACAGCAGAGCTTCCTGAATCCCAGAAACGAATAAAAATAGGACGTCAACCATGTTCTACGAGTCAAGATGGCAGCTGAAATTATTTTGGGTAGTCCCCAGGGTTTCAGGAATGCCACTGTGCTAGGCCCAGAAGCTAAAGAGAAGTTAGTTCACTTTCAGAGTTTCTTAACCTTCAGTTTCAGGAGGCCAAAGCAAAGCATAGCTTTGTTGCAGGAACATTGATTTTCTGCACAGAAAACACCGGTTTGAGAGGGAAATGCTCCCCAGGACAACTTGTTTGAAATGGGCAACAAAACTGTTGAGGCAGTTGATCAAGTTGAAGAGGAAAGGGAAGGAAGATCTGGAAAGAGGACTGGAAATCCTAGTATGTTTGGCTTTTGCATATTCTCATGAAATTCCAATTGGTGAATTGAAGAACTTGGTTTCATTTCTGTAAAGTCACACTTAGCATGGTGTTTAGTTAAAAAGAGCCTCATTATGGGTCAGATGCGTAGGTGTTGGTTTATGCAAACTGAGAAGAACCAACAAAGAGACTTTTCTTAAGCCTTTTCCTTGAGGAGGATGTTCCAGCAAACACCAGGTTGCATGTTATGACAGCCTAGCACAAAACTACCTTTTTCAAAGCAATGTCATCTGTTTTCAGATGCTCTACTATCTCTACTTGTATAATTCTAGGAATTTCAGAAGCCATGAATTTTGGCTACCAAAATTCTTTATATATATATGTATATATACACTTTAAGTTCTAGGGTACATGTGCACAACGTGCAGGTTTGTTAACATATGTATACATTTGCCATGTTGGTGTGCTGCACCCATTAACTCGTCATTTACATTAGGTATATCTCCTAATGCTATCCCTCCCCCCTCCCCCT
>NW_012106586.1:1299268-1310397 GCF_000951045.1 Mandrillus leucophaeus
CCCCTCCCCCTACTCCCCAACAGGCCCCCATGTGTGATGTTCCCCTTCCTGTGTCCAAGTGTTCTCATTGTTCAGTTCCCACCTATGGATGAGAACATGCGGTGTTTGATTTTTTGTCCTTGTGATCGTTTGCTGAGGATGATGGTTTCCAGCTTCATCCATGTCCCTGCCAAGGACATGAACTCATCCTTTTTTATGGCTGCATAGTATTCCAAAGAAAGGAGAAATAGTCACTGCAAGATCTGCTTTTCTGTTGCGGAATCATCCCTGCCCCAGAGTGGCACATAAGTCATGACTGGAGGTGGATGAAGAAGGTATGCTTCTTGTTTGGCCACTTTTCTGAGTGGTCCTAGCTGTCTCCAGTTCTCAGTGGTTGTGTTAACACACGGTCACTGCCCTCTTTCTCTCTGCCCTTCTCTTTATAAAAGTTGACAGGGATGAGGAAAACAGCTGCCGGCTTACCTAGTTTTATTCTGCCTTGCTTTATTGCATTTTGCAGATATTGGGCTTTTTACAAACTGAGGGTTTGTAGCAACCCCGTGTGGAGCCAAGTTTGTTGGTGCCATTGTTCCAGTAGCATGTGCTTACCTCTTGTCTGTTACTTTTTGACAATTCTCAAAACATTTCATACTTTTAAATTATTGCATCTGTGATGATGATCTGTGGTCAGAGGTCTTCAATGTTACTATTATAATTGTTTTGGGCTCCATGAACTACATAAGATGGTAAACTTGATCAATAAATGTTGTATATGTTTTGACTGCTTCACTGATGGCCATTCCCAGTCTCTCTCCCTCTTCTCAGGCCTTCTTATTTCCTGAGACAGAACAATATTGAAATTAGGCCAATCTGTAAGTGTTCAAGTGAAAGGAAGAGTCGCCCATCTCTCCTTTAAATCCAAAGCTAGGAATGATTAAGCTTAGTGAGGAAGGCATGTTGAAAGCTAAGACAGGCCCAAAGCTTGGCCTCTTGTTGTGCCACATAGTTAGCTCAGTCATGAATGCAAAGGAAAAGTTCTTGAAGGAAATTAAAAGTGATACTCCAGGCCAGGTGCGGTGGCTCATGCCTGTAACCCTAGCACTTTGGGAGGCCAAGGCAGGCAGATTGCCTGAGCTTAGGAGTTCGAGACCAGCCTGGGCAACACGGTGAAACCCCGTCTCTACTGAAATACAAAAAATTAGCCGGGTGTGGCAGCATGCGCCTGTAGTCCCAGCTACTTGGGAGGCTGAGGCAGGAGAATCAGTTGAATCTGAGAGGCAGTAAGTCCAGATCACGCCACTGCACTCCAGCCTGGGCGACAGAGCAAGACTCCATCTCCCCCCTCCCAAAAATAAGATACTCCAGTGAACACACAAATGTTAAGAAAGTGAAACCACTTTATCACTGATACGGAGAAAGTTTTAGTGGTCCGGATAGAAGATCAAACTGGCCATAACATTTCCTTAAGCCAAAGGCTAATCGAAAGCAAGTCTCTAACTCTTTAATTCTGTGAAGGCTGAGAGAGGTGAAGAGAAGTTGGAAGCTGGCAGATGCGGGTTCTTGAGGTTTAAGGAAAGAAGCCGTCTCTGCAAGGTAAGTGCAGGGTGCAGCAGCGGGTGCTGATGTAGAAGCTGCAGCACGTTCTCCAGAAGATCTAGCTGAAATCATTGATTAAGATGACTACACCAAACAGCAGATTTTCAGTGTAGACAAAACAGCCTCCTAGAGGAGGAAGATGCCATCTAGGATTTTTGTAGCTAGAGAGGAGAAGTCAGTGTCTTGGTTTTAGAGCTTCAAAGGGCACTGATTCTCTTGTTAGGGACTAATGGTGCTGGTGACTTAAAGTTGAAGCCTGTGCTTATTTGCCATTCTGAAAATCCTAGGCCTGTAGAATTATGCGAAATCTACCCTGCCTGTGTTCCATCAATGGAACAAAGCCTAGATGACAATACATCTGGATATTTTTAGCCCACTGTTGAGACCTACTGTTTAGAAAAAAGATTCTTTTTGAAATATTACTGCTCATTGACAATGTACCAGTCACCCAAGAACTCTAATGGAGAAGTACAAGGAGATGAATGTTGTTTTCCTGCCTGCTAACACAGCATCCATTCTGCAGCCCATGGATCAAGGAGCAATTTTGACTTTCATGTCTTTATCATTTAAGAAATATATTTCGGGCCGGGCGTGGTGGCTCATGCCTGTAATCCCAGCGCTTTGGGAGGCCGAGGGGGGTGGATCATGAGGTCAGGAGATCAAGACCATCCTGGCTAACACGGTTAAACCCCATCTCTACTAAAATTGGTGAAAGTTAGCCAGGCATGGTGGTGGGCGCCTGTAGTCCCAGCTACTCAGAGGCTGAGGCAGGAGAATGGCATGAACCTGGGAGGCAGAGCTTGTAGTGAGCTAGATCGCGCCACTGCACTCCAGCCTGGGTGACAGAGCGAGACTCCGTCTCAAAATAAATAAGTAAATACATATTTATTTATAAATATGTATTTATTTATTTCATAAGGTTGTAGCTGCCTTAGATAGTGATTCCTCTGATGGATCTGGGCAAAGTAAATTGAAGACCTTCTGGAACGAATTCACCATTCTAGATGCCATAAAGAACAGGAGGAGGTCAAAATATCAACATTAACAGGAATTTGGAAGAAGTAGATTCCAACTGTCTTGGATGACTTTGAGGGGTTGGAGACTTCAGTGGAGGATGTAACTGCAGATGTGATAGAAACAGCAAGAGAACTGGAATTAGAAGTGGAGGCTGAGGATTTGATGGAAGTGCTGCCATCTCATGATAAAAGTTGCTTCTTTTGGAGTGGCTTCTTATGGAGGAGCAAAGAGAGTGGTTTCTTGTGATGGAATCTACCTCTGGTGAAGATGCTGTGAACACTGTTGAAATGACAACAAAGGATTTAGATTATTACATAAATTGAACTGATAAAGCAGTGGCTGGGTTTCAGAGGAAAGATTCCAGTTTTGAAGGTTCTACTGTGGGTAAAATGCTATCAAACAGCTTCGCATGTTGTAGAGAAATCCTATGTGAAAGGAAGAGTCAACAAATGCAGCAAACTTCACATTTTAAGAAATTGCCACCGTCACTGCAGCCTTCAGTAACCACCACCCAGACCAGTCAGCAGCTACCACCATTGAGGCAAGACCCTCCACCAGCAAAAAGATTAGGACCTGCTGAATGCTCAGATGATTGTTGACATTTTTTAGCAATGAAGTCTTTTTAGATTGATTAATTAAATTAATTAATTATTTTATTTTTGTAGAGACAATGTCTCTTGCTATATTGCCTAGGCTGGTCTCAAACACCTGGCCTCAAGCAATCCTCCTGCCTCGGCCTCCCAAAATGTTGGGATAACAGACACGAGCCATCTTGCCCAGCCATATTTTAAAATTAATGTATATACATTGTTTTCTCAAACATAATGCTATTGCACACATGGTAGACTACAGTATAATGTAAACATAACTTTTACACGCATGGGGAAACCGAAAACTTTGTGTGATTGCTTTATTTTAGTATTTGCTGAATTGCTGTGGTCTGGAACCAAACCTGCAATATCTCCCGAGGCATGGCTATATCTCCTCTTTCTCACTATACTTTGCTTTCTAAAGCCCTTGCATCTGCTGCATACCTTATCAAAGTAGTGAAAATGCTGCAGAATTTTGCTCCTTAGTTCAGCTAAAACCGGGTTCTTGTCCCACAGGCAGGAAAATTTAGGCATGCGGACACATGGAAGGGTGAATAGAGCAGGATTTTATTGGGGGAAAAGGGAAAAAAAAATACTCAGCAAAGTGAGATGGAGTCCCGCTAACAAGCCCCCACCTCACCCAGCCACCACACGGAAACTGAAGAGGCCAGGCTCCTCCCCCAGTCTGTGACTCCACCCTGGTTCCCCCAGTCCGTTGTGGGCGTGCTAAGACCAGGCCCTGGGCAGGTTCCCTCATTGGCACAAAAGCATCTGATGTAAACACTTCTTAGGCAGGCTGGGAGAGTCTCCATGGACCACTTCCCACTCCCCCTTGTCTGCCAAAGCTTATGGCTGGCTCAAAAGTACATTCTAAGTTAAACAATGACCTGTTAATTTCCGATTTGGTGGCCTTTTCTTGTAGTTCTCTGCTTGTGTTTTGAGGTGTTCATCTCTTCTTCCTTGCAGCTTCGCTTGGTAACTGTGATGCCTGCTACTCTAGTTCTCCTCCTGTCCCTTTAGTCTCTGTGCCAATTCTTCCTCCTCCTACCCACTGAAACAGTGTCTTCTCCAGGACGCTGTTTCCAGCCATTCCCATGGCCTCACCTATCATCTCATCTGCACTTACTCCAGACGTCTTGTGAGTCAAGACCCGAAGTCCTGGCTGTTAGTACATATTTAATGTGGCGGGCACTTGAGTATTGAATGAAAACTCAGGCACCCTCCTCTCACTAGGTCTGCACACCTGCCCTGGCCCCAGAGCACACAGATAGGTTTACCCGCTTCTATGGTGCAGCTGGGTCAGGCTGGTGGAGAAGCAGAGAGATTTGATTTTGGGAGGGGCATCATGGAGACAGATCTTGAAGATCTCATTGGATTTTGAGAGGGTGACATGGGGGAAAAAAAAAGGCCTTCTGCATGGGCGGAACTGCCTGAAACTAGCTGAGGCACCAGGAGGCACTTCCAGAGCCCAGCAGGTGGACAGGAGAAAAAGGATTCCTTCCTCCTTCTCCTCGTATTCTCAAAACAGCAAGCACTGTGACCTGCACATTATAAGTGCTCCTTAAGGTTTGGAGAGAAGTTGAAAGTCAAGGTGTGTGGGCTGAGAGCCCTGGGGGGCCAGGCTGAGGAGCTTGACACATAATCCAGGAAGGGACAGGAGCCACTGAGCGTTGTTGAGCCAGGGCAGTGACTGACTGGGGAGGACCTTCAGGAACCTTTGTCTGGCATGTGGGTGCTGGATGGATAGGAGAGTAGAAAAGTGGACAAGTGAGTACAGATCCTGAGGGGCAAGTAACGGAATTCCGAGGAAGGGGAGTGGCAGGGGAAATGGACAGGAGGGAATGACTCCAGTGAGCTGGGGGCACAAGGGAAAGTAGGTGAGGGTGGGGGAGAGGGGTGATAAAGGCCAGTGTTGGAGGAACTGGGAGAACGGAGGCATTGTTGGCACAGGCGGCGGCCATGTTGTTTGTACTGGGGGCCTGGTGAGCAGATGCCTCACTGTGGTTGAATCTGAGTGTGAGGGATGAGCCTCGCGGGGCGTGCTCGCCAGCTGGTGCCAGGATGGCTTCACCTGGAGCCAAGAAGAATGGGTGATGTGGTGGTCACTCAGGCACATCGAGTAGCTGGAGAAACCAGTTGAGTCTGGAACCTTGGGAAGGGGCAGGAACATAAGGAAGGATGGAGAAGGGGCACCCAGGTGGGAGGAAGTCTGGGGAGGAATCAGGGGCACTGAATGCTCTGAAAAGATTCCCTTCGATTTGGCACTTCGCTATGCTTTAGCAAATATCAGAGGAGCAGGTCTTCCTCTGGAGGAAAAAGTAGGATTAGTGTGGAAACGTAGCCATTCCTCACGTAGCCATTCCTCACTGAGCAGTTGGCTGAATGCTGCATTCCTCACTGAGCAGTTGGCTGAATGCTGCTACGCGTCAGCGGTTGTGCCGGGTGGTCACGATGAGGAAGATGGATGCGGAGAGTTGCTGGGTAGTGGTCAGAAGATCGGTAATTGGGATTTTAACACATTGTGATGAGTTGAGAAGGGTGGAAGCTCTGAGGACTATAGAGACACAAAACAGAGGCAGAAACTGGAGAAGAGTTTGTAGAGGGTTCTTACCCTTCTCAGCCAGTCAAGTTCATAGCCCACCTTCCCGACTTTGCATCCGTGGTTCAGTGGCTGAGTCTGTGGTGGGCACCTCGTTGATCTTTGCTGCTTTATGGTTTTATGAACTCTAGCAGCGAGTTTCCCCTGCAGACGTTGAGACACCTTGTAGAACCTAGATTCCACATCCACAAGACTGCAGTGGTACAGACAGTGGCCAGATCACACAGTATGTAAGATGATTGCCAATATGTAGAGTTATTTAAATGTGCAGCTAAAAGTGTCCCGAATGTTGTTGCATCATTCCAAATATATGACTTACAAAAGAAGAAAAGTTAGTGCCGTTCAGTCATCCTGAGATTGCTCCTTTGCCTGGGACTTGGCAGGAGTAGGACGGGAAGTGGAGAGGAGAATGTCCAGGCTCTTTGCAGGCTGAGGTGCACATTGCTGGAAATGTTGAGAACCACTGACAGAGTGAACCATCCAGCTCTGTGAAATAGAGCTGGAGAGGTAGGGTGTGTGCTCTGAGTACTTAGCACTCCTTATTTTATATCTTCTGAATCTGTAACAGTTTGAGGATTTGGTCATCAGTGATCCTGCTAATAGCTGCATAGTGAGCCCTGTAGGTCCTCATTGATTCACCACTCACTGACTGGTCTGCTGCCTTCCCCTGGAAGGACCAGGATTTCTTCTTCTAATGCTGTTTATTCTATGGCTGAATCATTTGTACACTATTAAAAATTCTGCCTGCTTTACGATATGTGGAATCTTGACCTCACTTGTCGAAATTTAATCAATGATTCAATCTCTGCCTGTCCAAGCAGCTCACAATGGTTTTCTTATCCGAAGGATAGTTACAGAATGTTTGTTAATTGGAACAGGAATAAAACAGTGAATCTTGTAAGGATGAATTATGACTAAATTCATGGGAGGTGGACAATACAACTTTTTAAGCTTTATTAAGATACAATTTAAATACAAGCTCACCAATGATTCCTAATTCAACTCAATGGCTTTTAGCACATGTAGAAAGAGTTGTACAGCTGTTGCCACTGATTCCAGGACCTTTTCATCACCCCCCAAAGAAACCCTAGTTCCTATTAGCAGTCATTCCCCATTTCCTTCTGCTCCAGCCTCTGGCACCACTGACCTACCTCCTGTCTCTATGGATTTGCCTATTCTGGACATTGCATATCGGTGGAATTTTCCAATATGTGGCCTTTTGTGACTGGCTTCTTTTACTTTGATAATATTTTCAGTGTTCATTCATGTTGCAGTAGCATGTGTCAGTACTTCTGTTCTATCGCTGAATAATACTTAGCTATGTGGATATGAAATTTTGTTCATCCATGCAGCGGTTGATGGGCTTTTGGTTCGTTTCCCCCTTTGACCATTATGAATAATGCTGCGGTGAACACTCATGTACAAGGTTTTGTGTGGGCACCTGTTTTCGGTTCTCTTGGGTATTTACCCAGGAGTAGAATTGCTGGGTCGTATAACTCTGTGTTTCATATTTTTAGGAACTGCCAAATTATTTCCAAAGTGGCTGCCCCACTTTACAGCCCACCAGCAATATAAGAGGGTTCTGATTTTTCCACATCTTTGCCAACACTGCTAAAGGACAGGATAGTATTGTATAAGACTCTTAATTATTTAGGCATTGATTATCTAGAAGGGGAGTTTCTAGGATTTTTGTTTCCCTTTCTCTGTCCCCAAGTTACTGATTTGTTGATTTCACTGTAATGTCTGATTTTGCTTTCCTGAAGAGAGGAAGTGAGGAGAATGTCGGAGAACTTGAATTGGTTAATATAGCTAAATATTAACAGCTGTTAACAAGTTGACTAGAAAGGTTTAAGGGGGAAAGGATGATTTAATTAGCTCAAGTGATGTTTGGATTAATAGCAACCTGTGTAGGACTGGGGATGTAGTCTTAGGTACTATGATAATTTTAAAATATTGTGGTTTTTTAAAGGAAAAAATGAAAAACTTAAGCATGTTTCATATTATCCGGATGACCATGATGTGGGGAAAACTGTAACTTGATTTTTGTGCCTTAATTTGCATTTGATTTTAATTCTTTGGTGCCAAGAAATTCAACTAACATGGCAGCAATTAACTTACTGCAGAGTTTTCAAAATATCTTAAAGGGCCTGGGAAAATTTTTCTAGACGCTTCATATGTTACCCAAATTTGGTGAGTATCACAGTCGGTACTCTGTAGTTTTCAAGTAAAGCGCTCATAATGATGGTGAGAAGGAAGGTGTGTTCCCAGAGAGTGAGGCTTGGCATAGAACCTTCACACATTACCTGGAAGCGTCACACTTCAATCTTAAAAACATTCACATGAATTTACAGTGTTTTTTAATGTTACATAATAGATAATACTTATTTTTAGTATTTAATAAAGTCTTCAATGACATAACATTCAATAAAAATACCTGTACCTTTCCACAGTGTACTAGAAAATGTTCCAATTTGTGTAGAACTGACTTGTACTCTTCTTTTCATCCCCGATGGGAAGATCGCTTGAGCCCAGGAATTTGGTACAGCCTGGGCAGTATAGTGAGACCCCTGTCTCTACAAAAACCAAAAAAATTAGCCAGGCATGGTGGTGTGCGCCTGTAGTTCTACCTACTTGGAGGATGAGGTGGGAGGGGGAGGATCACCGGAGCCTAGAAGGTTGAGGCTGCAGTGAGCTGTGATTATCACACCACTGCATTCTAGCCTGAGCAACAGAGTGAGACCTGTCTCTAAACAAAACACTTGAACAGCCTGGCACACGTC
Organism: Mandrillus leucophaeus; assembly: GCF_000951045.1. Classification (NCBI taxonomy): domain Eukaryota; kingdom Metazoa; phylum Chordata; class Mammalia; order Primates; family Cercopithecidae; genus Mandrillus; species Mandrillus leucophaeus. The sequence goes on from NW_012106586.1 coordinate 1,307,830, forward strand.
GGGCACTTAGTGTTCAGTAATATTATTGACTTTCCTGAAGAAAATGGCCAATTAACAGAGAGTAGTATATTTCAAGAGATAAGGATAGGCTGGTTTCTAACACCTTGGAATATTGGACTGGCTAGAAAAAAAAAAAAAGTTTGAAGAGAAGAAAGAGATGAATGTGAAATGAGCAAGCTGCTGAGTATGGGGTGTGAGTAGTGATAACATATACTGGAAAAGCAGAACTTAGTTCTTTAGAAATCTTAACTTTGTTGTAAAAGTTAACAGCAACAGCGGGTGGCCCAATAACAACCAGAGGGCACCTGAGATAGGCATGATCTTACTATTCCAGTTTTTATTATGTTTCAGTCTTGAGAAGAGACCCATCTTTAGAGGAAGACACGTATCTTTAATTTACTCTCCAAGTCCTGCGTAACTGCTACAGTAGCTATAATATTTATCTGATGAAATAGTCAAGTGTAAAATAATAGTGAGATAAAAATTTTGACACAACATAGACTCAGTAGGAAGAAATTGTAAAGATGGAAAGAGTAAACAGTGCAGTAGTGATTAACTGCAGAATCATTGTATGAAAGTACAACTTTCAAATGTTAAAACGTAACTCTCTCGTAAGTATATCATGAATATGTGTCAGAAATTTATTTAGCTCTTCAGTGAGGGAACCAAAAGGATGTTGCCACTGGCTTAGTCTGTCAGGAAAGGCGTGCTGAGATGTTTGCTAAATTAGACAAAACTGGTTAATGTGCTATAGGGCAGTAAAACTGTAACTTTTACAGTTACTCTTTCTGAAAGGTAGAAATAATTGGCATCTCTAATGGGAAAAAAAGAAATCTGAAGATTAACCTATGACTTACCTCTGATTAATAGTAAATAGCAGGTCAAAATAAAGTACGTCCTAGAGAATGAAATCAGTTAGACTGGCTTTGGTGTGATATTGAAAGTACAGGTGCCATCCTTTGCCTTATTTCCATGTTCTGGCTAATTTTAAAAAATATGTATAAGGATTAGTGAGGGGCCATTAATACCACCAGAAATTACTAGGATGCCTGAGCCTTCCATTGTGTTCCCTGGCTCTCTCAGTGGGCATGGGGTTTCCTGGAGCCTGATTTTTCTCCTGGGATGAAGTCCCCCAAGAAACACACATTTGCTTCTTAAAAACAGACCTGTTGTTCTTCCAACTCCTCACTTTCCCACTTTTCCTCCTGTTAACTCATTTTTTTTTTGTTTGAGATGGAGTCTAGTTCTGTTGCCCAGGCCGGAGTGCAGTGGCGTGATCTCAGCCCACTGCAACCTCCACCTCCTGGGTTCAAGCAATTCTCCTGCCTTAGCCTCCCAAGGAGCTGGGATTACAGGCGCCTGCCACCATGCCCAGCTAATTGTTATATTTTTAGTAGAGACGGGGTTTCACTGTGTTAGCCAGGCTGATCTTGAACTCCTGACCTCATCCACCCGCCTTGGCTTCCCAAAGTGCTGGGATTATGGGCATCAGCCACCGTGCCCAGCCACCTTGTTTTCTTTCTAAACTCACTGGACTAAATGTCAGGTCCTCCCAGCCTCCTGCCCACTCCTGTACAAACAGAATCATGGGAAGTCGCTTTATTAATAAAGCAGCAAGCCTGTTTCAGGTACACTTGTGTTTTGCTGGATGTTCTAGAAAGGCGAAAAAGAGTCTGGAGGTCTCTGAAACCCTTTGCCATTAAATCCTTCAGACCAAGTTAGTAAAATCCATAGGAATCTCCCACAGAGGCGTTGAGTTTGGCTTGATTACTATAGAGGTGTGATTATTAATCTTCATTCTTGTGACAGTTTACATCAGTTTCTAGGTAAATGTTTATTGGAATTTAAAACTGGATGATGTTCAAGCAAGGAGGTGAGTTTTGTTTGGTAGTCTCTTCCTCTTTTTCCTTGTTTTTTCTGCCAAGTCTGGGTTGTACTGTGAGGGCTACCCCACGTGTTGCCATGAGGATGTGGAAACTAAAGATTCTGCAGGTCACCAAAGTTAGATCTGAGTACCACCAGCAGCAGGTGTCAGATAATAACCAGAGCGCATTTCAGACCGGGACCTCTTCCTCAGGGATGATGCGGGATCTTTTCTGCTGTTGATTAAAGGATTGTATTTTTAGAATATATATTACATATTCTTAGAATTACAAATTCTTTTTTTTTTTTCTTAAGACAGGGTCTTACTCTGCCACCCAGTCTGGAGTGGAGTGGTGCAATCTCTTTTCTCTTTTCAGGCACACACCACCACACCCAGCTAATTTTTGTATTTTTTACAGAGACAGGATTTTTTCATGTTGCTCAGGCTGCTCTCGAACTCCTGAGCTCAAGCGGTCTGCCCATCTTGGCCTTCCAAAGTTCTGGCATTACAGGCCTGAGCCACCCCATCAGCCAACCAGAACCATAAAATCTTAAAGTTGAAGGAAATCTCAGAGGTTTGGAATCCAGCACCTATGCCAACTGTAATCCATGTCTTCTAGCCCCTGAGCTCTTTGCAAGGTGGGTAGCTGGGAAGACTGAATCTTGCTAGATGGCCTGTTCTCTGTAAGCAGCTTTGATTGCTAG
>NW_012106586.1:1310447-1312557 GCF_000951045.1 Mandrillus leucophaeus
AAGACAGGGTCTTACTCTGCCACCCAGTCTGGAGTGGAGTGGTGCAATCTCTTTTCTCTTTTCAGGCACACACCACCACACCCAGCTAATTTTTGTATTTTTTACAGAGACAGGATTTTTTCATGTTGCTCAGGCTGCTCTCGAACTCCTGAGCTCAAGCGATCTGCCCATCTTGGCCTTCCAAAGTTCTGGCATTACAGGCCTGAGCCACCCCATCAGCCAACCAGAACCATAAAATCTTAAAGTTGAAGGAAATCTCAGAAGTTTGGAATCCAGCACCTATGCCAACTGTAATCCATGTCTTCTAGCCCCTGAGCTCTTTGCAAGGTGGGTAGCTGGGAAGACTGAATCTTGCTAGATGGCCTGTTCTCTGTAAGCAGCTTTGATTGCTAGAGAATTCTGTCACAGAATGAAGAACAATCTCATTCTACGTACTGATTCTACCAGAAAGTGTGCATCTGAGGAACCTTGTGATCCTTCTTCCACACGAAAAGCACTATGATGTCTTCTCTTAAAGTTGTCGTTTCGAAGCTGAGTGTCTCAGAATCTTTCTGCTGATTTGTGGAATAATATGGATGGCAGATAATTGTGTAAATTTATCTGTGGTTTGTCTGTGTTTCTTTAAATATGTGTTCCTTAGAACTGAACATACTACTTTAATTGGTCAATATGCAGGTTTAGGAGAAGGTTGGGAAAAACTTGCCTCTTGTGTTCTAAGCTCTACTTCTGTTGTTTGCCTAGACCAGCAATGTATTGGGATTTTCAATAGGTACATAACAGTGTCAGATCACATTGGCCATCCAGGTCACCACATTTTTGGGTTCTTATTCAAATAAATTGCTTTTGTTTGTCAAGTATTCCCACTAAGCCATATATAAGTAATTGTAATCCAATTTTTTAAAACCTTAGCTGTGAATATTTATTATAATAATAAACAGTATCATTAATAATAATATATGTCTTACCAGAGAGAAAGACTTGCATGGTAGTTAAGAGTTCAGCACTGGAATCGGGTCCCACCTGGAACCACCTGGGTTCCAATCCTATCTATTTTATTACGGTCTGACATTGAGATGGTTAAATGTGATCATGCCTGGAAGGTCCCTTCCCATGGCTCTTGGTTGGTCAGTGATCAGCAAATGAGAGCTATTATTCTCTTTGCCAGACTCGTATAACCCTCTTTAACACGCATTTTCTTATTTAACCCAACTACAGTTTGATGAATACTATTGTTATTCTGCCTTCGTTTAGAGGTGGGAACTGAGCCCGGAGTAGTTAGGTAATTTGCTCAGGGATGTGGCACTCCGGAGTGATGCAGAAGGATTTGAACATGGGCCTATCTGATGCTTAGTGGTTGGCACACCTGGATAGCCCTATTCTGTGTTTCGAAGAGCAGTGTTTTCTAACCTAGCCTTCTAACCATTGTATATCTTAGCTGTTTTATTAAATACTTAATTCATACAAAGAATACAGTGTGTAAGGACAAAGACAAGTAAACACCATGTATACACTACCCAACCTGAAACAGGAAATGCCACAATTTTCATCGAATGTCCTACCTTGTTCTCAGCCCGCAATCTCCCACCCAAGAGGTGACATCATTCTGACTTTGGGGATTATCACCCCTTACCTCTTCTTTATTGGTTTTCAACACATAAAATATTCCTAAACAATATTTTTCCTTATGTAGCTGTTTAGTAGAATAGCATAGCATACGAGATGGGAGTATAAAGCCACTTGATATTTTTTGCTCTCAGCGATCCCCTTAAATTGCTTGTGGGATTAGTTTCTCTTCTGCCTGAGGTGAAAAGTCAAGCAGCCCTCCTGACTCTTGGTCATTTTTGGGTCATAAAAATCTCACAGTCACAGTCACATCAAGTTTAAAACAAACCAAAAAACCCCACTCGCTCCCACAATGAAAATACACAATTTCATGTCCTAGTCACAACTTTAATCTTGCTTTAAAATTGAGACTCTTGATATTGACGGAACGTGTCTTACTACCTCCTTGTTCTTTTTTTTTTTTTTTTTTTTCCTCTCCCGGGAATATTGCAGCTATTCTAAGGGCTTTGCGCTCTCATGTAAATTTTAAATTCAGCTAGTCAAAGTG
>NW_012106586.1:1313436-1335702 GCF_000951045.1 Mandrillus leucophaeus
TACATTCACAGGATGCATTTCAGTTTTCCTCCATGTCTTTTTCTGGCTTAGTAGCTCATTTCTTGATAAACCTGAATAATGTCCCACTGTCTATATGGGCCACTGCTTGTCCATCCGCTCACCCATTGAAGGATGTCTCCAGTGCTTCTAGGTTTTGGATATTGTGAATAAAGCTGCATCAGCATTTCAGCTGTTTATTTTTGTGTCTCACACCACCATTCGTAAACAGAGACATTGAGCGAAAGTCTTTATTTTATCACATCTAGCTTTCAGAAGTCCCATCTGTGAAGTAGGCTGGCTGGGAGGAGCCGGAGAATGAAGGCAAGCGAGAGTTTGAAGACAGGCGTAAATGGTCCACCGAGAGCAGGAGGAGGAGGGTGGCTGGGCCAGGGAAAGAGGCATCACATGAGAGGAATGAATGGAGGAGAGCATGAGGATGGGCATTGATTATCTCAGCATGAAACAAAATCGGGAGCAGCAAAAAGACACAGCTAAGGCGAAGGAGCCACCTGTGGGCTGAGTCAGGCTGAGAGGAGGCGGGAAGGTTTTTGGCAGGGTTTAGTAATGGAATCCAGGACACCCATCCCTCAGTTTATGAGAGTAACCTCAACCTGTCACCAATATTGTAGGTAGGAGTAGAAAGGAAGGACCTGCCAAGCGTGGTGGCATGCCTGAAGTCCCAGCTATTTGGGAGGCTGAGCCAGGAGGATTGCCTGAGCCTGGGAGGTTGTGGCTGCAGTGAGCTGTGATTACGCCGCTGCATGCATTGCAACCTGGGAAACAGAGCGAGACAGTCTTGTAGAAAAAAGGAGACAGAACTGAAGGGCCAGGAGGTAGACAGACATATGTGTGCTTGTGTCCCTGTTGCGTGGTAAAACCAGCTTGGAACGATAGTAACAACAGAGATCAGACTTTTGGAGTAGCCCTCACCAGACATCATCTGTCAGGGCCCTGGGAGCTCTGGAAGTCAGGAGTTACAGTCTGAATCTGACCCAGGGGAGTCTGCGTGGATAACTCGCTGGTTGTGACGGTGTGATGTCCCCTCTGCATCACAGCCAGGGTATATCCAGAGCTTATTTTTTCAGGGAGCCCCTGATGGGTTTGCTGCAAAGCCTGTCTCTCTCTGTGGCACCAATCAATAAGGAGCCCAAGAAAAATGAATTTCCTCCCCTATAAAATGTAGGGTTTTGCCAGGGAGAAAAGCTGACATCCACCCAGGTAAATAGAAATCATCAGCTTTCTTTTAAAGTCCCTGAAAAGAAAAACATGGTGTTAGGAGAATCATCAAGAGAGAAGAGGACCTTTTCTGACCTACTGGTGGTGAGGTTAGAGAAGTTGTGCAGCGTGTTACGGAGTTTTCTGAGGTGTGGATTTGGGAAAATATTACACAGATTGGGTATTCCTTATCCGAAACACTTGGGACCAGAACTGTTTCAGATTTTGGAATAGTCGTCTTATACTAGCCGCCTGAGCATCCCTGATCTGAGAATCTGAAATCCGAAATGCTCCAATGAGCATTTCTGTGGCGCATCGTGGTGGCATCCAAAAGGCTTCAGATTTTGGAGCATTTTAGCTTTGGATTTTTTTGGATTGGGGATGCTTAATATGTATTGCGGCTATTTTGACTGAAATTCATCACCTGAATGCTGGAATACACGCTTTACCTTGAATTATATGACCTGTCGTCTAAATCCTCTTCATAATGTTTGTTAGACTATTCACTAGGTAATTATGATTAATATGTTTTTTATTTTAACAGCTTAATGGAGATATAATTTACGTACCATAAAATTCACTCGTATTCTATAATTCAATGATATGTTAGTAAATGTACAGAGTTGTACAAACCACTACAACCTAACTTCAGAACATGTTCATGGTCCTCCAGAAAACTTTGTGGCCATTTCTAGTCACTGCCCGTTTCCTTCGCCAGCCCTGGCAACCGCTAGCCACTTTCTGTGTCTATGGACTTGCCTTTCTGGACATCTCAGCATGTCCATAGAATCATACAGGTTGCAGCCTTCGTACCTGACTTCCCTCACTTTGCACAGCGTTTTTGAACTTTACCCGCGTTGCATCAGTATTTATTTTTAGACAGTTAAAATAAATGACTCTAGGCTGAACCGCGGGGGTGGCCCCCGCCTGCAATCCCAGCACTTTGGGAGGCCGAGGCGGGAGGATCACGAGGTTAGGAGTTCGAGACCAGCCTGGCCAGCATGGTGAAACTACATCTGTACTAAAAATACAAAAATTAGCTAGGCGTGGTGGTGGGTGCCTAATCCCAGCTACTTGGGAGGCTGAGGCAGGAGAATCGCTGGAACCTTGGAGGCAGAGGTTGCAGTGAGCCAAGATTGTGCACTGCACTCCAGCCTGGGGGACAGAGCAAGACTCTGTCTCAAAAAAATAAATAAATAAATAAATAAGTGACTCTGACGTATTTGACTCCTATATTCGTTGATACATCTAAGTTTATCCTTGTCTTTTAAAAGATAATAGGTAAGGATATATTACCTTGTTGTGTGTTGTGAGTGTACTTTTTATCCCAGGATTTAAGTGCAAAAGGATGGTAAGAGTCCTGGACTGTAGAAGAGTTTGCTCTTCTTGCCTCTGAGCCCCAGAACCCTCTTTTGTTTGCAGAGCTGCACAGCCACACCGAGTAGGTGGCCCAGCAGCAGTAAATGTGGTGCCCACGGTCGTAAGGGACAGTTGATTCTGCAGGGAACGGCTCGTTCCTGAGCCTCACCTGGAACGAGTGTGTGTTTGGGCGCTTTCTCCAGGTTGGATGCCAGTGCTGGCCTCAGAGACCTGTTTGCTTGCTTTCTTTCTCTCTCTCTCTCTTTTTTTTTTTTTTTTTTTTTAAGCTTCACTTGTACTTTAAGGTACAATATTAGAATGTTCCTATGACTTTTTTTTTTTTGTATTCGTAGATTTGGGATGAAAATGAAAATGGAGGTGTAAAGCCTGAAGGGAGTGGGAGGAGGGAATCTTGCAAAATACAGATGGAGGAAAGTGAGAACTGTCTTCTTAGACAGTTTTTCTCTTTTGTTCTCCATCTCTTAGCATTTATTATCCGAGATAAGAAATTTCCATTAAGCAAAGGTCGTGAAGCACTCCCAGGAGCCTGGAATTGTGCTACGAACACTGCCTAGTCTGGGAAATAAAAATGGCGTCACGCAGAGGCGTTCCACTTGCTTGTCCAGTTTAGGAGTGGAGAAGTTGACAAGGAAACAGGAAAACCCTCACTTAGGAAACAGTATGTAATTCCTGGAATTATGGTGGGATTTCTTTTCCCTCAACTTTTATTTTAAGTGTCGGGGTACATGCGTAGGATGTGCAGGTTTGTTCCGTAGGTAAACGTGTGCCGTGGTGGTTGGCTGCACAGATCATCCCATCACCTAGGTATAAAGCCCAGCATCCGTTAGCTATTCCTCCTGATCCCCTTCCTCCCCCTCCCCCCACCGCAGGCCCCAGTCGGGGGTGTTCCCCTCCATGTGAAATGATGGGATTTTTGCTGTCAAGCTTTCTGAAGTTGAACTTGAAGTCGTGTCTTCCCCAGTGCTCTCTTTGTAAAAGTGTAAAGAACCATTCTATAGAGGATGTAAATTAGTGTCAGGGTAATCACTTAACAGAAAGGGGAAGAAATACTGATGATATAACGCTCAACTTTTTAAATATCTTTTTCCTAAACTTGATCTTCCTGCGTCTGAGCCCCTAAGAAAGTCTCGAAGGCACTAGCTACATTTTGTAAAGTCTGTTTTTGTGACTGGCTAGTCAGATGTCAGATCAAGAAAGGGGACAGCACTTCTGTGGCTGTTTGCATTGTTTCTGTAGACATTGCTGTTGAGGATTGGATGTGACCTGTAAGTCTCCCTCTGTTATGTCTGGGGGGACACAGCAATGCAGTGCCTTGCAGTCATTTAATGGTGGATTCCTGCAGGCACGAATCAGGATCGGGTAATTTCTGGGGCTTCAATTTCATGGGGTCTTAATTCGCAGACTTGTTTCTCTTTTTTCTTGGTAGGTATTTGGGAGAAAAAGCTGGAAAGACACCTTTTTATATTAGAAAGTACAGACAGTTGATGAGAAGAATTTTTGTAGTCTCTCCTACAGAAGAATAAATTTACTTTGCAGACATCCAAACCTAAGGTTTACAAAGAAGCTCTGACTGTGTCAACAGATATTTATTGAGCTGCCGTTAGGTGCCAGACACTGTGCTGTATGTGTATGCTGTGCCTCTGGGTGAGTAAGGTCACGTCTTTAAGGAGTTTTTGGTCTAGTGAGGGTGCACCAGTCATGCAAAACCATAATGCAATGTGGTGTGTGTTAGATGAATTCCTGCATAACTGCGTGGTTTAATATAGTAATTGTAAGTGTCAGGAAGCCACAGGGGGAATTTCGCTTCCTAAGAGAGAGAGTTCCTGAACTGAAGCTCATAGCAGGTTCACATTATATGTACTAACAGCCAGAGGCTAACCCAAATGCCTGTTATGTGTTAGACACAGTCACAGGAATGATACCATTTAATTCTCACTGCAGTCCTCCAGAGTCTCTGTTACTGTTATCCACATTTTTCATTTCGCAGATGAAAAATCTAAAGAAACACTGTGTTCAGAAAACTGTAGGAAAATTGTGACTCTTCCTGAATCAAATATATTTTGGAATTGCTTAATTTAACTGGTAAATTGTTGAAAGCATTGATTTTGTTTGCAGACAAAGCTTTTTTTTATTTTAGTAAAATACGTATAACATAACATTGACTACTACTTTAACCATTTTTAGGCATAAAATTCAACTTAACACAATCAATTGTGTTAAGTTCATGATATTAACTTGGTTGTGCAACTATTACTACCATTCATCTCGAGAACTGTTCCATCTCCCAAACTGAATCTGCATACTCATTAAGCAACAGCTCCCATTTCTCCTCCTCTTCCCAGTCCCTGGAAATTACTGTTCTACTTTCTTTCTCTACAAATTTGACTACTCTAGGTACTTCAAATAATTGGAATCATATGTTATTTGCTCTTTTGTGACTGTCGTATTTCACTTAGCATAATGTCTTCCAGATTAGTCCATGCTGTAGCATGAGTCAGAATTTCTCTTTTTATAAATAATATTCTGTTACATGTATATACCACATTTTCTTTTTTTTTGTTTGTTTTTTGTTTTTTGTTTTTTGTTTTTGAGACAGAGTCTCGCTCTTTCGCCCAGGCTGGAGTGCAGTGGCCGGATCTCAGCTCACTACAAGCTCCGCCTCCCGGGTTCACGCCGTTCTCCTGCCTCAGCCTCCCGAGTAGCTGGGACTACAGGCGCCCGCCACCTCACCCGGCTAGTTTTTTGCATTTTTTAGTAGAGACAGGGTTTCACCGTGTTCGCCAGGATGGTCTCGATCTCCTGACCTCATGATCTGCCCGTCTCGGCCTCCCAAAGTGCTGGGATTACAGGCTTGAGCCACCGCGCCCGGCCACACATTTTCTTTATCCATTTATCCATCAGTGGACATTTGGGTTGTTTCTGCCTGTTGGCTGTTGTAAGTAATGCTGCTGTGAACATTAGTATATAAATATCTGTTCTGCATTCCTCAAAATAATAAAAGCCATGTATGACAAACCCACAGCCAATATCATACCAAATGGGCAAAAGCCAGAAGGATTCCCCTTGAAAACCGGCACAAGACAAGAATGCCCTCTCTCTCACCACTGCTATTCCACGTAGTTTTAGAAGTCCTGGCCAAAGCAGTCAGGCAAGAGAAAGAAATAAACGACATCCAAATAGGAAGAGAAGAAGTCAAACTATCCCTGTTTACAGATGACATGATTCTGTATCTTGAAAACCCCATAGTCTCGGCCCCAAAGCTCTTTCAGCTGATAAACAACTTCAGCAAATTCTCAGAATACAAAACAAGTATGCAAAATTGCTGGCATTCTTATGTACAAACAGTGGGCAAGCAGAAAGCCAAGCCATGAAAGAATTTCCATTTACAATTGCCGCCAAAAGGATAAAATACCTAGGAATACAGCTAGCAGGAGAAGTGAAGGACCTCTTCAAGGAGAATTACAAACCACTGCTCAAAGAAATCAGAGATGCAAATGGAAAAACACTCCATGCTTATGGATAGGAAGAATCGATATCGTAAAAATGGCCATACTGCTCAAAGCAGTTTATAGATTCAATGCTATTCTGATTAAATTACCATTGACATTCTTCACAAAATTAGAAAAAAACTATTTTAAAATTGATGTGGAACCAGAAAAGAGCCTGAATAGCGAAGGCAATTCTAAGCAAAAATAACAAAGCTGGAGGCATCACTTTACCCAACTTCAAACTATACTGCAGGGCTACAGTAACCAAAATGACATGGTACTGGTACGGGAACAGACAAATAGATCAATGGAACAGAATAGAAAACCCAGAAATAAGACCACACACCTACAACTATCTGATCTTTGGCAAACCCGACCAAAAACAAGCAATGGGAAAAGGATACCCTATTTAATAAATAGTGCTCAGAGAACGGGCTAGCAGAAAGTTGAAACTGGAACCCTTCCTTACACCATATACGAAAATCAACTCAAGAGAGATTAAAGACTTAAATGTAAAACCCCAAACCTTAACAACCCTAGAAGGAAATCTAGGCAGTACCATTCAGGGCAAAGGAACGAGCAAAGACTTCATGGTGAAGATGCCAAAAGCAGTCACAACAAAAGCAAAAATTGACAAATGGGGTCTAATTACACTAAAGAGCTCTGCACAGCAAAAGAAACCAACAGAGTGAACAGACAACCTACAGAATGAGAGAAAATGTTTGCAATCTATCCATCTGACAAAGGTCTAACATCCAACACCTACAAGGAACTTAAATTTACAAGAAAAAAGCAACCCGATTAAAAAGTGGGGAAAGCACATGAACAGACACTTCTCAAGACATACATGTGGCCAGAAACATGATAAAAAGCTCAACATCACTGATCATCAGAGAAATGCAAATCAAAACCACAACGAGATACCATCTCACACCAGTCAGAATGACTGTTACCAAAAAGTCAAAACACAACAGATGCTGGCCAGGTTGTAAAGGAAAAGGAATGCTTTTCCATTGTTGGTGGGAGTATAAATTAGTTCAGCCATAATGGAAAACAGTGTGGTGATTCCTCAGCAATGTAGAACCAGAAACTTGATCCAACAATCCCATTACTGGGTATATTCCCAAAGGAATATAAATCATTCTGTTACAAAGATACATGTGGGTCAGGCACGGTGGCTCATGCCTGTAATCCTAGCACTTCAGGAGGCCGAGGTGGGTGGATCACCTGAGGTCAGGAGTTCGAGACCAGCCTGGCCAGCGTGGTAAAACCCTGTCTCTATTAAAAATACAAAAATTAGCCAGACGTGTTGGCATGCGCCTGTAATCCCAACTGCTCAGGAGGCTGAGGTAGGAGAATTGCTTGAACCCAGGGGGCGGAGGTTGCAGTGAGCCGAGATTGCGCTATTGCACTCCAGCCTGGGCAACAAGAGTGAAACTCTATCTCAATAAAAAAGAAAAAAAAAGATAACATGCATGTGTATGTTCTTTGCAGCACTATTCACAATAGCGAAGACATGGAACCAACCTAAATGCCCATCAATAATAGACTGGATAAAGAAAAGTGGTAAAAGTGGTGCGTATACACCATGGAATGCTATGCAGCCATAAAAGGAGCAAGATCATGTCCTTTGCAGTTATATGGATGGAGTTAGAAGCCATTATCCTCAGCAAACTAATGCAGAAACAGAAAACCAAATACAGCATGTTCTCACTTGTAAGTGGGAGCCGAATGATGAGAACACATGGACACGTGGTGGGGAACGACACACGCTGGGGTCTGTCTGAGGGTTGGGGATGCAAGGAGGGAGAGCATTAGAAAGAACAGCTAATGGATGCTGGGCTTAATACCTAGGTGATAGGAAGATCTGTGCAGCAAACCACCGTGGTATACGTTTACCTTGGTAACAAACCTGCACAATCCTGCACATGTGCCCCTGAACTTAAAAATTGGAAAGAAAAGAAAATCTTTTCCAGTCCCCAATTTCAGTTCTTTTGGGTATATCCCCAGAAGTGGAATTGCTAGAGCATATAATAGTTCTGTGTCTGAGTTTTTGGGGAATCACCATACTGTTTTCCACAGCGGCTGCACTATTTCAGATTTCCACCAGCAGTACGCCCGGGTTCCAGTTTCTCCACATCCCCACCAGCACTTGTTATTTTCTGTTTTGTTTTTGTTTGTTTGTTTGTTTGTTTTTTAAGGTAACAGGCTCCTAAATAGATGTGAGGTGGCATGTGTAGTTTTTTTATCAAGACAAATCTTAGGAAAAGAATGCAGTATTTGTGTGACTTGTAAAGATAAACTATGCAACTGTAAAGAAATGTTCAGCGTTCAGTAATCTGCTACCTGTGCACATCGCCCAAGATGCAGACTGGCTATCCTGAGCCGTCAGGGAGGCAGTCGCAGTGGATTAGGAACACCGATGCTATGGCCAGACCACCTACCTGGTGCAGGTGGTGGCTCTGTCACTTTCTGTGGTGTGATCTTAGGACCTAACCTCAGATTCTTCCATCTGTGAAATGGGTGTGATAATAGAGGATGGTTGTGTTGAGAATATCTGGCGTATAAACGTTCTCTCTCTTTCTCCACCCCATATGTAATTAGGACTAATTTAAGGAAGTTGGAGCAGCACTGCCTGATGGGAGCAGCTGAAAGCTTTCAGCAGGGAAGGGACAAGCCTTGTTCTTCTCAAAATTGGCTCAAAAAATCTAAGACTGAAATTCTTTTGTCAGCAGGCTGGAGGAAGGTAATTAGTGTCAGGTGAGGCTCAGAGTTACTGAACGTGTTCAGAATAAAGGACCTGGTGGTCTCCCAGAATAGTGAGGGAACTGGGGGTGAGCAGCTTTCTTCAAGGAATTCCCTGTAATTGAGGGCTTTGTTGCCATGTAGGCTGATAATAACCTGTGTTCCATATTCCTGTTAATTAGATGCAAAGTGGTTCCAATTCCAAATTGTACCAGTGTGGAATAAAATACAGAATACAGATTGTGCCTAAGGAATATTAAAGTGAACCAGTGTAATTCATCATCCCCAGTGCTCCTAGCACTCCAGCGAGTGAATGTAGATGGAGTCTGAGTTCTCCAAGAGTGATTTTCCCTTCCCAAGAGGATGACAGCTTGCGTTGGCTTTTCTCCAGTGGATCGGTTCCTCATGCAGATCAGGAAGACCAGTGGGGGTGGGGGACTTCCAGACTGATCTTTAGTTGCAGATAGGTGTCACCCTCTTGTCCAGTCTCAGTTCATGGACCCTAGTTTCTCAAGATTTTTAGGGAGCCCATAGGCCAAAAGAAATCCTTGACAGTTCCATTTATTAAGTAGTTTTAATCAGCTGGCTGGAAAGGGATATTGCTAAGTGTGGAGAGAAACAAGAAGGAAGTCCAGAAAAGCTTCAGCTTCTTCAGAAATTACTGCACTTGGTTTAATTTGAAGTCAGGTGAGGGTCTCAAGAGGTGGATACTGTGTTCACACCTCACTGAAGATCGGATATTGGTGTTTTCCTTTATAATCTGAATGTTACCAGCACTGGGTGGAAAACACAAAGTTCTTAGAAAATAGGGATTGCTATGTTTTGTTTTCTTCTGGACAAGATGCTAATCTCCATGGGAGCATGCCGGGGTCAGCTGTGGCTTCCTGGTCCCTGCCACTGTGGATGAGCTCTCAGCACTGATGCAGGGGTCATTCTAGTGGGTGCAGAGATAGACATCATGAGCCTCTGGCTTCGGTGCACAAGAGCTGTACTCAGGAACAAGCCGATTTTAGAAATTTGAAAGACAGATGTGATCACAATGGTATCTAGAGTAGATATTTTAAAGGTGCCATCCCCGTTTCTCTGTTAAACCTCAGTTAGGCTTTTCATTGTCTTGGACAGAGATGTAAGACTTTAACTTGATTTCATTTTTAATTTTAAAAGGTCAGCGTTTTTGTTGAAACTAGATTGCTGCACTTAAAAAGTATGGGGTAGGGGAATTAGAGATGAAAAGACAGCCCTTGCCAAGGCTATTTGATGAAGTAAAAGGAGGCCACCTGGCAGGAGCTGAGAGCAACGGCGCTGTTCTGAGTCTCTGCCTTCAGTTCCACGTGTAAGTGAGGTTGTGAGGTATTTGTGTCTCTGTGCCCAGCTCATGTCACTCAGCGTCATATCCTCCGGGTTTATCCACGTTGCTGCAAATGGCAGGACATCCTTTTCATGGCTGAAAAGTACTCTGTTGTATGTATACACCGTTTTCTTTATCCATTCATCCATTCAGGGACACCTAGGTCAGTTCCGTATCTTAGCTACTGTGAATAGTGCTGCCGTGAACATGGGAGTGTAGGCGGCTTTTCGAGGGGTTGATTTTATTCTTTCGGATATATACCCAGTATTGGGATCGCTGTATCATATAATAGATCTATATTGAGTTTTTCGAGGCGCCGCCATGCCGTTTTGCACAGTGACTGTACTAGTTTACGTTCCTGCCAGTAATGTATGAGGGTCTCCTTTCTTGCACATCCTTACCACCACTTGTTACCTCTGGGTTTTTTGATGATAACCATCCTAACAGGTGTGAGGTGGTAGCTCGCTGTGAGTTTGATTTGCATTTCCCTGAGGATTTTGATGTTGAGCACTTTTTCATATACCTCTTGGCCATTTGTGTGTCTTCTTTGAAAAAATGTCTGTTCAGATCCTTTGTACATTTTGTGATTGAGGTATTTGTTTATTGAGGGTTTTGTTCGTTTTTGCTAATGAGTTGGTTGAGATCCTCGTATATTATGGATACTAGGAGTCCTTTATTGGTTACATGACTTGCACGTGTTTTCTCCATTCCATGGGTTACCTTATTTTGTTGTTTCTTTTGCTGTGAAAAACCTTTTAGCTGTTGATACAGTCTCATGTGTTTATTTTTGCTTTTGTTGCCTGTTTTTTGTGTTATATCCAAAAACTTATCGCCAAGACCAGTGTCAAGGAGCTTTTCTCATATGTTTTGTTGTGTGGTTTTTATGGTTCCAGGTCTTACGTTTAAGTGTTTAATTCATTCTGAGTTGATTTTTGGAGTAAGAGTCCAATTTTATTATTTTGCGTGTGGATATTCAGTTTTTCCAGTACTATTTATTAAGAGACTATCCTTTCCCCATCCTTGGTGCCTTTGTTGAAGATAAGTTGACCATGTATGCATGGGTTTATTTCTGGACTTCATATTCTATTCTGTTGGTCTGTGTGTCTGTTTTTAAACCAGTAATATGTGGTTTTGATTACCATAAGTTTATAATATAGTTTGAAATGAGGTAGTGTGATGCCTCCAGCTTTATTCTTTTTTCAAGATTGCTTTGTCCACTTGGAATCTTTTATGGTTCTATATGAATTTTAGTGTTTTTTGTTTGTTTGTTTTTTGTATTTCATTGGAATTTCGATAGGCATGGCATTGAATCTGTAGATCACTCTCAGTAGTGTGAACATTTTAATGATATTCTCCTAATTCATGTTTATAGGATATCTTTCCATTTTATCTGTGTCTTCTTCAGTTTCTTTCATCAATGTTTTGTTGGTTTCAGTGTACAGATCTTTCACCTCCTTGATTACAGTTATTCCTAAGTATTTTACTCTTTTTGATGCTTTTGCAAATTGGATTGTTTTCTTGATTTCTTTTCGGATAGTACATTGTTAGTGTCTAGAAATGCAATTGAAAAAAATAAATTCAACTGATTTTTCCATGTTGATATTTATCCTGCAATTTTACTGAATTTGTTTATTAGTTCTAACAGTTTTATGGTAGCCTTTAGGGTTTTCTGTATAGTAGATCACATCATTTTCAAACAGAATATTTAACTTCTTCCTTTCTGATTTGGTTGCGTTTCTTTCTTTCTCTTGCCCATTGCCAGGATTACGTTGAATATAAGTGGTGAGAGTGGACGTCCTTGTCTTATTTCTGATGCTAGAGGAAAAGCTTTCAGGTTTGCACTTTTTGGTATGATATTAGCTGTGGGCTTGTCATATATGGTCTTACTATGTTGAAGAACATTCCAGTATGCCATATTTGTTGAGAATTTTTATAATGAAAGAATGTTGAATTTTGTCAAAGGCTTTTTCTGTATCTATTGATATAATCCTATGATTTTTAGCCTTGATTTTGTCGAGGAGTTTTTACATCTGTGTGCACCGGGGATATTGGTCTGCAGTTTTCTTCAGTCAGTACATTTAAAATGGAACTCCTTGGCTCCCCTCCTGCTTCTCTCCAGGCCTCTGTTGCTTAGTAAGGTGCATCTCCGTTGGACCCAGCCTGATGGTGGGAATCACCTGTCTCTCCCCTCTTTCCACATTGTCCAGTTGGTCAGCAGGCCATGTTGACTCTCCCCATCACCTCTCCCCAGCCCACAGCCAGGATTATCTCGTCCGGTGGCACCGACGGTGATGGCTTCTGCTGCCGGCTCCCATGACCTTTAGAGTAAACCCCAGTCTTTAACGTGGCTTACAAAGGCCTAGGCTCCCCCACCCTGTCCCTGCTCGCCGTCCTCCAGCTGGGGTCTCTGTCTCAAGCTCCCTGCACCCCAACATCCCTCCTTTCTCTGGCATTAGAGCATCCATGTGTCGGCTGAAGGAGGCCGTTGCAGGCTTCATAACACCACCAGTGCTCCCCATGTGGCTGGAGCTCTCTGATGACTGAACATCAGCTGTTCACCATTCCCCTCCTGGTGTGTCTACCCCAGTTCCTCTCAGACACGAGGCACCAAGGAAATATTTGCTGAATGAATGAGTGAATCAAGTCTCATAGGAAGTTCTTTCTTGTTCAGAGATGAAAGAGGCCAGGTGTGGTGGCTCTTGCCTGTAGTCCCAGTACTTTGGGAGGCCAAGAAGGGAGGATTGCTTGAGGCCAGGAGTTCAAGGCTGCAGTGAACTGTGATTGGGCCACTCCAGCCTGCACCAGGCTGCACTCCAACGTGGGTGACAGAGTGAGACCCTGTCTCAAGAAAAAAAAAAGAGGTCGAAGGAAACAAACCACAGGTACCTCATTTAAATGGAGGACATCAGTGTTCCTTTCTAATCTGCGTTCACTCAAATGATGACAGTCTTGGGTAGCTTTGCCTGTGTTCCTTGCTTCATGTGGCCCTGAAGTGCTTATGTAACCACCCCAGGGGCAACAGGCGTTGGTTATTGTCAAACCACCTGACTCTGTTGCATCAGGATACTTGGCCTAAGAGGAACTATTGGGACTTCAGAGAGCTGATTGCCATATCATCAAAGTTCTGAGAGCTGATTGCCATATCATCAAAGTTCTGACATTCTAATTGGAAAAGATACAAACTAGCAGATTTTGACAGCATTTGTGGGGAGGAGAGGAGAGGGAAAGAGTGAAGCCAGGATTGATTTTTAAATTAAGTTTAAACACAGTTAAGTGGGTCACGCTGAAACACATGCCTGCTCAACCACATTGCCAGATACTGAAAAAAAGAAAGGCTGGCTTTGTTTGACGGATGGGCAGGCTCAGCCTCCCAAATCTTGCGTACTTACAGGTAAGACCTCTTGCTGAGCCACTTGTGTCATTGAGCCCTGAAGTTGCTGCCATTGGGAGAAACCACAACAAACAACAATCCCACAAAACCAGCTCACCACGTGGCAGAGGATAGGTGTGACCGGTGGTCTAGAGGAGCTGACCGTGGAGCAGGCTTGATCTTAGGTACAATAGCATGTCGCAGCAGAGGGAGTTACAGTGACGACACCTACATGCTGGCCTGCTTGGGTCAGTCCATCTCCACAGCACCGAGGACAGACTCCCACACCGAGAAGTCGGAGGAAGATGATCAGGAGGCCGAAGTGACTGCTTGTATTAAGGAACATTGTGGGGGTGAGAGGGTGAGAGCAGCTCAGAGACGATGATCATAGCGAGGAGAGTCACAGGATGCCAGAGGCACAGCACCCACTTCAGAACACTGCAAAGGGTCTTTGTTTGTTTGTTTTTGTTTTGAGATGGAGTCTGGCTCTGAAACCCAGGCTGGAGTGCAGTGGCACAATCTTGGCTCACTGCAACCTCCACCTCCTGGGTTCAAGCGATTCTTTTGCCTCAGCCTCATGAGTAGCTGGGACTACAGGGCACGTACCACCACACCCGGCTAATTTTTGTATTTTTAATAGAGACAGGGTTTCACCATATCGGCCAGGCTGGTCTCAAACTCCCGACCTTGTGATCCACCCGCCTCGGCCTCCCAAAGTACTGGGATTAGAGATGTGAGCCACCGTGCCCGGCCAGGATCTTTCTTATTCTAGAAAGAAGACAACACCGTTCTCTCTGTCCTTTTTCTCCTTCTGCTGTCATTCAAGCTTCTAAGTCACAGATCAGGTTCATCTTTCCGTAGAAGTATGACTTCATTTACTTTAGTATATTACTAATGAACGACTTTAATATAGCCGTCCCATTGATATTTTTAACAATTTATTTACATTATAAATTAAGTGGGATGGGGAAGAGGACACGAGAATCTTACAGGAAAAAATGTGTCTGTAAGTCTGAACAAGTGACTCAAAAATTGACGTTTAGAATACCACTTGTTCAGCATTTTGGAGAACAGTTTACATTCCAGTGTTTATTATCTTAGGGTTGAAGAGTCTGAAGGCATGTATTATCCATACTCGTGGAGAAAAGATAGAGCTAATTTTTAAATGAAATAATGGCATTTTATATATGTTTGGCTTCAGAGGTATCCTTTGGGAAAAGCGATCACCTTCTCGAGATCCGCATTCAGGTGACCTTGGCCGGTCTCTGACTGAGCCTGGTGGAACACGACTTCCCTCTGGCCTTGACCTTTGAGCTGGCAGGATGACGGCAGGGAGTAGGCAGTGCCTCCATCTGAGAATCACAGAGCAGATCAACCCCAAAGCAGCCACCTGCACGTGTGGTGCATCTTCTGCACCTCCACGGGCACTTTTGCCTGAGGCCAGATGCATGTACGATAAACTGAAATCCACTGACTTTCCAACAGAGTACTTCACTTCTTTGGATCTAGACATTTTGACCCAGAGGACCATTTCCTATTAGCAATGACCTGTAACTATCAACCTTACACATTACCAAGAAAGGTGTCGTGCCATGAGAATAATTAATATTTTGTTGAGAATGTTCTCTTTACAATGCATTTGCTTCTCTAAAAGTAAAAGAAACTGCTCTAAAAGAAGTTTTAGGAGCCCATGGCGAAAGCTGAGTTCAGGGATGTTGTGTGACTAGCCCAGGTCACATAACAAAGCAATTCAAAGCAAAGAACCCTGACCCAAAATTCTTAGCCTCAGCTGCTGCCCTTCCTCCCCTTCACTTGTCCCTCAGTCTTGCTCAGAGGGACATGCTCCCTGGTGTTGTCCCGTCGTCACTGGGTTCTCTGCATCTGTGCTCTCAGCAGCACATCCGTTCCCCTCCTTAGTTGCCTGGGGACTCCACCTCCCATTTGCTTCTGCCTTGTAACGGTAACCTTTGTCTCACCTTGCATCTCCACTTTCCTTTTTGAGATTCAACATATTTAAGTATTAGCGATTCTTTCGTTTTCCTAGCAGCTAAACTCAGCTGGTTTTGAACTTCTCGCAACAATCAGAATATAGTCCTTGCTGTCATTTCAGTCCCCACTGAGCATCTGACATATTTGAAACATTATTAAACTCTGTGTCAAAGGAGCCATGTCCGTGGGATACTACGCCAGAGTATTCCTGAATTGTGTGTGTTGGTTGTGTTCGAGCACAGCGTCCCCTGAGGACACGCTGGCAGTGAGAACCTCCACCTCTAACAAAGTCTCACAGATCGCCTCTGAGAGATGGGGTGTGTGCTCCAGGGACCTCTGTTCAGGAATAGTAGCTGGTCACCTCTGGCTTGGTTCATTGGTGGCATCGTATCACATGACTGTCGTGCGTGTCCTCACTGAGGAGATGTGTGCCAAGAGGCAGGGAGGGCTTGCAAGGAAACAGTATCCAAATGTCAGTTCAATTAGAAGACAGTTTAAATTAGAAGCAGAAGGCATTTCAGCAACTGCTTTAATGTGTAAAACTAATTTGAGAGGATGAGATACTTGATTGCACAGCACAGAGAAAGGGCCTTTTCTGGGCCTCTGCCCTCAGCGGTGGCAGAGTGGTCTGTGGGGACATCCCCTCCATGAAGACCTGACAGGCTCCTGGGTGGAAACTGAGTTAAAAATTAATCTCATTTCCTCAGAATGCAAACCTATAAATTGGGGCTCTGCCTGAAAACACATTTTATGCAATAACAAAAAAAAAATGAGCATTAGAATAAATGCAGCAAAAATGAAATACAACACACGTATGTGCTGTTACACACAGTTATTAAGTATGTCTGATGAAGCCGTGGATATAAAAGCTGCATCATTCCCTTTAGGGGTGTTCTGTGCTGACTGCACTGTTGGGTGTCTTAGCCTGGGAACCCAGTGACACGCAGCTCCAGATTCGGGCCGGTCTGCCTCTGCCAAGCAGAAACACTGTGTTTGCTCCAGTGACCTTCACAACGCCTTCAGGACTGGGGCCATCCATCTGGAAAACTTTCACTGCTCTGAATGGTAAACGTGGGGGAGGTGCAGTCTCGGGGTGACATCAGTTTTGGCATGGGTTGCAGGCGTGAGGTAGTCCTAACCAGGAACTCGGTGGTTACTGCTGCAATCTTGTTTACCACCAGAAAGGTGCTGGACAGGCCATGGCTGCAGGAAGGCAAGACGCAGGGCCGTCTTCAGGGCTGAGGGCTGTGGCCGGCAACAGCTCCCCTGGGGCCTTCCCAGGTTGCCATGAGACTGGAGGAAGAGGAGCTCAGACGCTGTCACGGTGCAGAGGTTGGGGACACAGGGAGGGGTACCGTGGAGGATGCCAGCATCTTTCGCAGAGGCTCAGACCTACCTGCCCTTTCATCTCTCCCTACACCAGCCCGACCTGCAACTTTAGACACAGAAGGTAGATTTGCCTTTGTAGTCTAAGACCTGCCTTTGCAAATCCTCGTTTTCTACACCCCATCACCCCAGAGGACTGACAAAGCCAACGTACATCCCTACTGGGGAAACACCATTCTCAGCCACAGGAATGTGGTTTAGCCCAGTAACCCCCATAAGGCAAGCCAAGACAATCACACGCTTTTATGGAATTGACACCTTTCCCAAAGATATGCTTATTCCAGTTACATTTCTCCATATACTTTCAATTGAACATTGAACTTCAATGACTGAATACTTAAGTGACGCCAGAGCTACAGATTTTCTTTTGAAGCATCTTACCTACTCCTTACACAGAGAGATCCTGAGGGTACCAGATCCAACGGTAAGGGGGCTTCTTTCCTTTACTAAGGTGTGTATATTGGGGCTGGGAAGAGGAAGGACAGTGTCTGGCATTAGGCCTGGGGAATAACTTCATCTCTGAACTTAGAACGTTGGATGCTTTCTCTTTACAAATGTTGTAAATTATGGCTGGGCATGGTGGCTCATGCCTGTAATCCTAACACTTTGGGAGGCCAAGGTGGGAGGACCCTTTGAGATCAGGAGTTTGAGACCAACCTGGCCAACATGGTGAAACCCCGTCTCTACTAAAGGTACAAAAATTAGTGGGGTGTAGTGGCACATGCCTGCAATCTCAGCTACTTGGGAGGCTGAGGTGGGAGGATCACTTCAGCCTGGGGGCGAGGTTGCAGTGTGCTGAAGTTACGCCACTGTACTCCAGCCTGGATGACAGAGCAAGACTCTGTCTCAAAACAAAACCAAAAAACAAGAAAAAGAAAAAAAAGGAAAGAAAAGGAAATGATAAATTTCAGTGGTTTTAACTGGCCATGGTATGTACCTGTTATCCCAGCTACTTGGAGGATGAGGTGAGAGGATCACTTGAGTCTAAGAATTTGAGGCCACCCCGGGCAACATAGCAAGATTGAATCTCTTAAAATTGCTTTCCAGTAGTTTCAGAAAAACTATTCTGAAACTAATTGGTAGCACATTCATAGTTTTCAGCACTCTTCTCTTTTTATTACAATTCTTCTTCCTAATAGCATCAGTGGCCATGGTTGCTGCTAGACCTCCTACAAAACACAGGTCAGCTTCCACAACAAAGAACCATCTGGCCCAGATGTTGGGGTGTCAGACCTGAGACGTGCAAAGCCAGCAGCCCCTTCAGTCATTCAACAGACACATGCTGAGAACACAGTGAAATAAGACACGGCTTCTGTGTTTAGAGAACTTTTCATGCTCCTCGGAGAGGTTAGTGTAGAAGCCAGACGAGGAAAGCAGAATGACAGGGCAGTGTGGGAAACGCTAGAGAAGTGTCTCCAGGTATTTCAAACAAAGAATCTAATACAGGGGTTATTTTTATACAGCTGAAAAACAAAAGACAAGACAGTGCAATAGCAGGAAGTTACTACCAGCCCCTGGGCTGGAGTGGTAAACAAGAGGGCGTGTTGCTGGAGCTGCGAGCTGGTGCCGCCCGCCCGCAGGACCTCGGACCTGGGAAGGAGGAGCTTCCCAGCAGGGCTGGAGCCACAGAGACACCACAGCTGCTGCACATGCCCACGAAATACTGTGGCAACTCCCTTTCCCAGCCCTTGAGTCACCTCCCACCACCACTGCCCACTGCCAAACCTGGACAGAAGCCATTTGTCAGGAACCTGGGAATTGTGGTTCCCAAAACACAGAGAGACAACAATGGCTGGAGAAACAGCCTGAGAGCAGACAAGGAAACTCGCAAAGTCATGGTGGTGTGAGAATCATGACAAATAGCTCAGCCCTGCTGGAGGGAAAGGCGTCCCGTATTGGGCACGGGACATTCGACATCTCTCAAAGTCCACGGGCAGCCAGTGACCCTGGGTTCAGTGACACAGCCCATCTGCAGTGTGGAAAGGACTCTGGCAGCAGAGTGAAGGATGGGTGGGCAGTGAGCCAGACCACAGTCATCCGGGTGGAAGGTAATGCAGGCTAGGAATGAGGCACCAGCCACCACGCTGACAGAGGGCGGGCGGGCATGCAGTAGAGTCGCTTAGACCTGGTGCAATCTGCAGGGAAGGAAGAGGGTCGAGCCTGACCCCCGGGTTCTGGCCTGGAGGTAGCAGTGCTGGGGTGGACCCTCCGATTTCCACCCTGCTGTGCTGTCACTACAGCAACGGTCGTAAGCTCCTCAGCCTCACTGTGCCGTAGCATCCTCACTGTCGTGAATAGGGGTCAGATGTTCCCCAGGGCCACATTCTGTGCAGCTGTGATTTAAGGGTCTGCGCTCACCCCTTCAGCATTTTCGATTTCAACGTGTTTTCTTTCAGTGTCAGTTTGTTATGTAAATCAAGCTGCTCTAACCAGTGGGCTGCAGGCTGCATGTGGCCCGGGGAAGCTTTGAATGTGGCCCAACACAAATTCATAAACTTTGTTAAAACATTGTGAGATTTTTTTTTGCTTTTTTTTTTTTTTTTTTTTTTTGGCTCATCAGCAGTTGTGTTAGTGTGTTTTATGTGTGGCCAAGACAATTCTTCTTCCAGTGTGGTCCAGGAAAGCCAGAATATTGGACACTCCTGATGTACATGATGAGTATATTACAAAACCTTCCGGCTTGTTTGTACATTTAATCTGTTCTATATTCCTGAATTTCAAATTTAAGTTTTTACTTTTACATTACCAGTCAAAAGTTTGTTTGTTTTTTGTTGTTTTGGGGGAGAATTCTCATTATCACTGAAAACAAAAAAAATTCCATTCTAAAGTTCATACACCCTAGAATCCAGCTTGTAGACAGTGGATTTCACAATATTCCCATCTGAAATTCTTAGTTCTGTTTCTTTCATATCTCTGACAGAGTTCCCACAATTTATAAGACTTGCTACAAAACCACTAATTGAATTGCAACCCTTGTTAGTTAATAGAGGTCAAAGTATTAGTTCTAAATAGTGCAACTTGCTGTGTTACTCAGAAATTCCAGGAAAAGCCTTTTTTTCTATGATACTCAGTTTCACTCTTAGCAGCACACAACAATCACGTTGTTCAGCTCATGAACAAAATACTAAGTCCCTGGTCTTTTAAAAAGCCTATTGTCCCAATTAGAAACCCCAATTTTTTGCATGTGTTTTATGAAATCTAAATCCTAGAAATTAAGTTCTGAGTGTTAGAAAATTTCAACTTCTTCACTCTATAAAAACATAGTGGCTTGTAACGACTTCTTACCTTGGTATGGATTAGACAAGGCAGGATAACTGATGTGATTTCACATCGAAGTTAAATAATCTAAGTGTGCAGAGCACACCATTCTTACCCTCAGAGAGTGCACACTCTTGTTTGCAGGCAGCTCTATAAAGCTATCATTATAATCCATTTTGGTAAAAACAATTTGATGAGATGCCTGAAGGCTTGTGGAAGCACAGAGGAAGGGATTTCATTCATTCCAGGGGGCTCAGGAAGGAATTCCTGGGTAAGGAGGCACCTGCAGTTCATCTCAAAGAATGATGAGGTATTATTAGACTAGGGGTGTGTAGGCTTTTCTAAACCCACTTTCACCTTGATTTTACTAATTTATCACACTGAGCTGTCCTTCCAGAGACACTGTTCTACTTACTGTAGAGTGAGCAGTTATCCCCATTTGCTAGGAACTTTGTTGGCTTCAACCCTGGAAGTCCCATATCCTGAGATACCCCTCATTCCTGGGTCAGTCAGACACCTGGTCCCCCAAATTTACTGCCTCCCAGTTGTACTGGGTGTTGTTGACTGTTGCTTTGCTCTTGCCAGTTTCTTATCTAGAATGGGGGATTACCTTCTCACGGCCTCGAATTCCTCGTGGGACCCGCACAGACACTTGCACCCAGTAGATGCTCGTGAAGTGGGTATATGCATAAATCTTGGTACCTCTTATTCTGTAGACAGCACTGAAGTGCAGACCACTGAAATGACTGACTCAGGAGCCATATGACAGCACCCAGTTTAGGCCAAGTCCCATGTCTTGGGCCCTTGTTTCCTCCTTGGTTATAACAGGTCTCATAGCGCCCTCTGGTGGTGCCAGGAAGCTGTCTTCATGCCTTCTCTTCTGTAGTCAATGCGAGTCATGATAAGACCATGATTACGACTTAACGTCAGTGCCCACGAACTGGACTTGACCTTTTGATTAAACAATCTCATTCATAATCACGATTCTGAGATGCTGAAACAACGGAATTCCCTGTCCCTTCTAGAGCACATGAAGGCGCATAGGTGATACCAAATGTTGAACTTATTTGCAGCTGGTTACAGGCTTCATACCCAGTCTCACTGCAGAGATGATTCAAGCCTCTGCTTATGTGGCTCATTCAAATGTAACCCACAGCTCCTCTGGCCCTCTAATTCCTCCATGAGAACATTGAACTGCAGAGGGCATATAGTAAGTAGCCCATCGGTCTTCTGATGAATGGAATTGGCTGATGGTCTGAGTCATCGTAGCCTCCCTTGTCCTGGATGGAATCAACTCTTTGACCGTTTAACTATGGCTGTCCCTGGGAATCCCTTCTCACTGGAAATGCTGTAGGGACAAATAAGAACGGAACCCATCAAGAACCTGGGGCGTAGGAGCAGAAGAGAGATGTTTCTGTTTGCATGGGGCAGATTCTGCACTTCATGGGGTGAGCTAAATCGGGATCTGCTCTCATCTTTAAACAGTGTCCTCCTCTTACTCCTCTCTTGCCTTTGGCCTCTGTGGCCTTGACTGATGTCTAAAGATTTTTGGGATTTATTTGCAGTCAGGGTCGTGAGGCCCAGGAATTGGAGTCAGATGTGTGGGTTGCAGGTGGCCACTGTGCCTCTGTCTCTGTTCATTAGTTTACTGCAGTGGAGAAGAGTGTGGGCTTTGTGGGGACAGCCGCAGGACTCCCAGGCAAATGACCTGACCTGCTCCAGTATCCATCTGGTTGTCTGCAAAATGCAAGTCATTCTGCGACCTCTTAGGTTTCTGTGGGTCCTCAGTGACATGATGTTTTGCAAGACCTTAGTGCAGAGGCCTGACATATAGTAAGTACTGAAAAGTTGATAGTCTTTTATGGTTATTTTCATAATCTATCGTTCATTCATCCAGTAATTATTTGTTGAGAACGGGGGACTGAGACATGTAAGCTATCACTTGAAGACTGAGCAGATCTTGGCCTGATGGGAAAGGTTAAGGGGGAGCAGCATTTTCATTTTTCAGGGGAAGGCCATGGACCCAGGTGTAGGGTGAAGGGCATGGACCCAGGTGTGCATAATGGGGAAGGCATGGACACAGGTGT
>NW_012106586.1:1337773-1342726 GCF_000951045.1 Mandrillus leucophaeus
GCACTTGGTTTGAGTATTCGGTGTGTTGGATTCAACACAGGCTGGCATTTTAACATCACACCTTTTGAAATTGTTGTGAGGTTTTCTTTTGGTATTTCCTAATTTTTTTTTCCATTTCACATAAGAAGAAAAGATAGCGTTGAATGATACCTAGATATTTTCATTCCAGCAGTTTTTTCCTAGTCTCACCTACACAGGTTCCAGTGAGTTCATGTCCACGGCACAGTCCATAATTACCCTTCTCTGTCCAGGGATATATATTTGCATCTTTCCTTCAACTTACGAAGTGAATGGAGGGGAAATGTACAGTTGTAACTGAGTTTGCAGTAGCTTTCATCTGGCCAGCCCTGTGCTGGAGCGTGCGTCGTCTTCTCTGAGCAGAGGGGCTGCTGCGTGGGAAATGGCTAAACCGCCCGTTTTGTCTTCCGCTGCAGGCCGTGGTCACCCAGGAGCCCGATGTGCAAGGCAGGTGTGAGTGCCGGGACGGCATTCCTGGAGATGAAGGCCTGGAGCTGCGGTCTGCGGACTCGGCAGTGCCCGTGGCCATGACCCAGGCTGCTGTGCGGCCCTGGTCACCCTGCCCGGAGAACATGACCACTGCCCCGAACGGCCTCGGGCCAGGCCCCGCAGCCCCCTGTCCAGGCTCGGACCTGAAAGATCCCAAGATGGTGACCTCGCTTGCGTGTGGAAACGGAGTCTGTGGCTGCAGCCCTGGTGGCGACACAGACACCCAGGAAGCCAGACTCAGCCCAGCCAAGCTTGTGCGCCTCTTTGCCACCAGCCGGAAGAGGACGAGTGCCCAGCCCGAGCGGCCCCGCTCCGTGGTGCTGGTGGGCAGCTCCTCCACCTGGAACACCCTCGCCTCCTTCCGGAAAATGGGATCCTTTAAGAAACTGAAGTCCTCAGTCCTGAAAGGAATTCAGAGCCGAGAGGGGTCAAATGCCTGTTCCAAGGGAGAGGCTTTGGAGCACGGCCTGGGAAAGCCCATCCTGAATGGCGCTGTCCCAGGAGCCCAGGCAGGCAGGGGCTCCCCGTCAGCACCGGGACCAGCCTGTGGTACCCTCAGGCCAGCAGAGGGGGGCACACTGGATGGCTCCGACCTCGAGGACACGGACGATCCCTTCCAGCGGAGCACACACCGCTCCCGCAGCCTCCGCAGAGCCTACGGCCTGGGCCGCATCTGCCTGCTGGATGCGCCCCAGAACCAGGCGACACCCACGGCGGCCACTGGCCAGGTGCCCACCATGTGTGAGATTCTCGTGAGGGATCCTGAAAACAACAGCATGGGCTACAGGAGGAGCAAGAGCACTGACAATCTTGCCTTTCTGAAGAAGAGCTCCTTTAAGCGGAAGTCCACCTCCAATCTTGCAGACCTCAGGACGGCGCATGACGCACAGGTGCCCCAGAGGACCCTAAGCAGTTCCTCCACTGACTCCCAAAAGCCTGGGTCAGGAAGGACCAAACGCTGGAGGAGCCCGATAAGGGCCAAGGACTTTGACAGAGTCTTCAAACTTGTGAGCAATGTGACTGAGGCCGCCTGGAGGAGGGAGAGTCCCAGGAGTGGGGCCCCGTCCCCTGGTGAGGCCGGCCTGAGACTCCAGGCACACAGCCGGCTGCATGACGACTACTCCCGCCGCGTCTCCAGGAGCACTGAGCAGGACAGCAGGCGGGGCGGGGCGGTCATGCATGGTACCACTGCAGCCTGCACCGTGGCCGCTGGGTTCGGCTCGGCCACCTCTAAGGGGCCCCACGTAGACGCTGACGCCGCCGTATTTCCTCTTGAAGCCAAAAGTTCCTGGGCGGTGGAAAGCGACAGTGCTTGCGCTGGCAGCTCCTCGCCAAGCCCGATTGTCCAGGATGTGTTGAGCAAAGACTCCTGTGACCCAAACGCTGGCAGCCAGTTCACATTTGACCCTGAGCAGCCTCCCACCCCTCTAAGGCCCACCACCCCCAAGCCCCAGAGCCCTCAGAGCCCCGGGGCAGGAAGTGCCAAGTGTCACAGCAATCACAGTGCCCCATCCGTGAGTTCGGAGGAGAGTGAAGGAAGGGCAGAAGGGTCTGCTCAGAGAGAGCCAGGGCCTGTGTCCTTGCAGGATCCTGTGGAAGCCACACGTGGTGTTGAGGGCAGCAAGGACCTTTTGGTGAACACCGGTGGGGCAGCCAGCCCAGAAGAAGAGGAGGAGGAGGTAAGGGCAGTGGTAAGGTCCCTCATGTGGGCGACCCTGCTACGGGAAAGGAGCTTGTACAGGGGCATTCTGGCCTCACCTGGAGGTTCCCATGCTGCACAGGTGTTGCCCTGGGTCCCTAACTTGTCATGGTCAGTGGCCCTCTGCTGACCTTGTTGCCCTTACAGTATTAGTGGGAATGGGAGTTGTCAAGTTGCTGTTTACCAAGTTCAGAAGTAATCTCTATCTCCTTTGAAATAAATTTGACAATGTATGAGACTCATCGAGACGACGTTTGCCACACCTTTCATTCAAAAGATGTTTATTGAACATGTACCAGGTACTAGGTTCTGGGGGAAAAAGTAAGTTGTGAACAAACTGTGTTCTGCTCCATGCAGTTCTGACTCGTATCTTTCTTCTTTATATTTTAAGCTGTTTCTGTAACCTTTCCCACAAAGTACATATAAGTGAAATTCTTTCTGTTAAGAGACTATTACCTCTCCTAATATCACGGCACCTTTGGGTGTCACTTGACCAGCTGGAAACCTCTGTGACTGGCAGTGCCTCTGCTTGAGTTTTGCTCATGCCCGTTAGCCTCTTCCCACCCATTCTGCCCAGCAGGCTGCGTTAGGCTTGCACTGCCAGCCCAGATCCTATGCCTGCCAAGGGCAAACCAGGGATGGAGCAGCAAGGGGTGTGTGAGTGAGTGAGCATGGAGTCCAGCCTCTGCACACAGCCAGGCATGTCCGCTATTGCAGCAGGGCAGGCAGCTCCAGGTGCCGGCTCCATGCAAGGCTGTGGCTGGAACAGACGTACTGCAGCTGGCTTCTGCTGCAGGCATCAGCTTGTGGACAAGGGGAACGTGGTGACAAGTGAAATCTCAGAGATACCAGGAATTGCAGAGCCTCAAAGAGGGTGTTACAGCATGTCATAGCCTGGTTCTGATCTGGGCTCCCAGAAGGGCCACAACTCTTCTCATCACCTGCATTACAGCAAGCAGGGGCCGTGTTTCTGGGGAACATGTTTCACCCCACTGTGTTACAGCTCCTTTAATCCCACTGCCCCACTCCAGCATGCAGCTCTTGGGCTGGTCTAGCTCCACCCTTCCTTTTGCATGTGGCAGCTGCCTGGTGCTGGTGGAAAGTGGGAGGATTATAGTGTTACAGCTTTGCTTAAGGGAATCCCAAGGTTTGGGTCCCCAGAAGGGTTGCCACTCTTCACACCTGCGGTCCAGGAGCATGTGACCACCTGTAGCTCGGTGAGCTGGCCAGGAATGTGTTACAGCCCCTTTAACTCCCACCTGCAGCTCGGCAAGCCATCCAGGAAAGTGTTACAGCCCCTTTGGCTCTCACTGTTGGGCAGGTCCCACATCCAGGAAAAATGAAGTTATGCGGACAGATGGAGGGTGAGCAAGGCTGAAAAGAGCTTTATTGGGTGACCGAACAGCTCTCAGCGGATAGGAAACCTGGAGTGGGTTGCTCCTCTCTGCAGGCAGGTAGTCCCAGTGAGTGGCTGAGTCTGGGGATCTTATGGGCTCAGAATGGAGGAAGTGCATGTCGACTGGTCCATGGGTAGGCCTGGAAAAGCAGCACTTGATTGGTTGAAAGGCATCAAGGAAGCTCTCACTCCAGGTCACTGACTTCACCTGGAACTGGCATCTGTGCCCTGAGGCTTCAGGCTGTCCCTGGCTTGAAGGTGGGATTTCACTGGGGACCCGCCTCTTCCCACCTAGGTACCTGTCCACCTCCCACCACCATCACTAGGTCTGTTTAATTTCCTGGGAATTAATTAGGAACATGCAGTTTGGTACCTGTCAGCTTTTGAATGATTGTACGTATTTTAGAGTAGATCATAAGCACCTCATGAATTGACTCAGCTAACAGCTGTCAAGGTTACAACAGCAGGTTTTTTCATATCCTGTCGAACATCCGGACAGCTTTATAATTTTCACTTTATAAAGCACTCAGTAATATTACCTTACATAGCTGGAAGATGGGGAAATGCATTCATGTGTATATGTTGCAGATTATTCTTCACAGACATTTCTAGATTGATTTGCAGGTATAGATTGGTGCTTGCTGTAGAGAATAATCCCCTAGCAAATGCTCCTTCCCACCCATCCCTGGGGAGGACCTCAGTTTTGTCTTAGTGCCTACAGATAAATGATTGCATAGCCAAGTTTGCAAACTCAGAAGCCAGGACAGCCTCTGCACTGTCCACCTTGACCATTGCTATACAGACAGACCTGGTTAGTAGAACCTTTGTAGAAAGACCTAGAAAGTAGGACTTTTACAGAGTGCTTTCAGATCGAGATTAGTCTGGAGGTTCCCTGGGCAGCCAGAGAAGTGAGACGGCACTTTGTCTGTTACCCAAGATTCCTGTGGGGAGAGCTCACCAGTTTAGTTGAGAGGTCTTGAATATTGAGAACTGTCTGTTCATTCGCATATTTGAGCCTGTGGAGCAGTGGTAAGGACACAGGAGTAGTTGCCAGATTTAGGAAGGAATTCCAGTTCTGCCGGCTCCAGTTTGTACAACTGACCAAACTTCACTCATTCCTGGGTGAGATGAAGGGTAACATTCCTTCCACTAAACAGCCTGCCTGCCCCCCTCGTAGTTGGGAACCTCCCCTCACTAAAAAAGGATTTGTATATGTCTGGAGGGTTTTTTATGTTAAAGATTCGATTTTATATTCTGCTTGACAAAATTATTTTTTAAAAAATCATTGAAATATTTTATTCCTGAGAACCTGTTAAGTGAATATGTGTGAACTAGTGTGTAGTTACTTGCC
>NW_012106586.1:1343786-1353105 GCF_000951045.1 Mandrillus leucophaeus
CTTATACATTGCATCTTACACATTGAGAATGTTCAGTGTTACTTGTAGAGAAGTGCTTGTGAAGTAGAACCTGAAACCTTTTTTATTTTGACTTTGAGAAACAAAATACAAACTAAGGGAAACAAATAGAAAAAGTGTGAAACGCAAGGATTCCAACCTTCGTGAGTTAAAAGCAGTTTTTGTCTATTTTATAGCATTACAAAATTAAATTTCGGTCTTTACTATATTTCAGTATACAGTATATTTGTTTATTCAGCTCATTGACAGTGTATGGTTCTACTTACAGGATTAAAGCAAATTTAAACTGTGTTATTGAATATGAAAAGGTTGTAAATATATTATGGTGTTATTTAAAATATTGTAATGTACTTTTCGATAGGGAGAATAATTTCTATTTCGAACCACTTATTTATATCATACTACCCTAAAAATAACAAAATAATCGTTGAAAAATTTTAAGCAGTTTAACAAGATTGTGTATTGCTGTGAAAAAGAGCTGGGAAAATGTCCTGCCGCTTTGATTTACAAAGCATGCTGTGCTCCTGCCACCTAGTGGTCAGCTTTAAGAGCAGCGGTTTGTTGAACAAGTCCTTAAGCTTGTGACCTGTTTTAAGTAACAGGTTACATTTACTTGTTGACAGTGCTGCCCTTTGCCTTTTGAAGGTGTTGCCTAGGAGTTTGGAGCGTTCATGCTGCTTCTCCTACCAGCTTACAAGGAGAAACCGCTTCCTTAGTGAATGGAAACTCAGGCAGCAGAGTCAGTGTTTCATGTAGTGCTAAATATGCCATGGAAAAAACTCTTAAATGACAACCAGTTGGACCCCTCTCCAGGGAGCTCTGGTAAGCTACAGTCTCCTGGCACATGTTTCTAGTTGAGTTGGGACCCTGGCTCTCTTATTAAAAGATCCCCGGCAACCGGGGCAAACTGTTGAACTTCTCCTGGCACGGGTCTTCTCAAGGGTAGAATACGGAGTAACTTCATCTGCCCCTGGGGATGGTAAGAGCCAATGAAATTATGGATGTTAAACACTTAGCCCGCCCCTTGACACTGACTGCCACTGTGTGGTTACCGCTGTCTAGATGGTTTTTCCATCCTAGATTGGCATGGCTTTTTAAGACAGGGACGTTCAGGTAGGTTCTTTCCAGGACTCTTTTTTCAATATAACACTGAATTACAATTACAGTCTGAACAGGGGATGGAGAAATTCTTCAAACAGTTAATTTGACATCATGCTACTTAAAAAAAAAAAAAAAGCATAAGAGTTAATTTCCTGCATAATCCAACATGTATATTTTAAGGCAACTATGTACCCAACCAAATTTGTTGAACACATGTCAGATATAAGAGACCAGTTAGGTATGACTCTGTAGGGAATGTGGTGATGCCAAGGAGGTTCTGCCTGTGCCCAGATACACCTAAAACATAGGAGAACTTGATGGATTAAATTCCATAAAAGTGGTGAAAGCAAAATGCTATGGGTTTCAGAGGACTTGCCGTGCTCACCCATGTACCAAATCAAGGAAGGCTTCATAAGGGTGACTGAATCTGATCTGAAGGAGGAGGATTTCTACAGATGATTATAGAGAGGACAGGGGCATTTCAGTGAGGTGTACAGTAGGTTGCACATGTGTGCAGAGATATTCTGTGATTGGAGAGAGCAGGAAGTAATGTAATTTGGTTTGATACAGAGGAATAATCCAAGTTAAGATGGAATCATTAAGCAGAATTCAAGCAGTGCATAAGGAATCGTCATGTACCTCACCACTCAACACCTGCTATGTGAACAGAAGAGATTGAAACACAAAGACGCTGTCTGTGCTCTAATGGGTTCGGAGTCCAGCTGGTGACAGGAATGTGTGCAGGTCGTTATGATGTAGTGGGAAGGGCTCCTCGTGCGAATGCACTGAGTGCCACAGGAGCCCCAAAGGCGGCAGAATTAAGAACCCTGGCTGGAAAGTGGCAGAATTGGGGACAGTGGAGTGGGGTCTTCAGTGCCTCGGGCAGCAGTTGCAGAAGGGCACTGGACTTCCAGGCTGGTGGGAGGAGTGTGGAACAGGAGGCGGATGCCCACCTCTGAACTCAGCTCTGCTGCTTACTAGTTCTCGACCTTTTCTAAATCTCATTTTCCTCACCTGTAAACTGTGGGTGATGAGCATCCTGACCACATAGGATTGTTGTGAAGATTAGCTGAGGTGATGTGTGGAATAGCACGGGGCTTTGCATATGAGTTTCTGGCAAAGTGATGCATCTATTTGGTCAGGGAGCTGCAGATGGCTTGCAGAACTTCTGTACAGGGTGGCTGGGTGGAGAGGAGGGAGGTAAGGTTAAGCAGGTAGGTCCGGACATCATTAGGAAGAGCCTCGCTTACAGCTGTGAATTTGGACTTTACCCTGTAAGTGGTGGAAAGCCAGTGACATTGTCAGAGCAGGGACACAGAGGGACGTTCCGTGGCTGAGGTTAATCAGACCAGCTCTGTAGAGAACTCTAATTTGCACAACATCAACTCCCCGGTTGTAGGTATGAGGTTTGATGGTTTTTGGAAAATGTAGAGTGTGCAGCCACCACCACCGTCCAGCTGAAGAACACTTGGCTCCCCTCAGAAGGCTTCCCCACGCCTTTTACAGTCAGTCCCTGCTCCCACCCAAGACCAGGCCACAGCTGATGGGCTTTGTGTCTACACCTTTTACTAAGCAAACAATTCGGTGATTTTTATATGTTTATGGAGCTCTGCAGCCATCACCACAGACTAATTTTTTTTTCCTTTTTTTTTTTTTTTTTGGATTCATTTCATTTTTTTTATTATTGTTATTATACTTTAAGTTCTAGGGTACATGTGCACAACATGCAGGTTTGTTACATATGTATACATGTGCCATGTTGGTGTGCTGCACCCATTTAACTCGTCATTTACATTAGGTATATCTCCTGATGCTATCCCTCCCCCCTCCCCACTCCCCACAACAGACCCCAGTGTGTGATGTTCCCCTTCCTGTGTCCACATGTTCTCATTGTTCAATTCCCACCTATGAGCGAGAACATGCGGTGTTTGGTTTTCTGTCCTTGCGATAGTTTGCTGAGAATGATGGTTTCCAGCTGCATCCACGTCCCTACAAAGGACACGAACTCATCCTTTTTTATGGCTGCATAGTATCCCATGGTGTATATGTGCCACATTTTCTTAATCCAGTCTGACCACAGACCAATTTTAACACGTTTTCACCACCCCTTGTGCCGTGTACAGTCACTTTCTGTTCCTAGCCCCTGCCTCAGATCTGTGTTTTGTGTCTATGATTTTACTTTTCTGGACATTTCATAGAAATAGAATCCTGTAATATGTGGTCTTTTGTGACCGGCTTCTTTCACTGAGCAAAACCTTGTTTTCAAGGTTTGTCCACGGAGCATGATTGGTGCTTCCTTCCTTGTTAAGGCTGTGTAATATTCCAGTGCGTGGCTCTCTAGACCACACTTTGTTATCCATTCATTTGTCGATGGAGACGGGTTGTTTCTGCCTTTTCACTCTTGCGAGTAATGCTGTGAATACTTACATACAAGTCCTTGGGTGGAAATATGCTTCCTTTCTCTTGGGTGGATGCCTAGGGGTGGAATTGCTAGGTCCTGTGACAACTCTGTGTTAAACTGTCTGAGCAGCTGCCAAGCTGCTTTCCAAAATGACTGCACCATTTTCGATTCTCAGCAGCACCGTGTAAGGGTTCCAGTTTCTCCTTGCCAGTACTTGGTATTGTCAGTATTCTAGCTATTCCAGTGGGTGCAGAGTGGTATTTCATTTTAGCTTTCATTAGCATTTCCCTAATGACTAATGATGTTGAACATCGTTTCGTGGGGTTATTAGCCATTCACGTGATCTGATTTAGTGAAGTGCCCATTCAGATCTTTTGCTCATCATTTCATTGCATTCTTTGTCATCCTCTTATTGAGCAGTTAAGGTTTCTTTATATTTCCTGGCTACCTGTCCTTTATCAGATAATATGATTGTTCAGGGTTCTCTAGAGGACGAGAACCAATAGGATACATATGAAAATCAGCTGGTGCGACTAAGGCCAAGTACCAAGATCTGCCATCTGCAGCCTGGAGAACCAGGAAGCCGTACGTGTAGTTCAGCGTGAGCCTGGAAACCCGAGGACAAGGTGGTGCGGTGGAGTGCTGGTGTGAGTCAGGGAGTCCGAAGGCCCAAGAGCCAGGAGCTTTGGTGTTCCTGGGCAGGAGAAGGTGGATGTCTGCCAGGAGAGGAGGGGGATGCCTGGCCTTTTGGTCCTATTTGACCTCTCAAGGGATTGTAGATGCCTACCCACATCCTTGAGGGCAAATCTTCTTTACTTACTCTACTGATGACTGATTCCAACGCCAGTCTTTTCTGGAAACACCCTCGCAAACACACCCAGAAATAATGCTTTATCAGCTCTCTGGGGATTCTTGCACCCAATCAAGTTGACACATCAAATTAATACGAATTGCAAGTATTTTCTCACAATCTGGCTTGTCTTTTAAATTTTTTAATACTTTCCTTTTTTGAGACAGGGTCTCACTCTCTTGCCCAGGCTGGTGTACAATGGTGCAGTCACAGCTTGCTGCAGCCTCAGCCTCCCAAGGTCAAGCAATCCTCCTGCCTCAGCACCACCCCAACCCAGTAGCTGGGACTACAGACACACACCACCATGCCTGGTTAATTGTATTGTTTTGCCGTGCTGCCCGGGCTGGGCTCGAACTCCTGAGCTCAAACGGTCTGCCTGCCTTGGCCTCCCAGAGTGCTGGGATTACAGGCATGAGCCACCTCTCTCAGCCCAATTTTATAATATTTTTTAAAGAGTCAAAGTCTAGTTTTGATGAAAGTTCAGTTACCAAATTTTTGTAGTTTTCTGTAGATCTAAGAACTCTAAGATTACAAAGATTTTCTCCTGTGTTGTTTTCTGGAAGTTTTATCATTTTAGCTCTTACATTTAGGTATATGCACCATGTTTAGTTGTTCTTGTGTGTAATAGGAAGTTTCATTTTTTAATATATGAACATCTGATTATCCAGCCTCCGTTTATTCAGCTGCCTGTGCTTTTTGTACTACAGAGAATATAAGTTTCCATGTTCCTCTGGGTTCTCATTCATTTATCTCTGACAAAAACGTTCGAGAATTTGAATCACAAAATTGAGTTGGAAAGATTTTTAAATATGATATTATCTGTGCTTTCAAAAAATATTTTTCTAATGAATTGAACATGTTGTTACAGGGACATCTGCCCTGCTGTGACAGCTAGTGTTTTATGATATTTCCTAAATAGTATGCCTAGGGTAGACATACAACAGACATCTTCTCTGACAGGGGGCTTTTTAGTGTGATGTGAAGAGAATCCATGTGCCTTCTGTGAGTCATCTTGGTGCTAGTTTATGTTCAGTTTTTCCCAGAATGTTTTTAGCTTGTTTTGTTTCTTTTTGCTGGAGAAAAATATGAAAGAGAAAAAGGATCTCCTGCAGAAATACTAAATCATAGAAATTCAGATCATGAGTCTAAATGTGAAAGTAGCTTTTTACTTTAACAATTGAGTCATTTTCTAAGTCAGTTTGTAAAAAAAGAAGTTTCCGTTTGCTCTGAAAATGTTTATGCTCCTTATTACCTGTTTTTCAGTGGAAAGTTTCAAAGTATTTCTGAAATGGTGCTCAACATTTGAGTCAGGCATTTCAGTACAAACTAGTTAAAACTTGCAAACTGTGTGCTTCTGAAGTTGTAGCCAGAGTGAAGACCCCCTGAGATGCAGGCCAAAGCTACAGAATCCCGAGTCTCACGCAGCACTGCTGACAGGCTACAGAGCTTCATACACTTAAAAGAAAAAAACACTGATAAGATTATTTCTGCAAATGCAGAATCTAAATAAAATTATCGTATACCTGTAGTTTTGAACTTTCCAGTGGCTCATTTCTAGAATAGTTTCTCTAGTGAAATGCCATTAAATAGGATTTTCTCGTTAAAAATAAGGGGGGAGGGAGACAGAATCATACCCCATACCTGCACAAGAGACTAAATGCCAGCTTTTATAGAAATTACCACAATAACCACTTGCAATCAACCTGTCAGGATGTACTGCATCGTATTAATGCTATGTGTGTTAAGCTTCCTGAAGTTTAAGCTATGATGGGAACCAATATCATGGTATATTCTTCAATGTTTTCTTGATTAGCACCTCGTTTTAATTTGTGGATAGGAAGGTGTAATTAGGCCTTACTGAAGTACTCAATACAGAAAGATACATTTCCATATCCTCCAGGCGGAGAATTTTAGCTTGATGACTAAGAAACTGATTTCAGTGTATGTTTTTCTCCTCTTCTGTATTTCTCTTCTTGAACTTCTCTGTAACAATTAACATCAAAGAGCGCCCAGGGTGGAATTGCTTTCAACCTGGCTTGGTGACACCAATTGATTTAGTTGTGTCTGCCGTGATGGTGATGATTAGAAGGAATGACATAGGTTTTGTTGGTGGGGGTCGGAGTACCCATTGCCACAAGTCACTGTGTAAACTGAACATTACCTGTTTCTTGTACTTCCGACAGTCTGGGGACAAAACCACCATTTGCAATACTCTGGGACGGACTTCAGGGAGTCAGCTGGTGTGAGAGTAGAGAGAGGGGTCCTGTGGGTTGGAGAGGATATAGCACTCACAGCTGCTTGCTGCCCTGCACTGATCTAGTAACTTTCTACGATACCAGGATCCACATGGCTGCCAGCTAGCCATTCCCAACTTGAGTGGTCAGGAAGCTGGATGGTGTAAAGTAGTTGGGCCTTGTCTGCTGAGGTCTGTCCTAGTTTTATTGCTAACTAGCAGTATGTTCTTAAGAAAGACAGTTGATCTACTTAAGCCTCAACTTCTTTAAAAATTGGGGTAATAGTCCTGCCAGAATTAAATGAAATAATGCATGTAAGGTACTTACCACAGTGCCTTGGAACACGGTAAATCCGGTAAATAGTAGCTTTTATAACATAAATCATTGTTATGATTAAAATTACTTCCTTTGGTCAGACATTTCAGTACAGACCAGTTAAACTTTGCAAATAATATACTTCTAAGTTATAGCCAGAGCAGAGACCCCGCCCTGAGGTACAAACCAAAGCTACAGATTTCTGAGCCTCACCCAAAGCTACTGAATTAGAGTCCCTGAGGTTTAGACCCAACAATTTGGACTATCAGCAATCAACTCGAGAAAACGACTTTTGTCAGTGCAAACTTTGAGACTGGCTGTCCAGGCTGAGACTCCTCTAGGTATAAAGTGTCCTGTACTTCAGAATAGAGTGGTGCTGTGGTTTAAGCCAGGGAGGCAAGCCAGGAAAAGAGAAAGATTGCTTTTAATCTTTTTTTTTTTAATTGAACAGTATTATAACTTGAATGTATGTTTCTACAGACAAAAATTCCCTCTGGCAAAAAATGAAATAAAAACGTTTCAAGCAAGAAGTGGTGCGATGAAGAATTTGTCTGGCTGACGTGGTGGCTCGTACCTAAAATCCCAGAACTTTGGAAGGTCAAGGCTGGAGGATCACTTGAACTCAGGAGCTCGAGACCAGCCTGGACAGCATAGTGAGACCTTGTCTCTAACAAAAATAAAAAGTTAGCCAGGGTGGTGGTGCACGCCTGTGGTCCCAGCTACTCAGGAGGCCACGGTGGTAGGATTGCTTGAGTCTGGGAGATTGAGGCCACAGTGAGTTGTGGTTGCACCATGTCACTCCAGCCTGGGTGACAGAGTGAAACCCTGTTTCAAATCAAAGAATTTGGTCTGAAATACGTTGAGGAGTGTAAGTCTAGCAATTGCTCCATCCGCTACTGAGAACTGGAATTTTTACCAACTCATTTAGGATTTTACAAAGTAACTGTTTCTTGAAAATAAGAATATCAATAATAACAGATTGATATGATGCCTTTTCAGTGAACAAAGTTCCATTGTGCAACACTGTTGCATTCGATTTTCCCAGCCACCTGTGACATAGGTGATTTTTGTATTTGCTTTAACAGATGAGTAAACTGAGGCTTGGAAGAGTTCAAGGACTGTCACATAACTAGTGAGGGGTGGGGCCGGGCCTGTAGCTCGGTCTCCAAATGGGGAAGGAGGCCTAGAATCAACATCTGCTTTGCAATGTGGCATGCAGACTTTCTCACCGTTTACTAGCCTCCTCATCTCTTGAGGAATCACTTAATCTTTCTTATCTGTAAAATAGAATTAAATGCATCTACTTCAGAGAGCTTTTAAATTAAATGATATCTTCAACAACAACAAAAAACACAGCCCCA
This sequence comes from Mandrillus leucophaeus, assembly GCF_000951045.1. Classification (NCBI taxonomy): domain Eukaryota; kingdom Metazoa; phylum Chordata; class Mammalia; order Primates; family Cercopithecidae; genus Mandrillus; species Mandrillus leucophaeus. Next base: position 1,352,067 of record NW_012106586.1, read on the forward strand.
TTTAAAAAATGGGCAAAGGACTTGAATAGACATTTCTCTAAAGAAGATATGCAGGTGAGGCGGGCGGATCACCTGAGGTCAGGAGTTCGAGACCAGCCTGGACAACATGGTGAAACCTTGTCTCTACTAAAAATACAAAAAAAATTAGCTGGGCGTGGTGGTGTGCACCTGTAGTCCCAGCTACTCAGGGAGGCTGCTGAGGCAGGAGAATCGCTTGAACCCAGGCGGTGGAGGTTGCAGTGAGCCAAGATTGCACCACTGCACCCCAGCCTGGGTGACAGAGACTCCATCTGAAAAAAAAAAAAAATACATATATATATGTGTGTGTGTGTGTATATGTGTATATATGCAAATGATAAAGTATATGAAAACATCTTCAGTGTCACTAATCATTAGGGAAATGCAAATTTAAACCATGTTAGATACCACTTCACACCCATTAAGAGTGGCTACTATAAAAAAAAAACAAGTGTTCACAAAGATATGGAGAAATTGGAACCCTTGTGTGCTGCTGGTGGGAGTATAAAATGATGGTACAGCCACTGTGAGAAACAGTGTGCTGATTCCTCCAAAGTTAAGCATAGAATTACTGTCTGATCCAGCAGTTCCATTTCTGGGTATATGCCCAAGAGAACTGAAAACAGGACTCAGGCAGGTATGTAGACACCCGTGTTCATAGCAGCACTATTCATAAGAGGCAAAACAAGGAAACAGCCCGAGTGTCCGCTGATGGACAAATGGATAAAAAGCATAGTGCGTACACACGCTGTGGAATATCATTTATGCCTTAGCAAACATGCTGCAGGCTAGGCATGGTGGCTCACGTCTGTAATCCCAGCACTTTTGGAGGTTGAGGCTGGTGAATCATGAGGTCAGGAGTTCGAGACCAGCCTGGCCAACGTGGTGAAACCCCGTTTCTACTAAAAATACAAAAAATTAGCTGGACGTAATGGTAGGTGCCTGTAGTCCCAGCTACTTGGGAGGCAGAGGCTGAGGCAGGAAATCTCTTGAACCCAGGAGACAGAGGTTGCAGTGAGCC
>NW_012106586.1:1353775-1363681 GCF_000951045.1 Mandrillus leucophaeus
ACACAATATATTAAATATGTAAAATATATATATTTTTTACCACACATGCAAAATTAAATGATGTACTGTAGGTTAAGGGCGTGTTTCAAATGCTGGTATCGTGGTCGATAAATTTACGTCCCACTTTCTCTTGTGACTCCATGTGTACCCTTCTTGCCACTGAGCTTGGGTCACTTCCTGCTGCATAAGTTCCAGCCCAAACCAGTTCTTCTCCTTGACTTTTTTTTTTTTTTTTTTTTTTGGGACAGAATCTTGCTCTGTCTCCCAGACTGGAGTGCAGTGGCATAATCTCGGCTCACTGCAATCTTCGCCTCCCGGGTTCAAACGATTCTTGTGCCTCTTGAGCAGCTGGGATTACAGGTGTGCACCACCATTCCCGGCTAGTTTTTATATTTTTAGTAGGGACAGGGTTTCGCCATGTTGGCCAGGCTGGTCTCGAACTTCTGACCTCAAGTGATTCGCCCACCTCGGCCTCCCAGAGTACTGGGATTACAGGTGTGAGCCGCTGTCCCCAGCCTCTCCTCGATGTTTTAGTGGAAATGTTTTGGCTGGTTGGGATGGGCTAGCTCTGCTAAGGTGCTTCAGTCCATTTTCTGGCGATTTGTTTTAGGAGTTCACTGGGTGATACAGGAAAGAAAGCCACCTTGGACTGCAGGGTGACTCCAGGGCCAGAGCGGTGCCATGTTTAGTAGGTCAGTGCCACAGGTAGGGGACAGGCGGCTGAAGCCTTGTTTACAGTTTGTGACCAGGCAAAGGATTACAGCCTCACTGTTTAATGTATATTATATGCTTTTCACATGTTTACCGTGAGGATACCTTGTACATTTGGCTTTGCATTTTTACTCTTTGTGGTATACATTTTTCACCTGTAATTCTTTAACTGCCAAGTTTTGAATTAAACCTACTGGAAATATTTGGCAGCAGAACACATTAGATTCTTGTATTCCTCAGTGAAAATAAAAAAGAAGCACTACGGGTGCTCCTTGCGATCTTGCCTTTCCTTTGTGATGGCTCCTCTGTGCAGAGAGTCCACGTGGCCCGAGTGTCTGTGGTGCACAGCACATCAGAGGTGGGTGTTTACCTGCTCAGGGAGGCCCTGGACTCTTATGAGTTTAAAGCAGGTGTGACACAATCGTGTATAATTAATAAAAGTATAGAAGCTTATTGTTGGCAAGGACCCATTACCTTGTTCCTCATGTATCTGAGACTAAGTAAGACACCTTCAGAACAGGATTGTTGAGAATCGGGGGAGGAAAATTGCAACTAATTTGTTTGTAGAGTGGCGCAGGATTTCAGGAGATGATGGAGGAGATAGGGACAGGATGGCTGACTCCCTTATCTGAAACATGGTCACTGATTTTGAAATACTTAGTGGTCCTCAATCAGTAATTAAATGAAAGTAAGTTTATTTATATTGTGGGATGGAGGCCAGGGACAGGAGAGTATGAAATTATAAAGAAAGATAAACAACAGTCTGGGTATGACGGCTCACACCTGTAATCCCAACACTTTGGGAGGCTGAGGTGGGTGGATCCCTTGAACCCAGGAGTTTAAGACCAGCCTGGGCAACATGGCAAAACTCTGTCTTTGCTAAAAATAGAAAAATTAGCCAGGTGTGGTGGTGCGTACCTCTAGTCCCACCTACTCGGGAGGCTGAGGTAGGAGGATCACCTGAGCCTAGGAGGTGGGGGCTGCAGTGAGCTGAGATTGCGCCACTGCACTCCAGCCTGGTTGTCAGATAGAGACTTTGCCACCCCCCCCAAAAAAAAAGAGAAAGACAACAGGTTGCTAACATAGTCAGAGCTAAAATGTGGTTATTACTCTTGAAATACTAAGTCCTCCTCAGTCAATAAGTTTAATTTCCAAAGAGGAAAGTAAGTTCATTTTTATAAAATCATGTTTTTTCACTCATTGAAAATAACAAGTTTGAAAGTAGACCTCTATATTCTTCAGCATGTGTTTCAGAGTTGAAACGTGTTTTAAGATGTGGTCATTATGTGCATTTATTTCATAATATGATGGCTTTAAACTGTCTCTTTACTCTTAATTAGTCCAGGCATAAAATTGCAACCTATGGCCAGGTATGGTGTCTCACACCTGTAATCTCAGCACTTTGGGAGTCTGAAGCAGGTGGATCACTTGAGCTCAAGAGTTCAAGACCAGCCTGACCAGCATGGCAAAACCCTATCTCTGCTAAAAATACAAAAATTAGCCAAGCAGAAGGATCACTTGAGCCCTGAAGGTTGAGGCTGCAGTGAGCCGTGATTGTGCCACTGCACAATCTTAAAAAAAAAAGTCTTAAAAAAAAAAAATGCAACCTACCAATTTGTTTTCTCCACCTGGATGTCAGTTTCAGCATCCTGTTACTATTGATTTTGAGATGGCAGGATGGTCTGGATGTTGTACTTGAGCCTAAAAAACAGAACTCCCTTGAATAATTATTATTGAGGCTCAGGGGAAAACCATCAGCCTGGGAGTGATGGTTTTGGGATGAGGGTGGTGACATGTGTCTGTGATGTGAGTGAGGGAGGCAGGTGAGGTGAGGGGCACAGGACATGATCACAGGGGCTGGGATGGAGTTTGTCACTGTCATGTGGAGTTCCTTCCTTTCTTTAAACTGAAGAGGAGCTCAGCTACACTGATTTCTCCATCTTGTATTCTAAGACTTCACTAGTGATTACATTTTTCTTAAGTACCAGTGTTTTTTATGCTCGTGGAACTGGGCTCATAGTATTAAAGTAAGTGTTCTCCATGAACTTCCGTATATTTGCATTTTTAAATAAACTACCATATCAGCCTATAAAACAGGTTAGATACAAGGCCGTAGGGTCACCAGCTGTGTTTTCAGCATCTTTCATCATCCATGTAACACATTCAAGGACAATTGAAGTATCTAATGTCACCACCATGCTCCTCTCCTACTTCAAGGGACATAAACATTCATTGTTTGAAAATGTTTAACAAATGACCAAACTGTTTCCTGAATCCAAGGGACAAGGCCACAGTTTTCTGGGTTGTAATAGTTGCTTATTTTTTTTGTTGTTGTTTTTTGGAGACTCTTTAAATGATGTCACGATTACTGACATGCACGTAACCCCATTCCGTAGTAATTAGAAAAGTTTAGCTTAGTCACTTGTGCTTCATTTGCTGTCAGAATTCCACCAACCACTGAAGATTCTTACAGGTTAAAACCTAACATCCTAGTAAAAAAATGCAGCACATTTGTAAGAATGTAGCCCAGAGTTATTATTTATTTTTACCTACAGGCCACAGAAAGAGTAATCCAGTAAATGTTTCTACTTCCAGTATCGTGCCTGGTCTGTTTCTGGCCCAGGCCCTGTCCTGAGAGCCAGGCCAGAGGAAAGAAGGGACAACTTAATAACCCTGTCTTCCCCTTCCCAAGATGGTCCCTAAAGTAGCGGAAACTGTGAGGGGTGCAGCAGAGCCACCTTGAACAGGCACATTCGTGAGACGGCGTCACTCAGTGCAATGCAGGGTGTTTTGCCATTTACTTAGTTTTGAACTGGGTCAGAGGCCATCTCTCCTCTCCTCCACTTTGCATGGGTAACTGGGCTCTTACAGGAGCGCCTCCCCTAGCGGTGGTTGTTCCTCAGCCTGCACGGAGCAATGCCTGGACCGGTGGAAAGAGCCAGGGGGTGGAGGACCAGGAAGCCTGCCTGGTGGCAGGCCCCGTTTATGGGGTACCTCCCCGTGTGCTGGGATAATTCACTTCCCCTGCAACACACACACCCCATTGAGGGCTACGAAAGCCAAAGGCAGCTTAGACAGAAAGATTATTCCACCAGGCCAGGCATGGCAGCTCACTCCTGTAATCCCAGCACTTTGAGAGGCCGAAGCAGGAGGATTGCCTGAGCCCAGGAGTTTGAGACCAGCCTGAGCCACATAGTGAGACCCCTATCTCTACAGAAACTTAAAAATTAGCTGGGCCTGGTGGTGCATGTCTGTAATCTCAGCTACTCAGGAAGCCAAGATGGGAGGATCACTTGAGCCTGGGAGTTCAAGGCTGCAGTGAGCCAAGATCGTGCTACTTACTCCAATCTGAGTGACAGAGTGAGACTGTCTCAAAAAAAAAAAGGAAAAAAGAAAAGAAAAGTCCACCTCATTGTTATAAAAATTAAAGATAGGAAACCTAATACGATTTACTCCATGAAACAAAATCGACTCTTGGTTCCATACATGACCAGTTAGGGGAAGAGGGCCTAGGCAAGGAGAGAGAGAGAGAACGTTGGAAAGAAGTGAAGGTCAGGACTGTGGGAGGAACCAACACAGAAGAGTCCAAGCCAGATGCATGCGCGTGACTGTGTCTACACACACGGATGAATGGAGAAACAGCCCAGAGAAATACACAGGGCAGAAGCCAGCAGTGCAGACTGCGTGTGTGATACGCTCATGAAGGCTTTTTTGGGAGCCCCATCAATTGCTGCTAAGGGTTTTTGCTATAACCCATAAAGCCATTTGGCATCTTTCTTACCTACTGCTATTGATGGTGGGGTCATGTCTAGTGCTGGCCTTCCAAAGATGAAATTAAAGTTCCTGAACTATCTCGCTTGCTCTTATCTTTCAGTAAATCCGTTGTCTTCTCGTCTTAAAATGGGGGTAATTATGTCTTCTTTGCTTCTTGGAAAATATAGTTAGATGGGAAAGCAATTTGAAAATCTGATTTCTAAGTGAATGTAACATGTTATTCCTTTGGTGTTAAAAATACCACCCCCTCCCACAAGAAAAAATGTCATTAAGGCTCAAACTTACCTCTTTCTGCATATTAAAATATTTCCTTGTTCCTGCTTTCAACTCCTCAAAATATGGCAATTCATCTGGGATCCTATGCGTTCCCCTTACCCACTTAAAATCCTGGGACAGATCGTTGCAACACATCAAAACAGGCCTGTGCAGGGTATTTTTGGTTATGACACATTAATTTTCATTTAAGGGACGTTGGGTAATGAGATATAGTTCTGGGATAGTGAGATGCTACTTTTTTGACTTTATAAGTTTTAAGGCCTAAATTTTCGTTTTTTAAGAATTGGAGCACAAGACTGATGCCCTAGATACTCTTAAGTGTTGTTATCTAACCCAGGAATTTTAGATATTGGTGATATTGTCTAATTACAGACCTTTCTCACATTATACAACAGGTTTTTCTCATGTCTTGAAATATATTGACATCACTCATCAATACTTCAGAATCACTACCTCACACCCATCCTCTTAATTCATACCTGACATATGTTACTACATTACAGCTCTTTTAAATCGTCTCACTTTACAGTCCTCTCTCCTTTTCTTTTATGCATGTGAACGTGTCATTCTGGGGTCTGTAGGTTTTCCCAGATTGCCCAGGGCACATGTTACCAGAGCCGCTGATAATTGCCATTCTCTCTCCCCTCCCTCCAGCAGTTCTACATCTAAGGGAAGGAAAACCTGCAAAGCTCTATTTTCCTCCCGTAAAAGTACATGCTACGTATACAGGCTTTACAGAGGAGAGACGGAGGTTTTGAAGTCAGACAGACTGGGTTGTAACATAAGCCCTTCCCTTTTCTGGCTCTATTAACGGGAGCAAATCATTTCATCTATTTTAGCTCTGGTGTCTTAATCAGTAAAATTCTGTGAACAGTACCTGCCTCACAGGGTGGTTGAGAAGATTAAGCAGGGTAGCATGTGTGCCTGGCATAGGTCTGGCACCTCATAGGCATTCAGAAATTGCAGCGTTCACTGTGGTCCCGTGTGGCATCCACTGCTGAGGTGTTTTCCGTCTCACCTCAACCCCTGTATGTGAATTCTCGTGGTAGCCAGGATGCTGGTACCCTAGGAGAAAACTGGGGAGTCAGCTTATTGTATTTATATCATCTCCTAAAAACCTTCGCTATGCCCCCAGTCCCTGTGCTTTAGTTTTCGTCTGAATTACCTTGCTGTATGAGTTTCCTAGGGTTACTCTAACAAATCACTACAAACTAGGTGGCCTGAAACAGTGGACATCTGTTCTCTCACCGTTGTGGAGGCCGGAAGTTTGAGATCAAAGTGTTGACAAGTCGGAATCACTCCAAGGTGCGAAGGAGGCTTCTTTTTAGCCTCGTCCAGCTTGCAGTGGCAGCTCGCCTTCCCTGGTGCCCTTGGCCTGTGGATGCATCACTCCAGTCTCTGCCTCCGTCCTCCCGTGGCTTTCTCCCTTTCATGTTTGTCTGTGTCCAAATTTCCGTCTGCGTCATAAGGACACCAGCCATTGCATTGCAGCCCACCTAACCCGGGGGGACCTGATTTTAACTTTATTCCATCTGCAAAGACCCAATCTCTAAATAAAATCTCACAGGTACTGGAATACTTGCTGTTTGACTATACTTCCTTTAGGTTAGGCCTTTAGGTTAGGCCTCTGAATGGATATAAGAGAAATCAAGTTATTTTGTCTGAATCTTTCATTTTTCGTCTGGTTAATAATTTGTTTTCACTGTCGTTTCAAGAAAATGTTTTAAAGTGTCTCACTGGAGGTAACAAAGCCTATATTGGCTTTTTAGTTTTGCAAAGTAAAATATGAAATCTTACGGGAAGAAAACATGTAATAATAAGTAAAACACTTTAAAATATATGCGGAGAGGCCAGGCACGGTGGCTCTCACCTGTAATCTCAGCCCTTTGGGGAGGCAAAGGCAAGTGAATTACTTGAGCCCAGGAGTCTGAGACCAGCCTGGGCAACATGGTGAATCCCTGTTTCTACAAAAAATAAACAGATGAACTGATGCGGTGGTACGCACCTGTAGTCCCAGCTATCTGAGCAGCTGACATGGGAGGATCACCTGAGCCCAGGAGGTGGAGGCTGCAGTGAGCTGTGATTGTGCTGCTGCCTGGGCAACAGAGTGACACTGTTGCAAAATAAATAAATAAAATAAAATATATGGCCGGGCGCGGTGGCTCATGCCTGTAATCCCAGCACTTTGGGAGGCCGAGGCAGACGAATCACGTCAGGAGATCAAGACCATCCTGGCTAACACAGTGAAACCCCGTCTCTACTAAAAGTACAAAAAAAAAAAAAATTAGCCGGGCGTGCTGGCGGGCACCTGTAGTCCCAGCTGCTGGGGAGGCTGAGGCAGGAGAGTGGCGTGAACCCGGGAGGCAGAGCTTGCAGTGAGCTGAGATTGCGCCCCTGCACTCCAGTCTGTGCGACAGAGCGAGACTCCGTCTCAAAAATAATAATAATAAAATATATGCAGGGAAGCAAGAGTTACAAGGGCAGTAATTCCACTGGAAAGTCTGTTTACAGAAGTTTATGACTGGGGTGTGAACTGCCTGTTTTGGAGCTGGTAGCGCTCTGGCTGGATTGTCTGGACTGGGGCAGAGCTCTGGCATGGCCGTGGAAGAGGGTAGGTCTTCATGATGGTGTTTTAAAGTCAAGAAAGACTCTTCGGAGGACGTGGCTATGCCCAGCCGCCTGTTTCTTTGGTGCATCCATGGGCCCTGGCAGCCCGTGCCAGACTCTGAGGTAGGCTCTCACTTGCCGAGGTAGGCTCTCACTTGCCGGAGAAGTTTGTTTGATAGTGTGTGTGTGTGTCCACAGTTCCAAGTAGAATCACAACCAGACTACATTTCCTGGAATGAACCTGGTAGTAGTTCAGAAGTACATAAACTTTGCTTTAAAAAAAAAAAAGAAGATTCAATTTTAGCATATCCATCAAAGTTCAAATTTGTTTCATAAGGAATTTAACCATCTTTTGGCTAAGAATCAATGTTTGAATGTCAGCTTAAATCTGAGAGTTTTCCCCTCTCTTTCTCTTTGTACTTTTGCTGGGAGTAAAATGGACATTTCAACTGTATGTATTATCCTGTTGACTAAGTTTTGCTATTTTTAGAATGTGTTACCTTTTAGAGGGAGTGTGTTCTCCTTTTATATTTTCGTTGGAACTGTATAAATACTGAACATAGAATTACAATTGTTTCTCTTTTTTTTTTTTTTTTTTGACAACGGGTCTTGCTTTGTCCCCCAGGCTGGAGTGCAATCATGGCTCACTGCAGCCTTCACCTCCTGGGCTCAAGCAATCCTCCTTCCTCGGCCTCCCAAGTAGCTGGGACCACAGGCACATGCAACCACGCCCTGCTATTATTTATTTATTTATTTATTTAGAGATGACATTTCACTGTGTTGCCCAGGCTGGTCTCGAACTCCTGGGCTCAAGCAATCCTCCCGCCTGAGCCTCCCAAAGTGCTGGGATTACGGGTGTGAGCCACTGTGCACCGGCCAGCAGTTGGTTTTGTGTGCTCTACTGTCCTGCCTCTGAGGCATGATGTGTTAAAGGAGTGATCCCGAGTCCTGCCCCCGCTGTCTCCTGACCTGCTTGGAGCTCACCTGCCTGTACCCAGCATCTGTCACTGCCTGGAGCAGTTCCTTGCTTTTGGCGTTACTGAGAGAAAGCAGGGTGCGTGTTGCGTAAGTGTAAAACCGAAACAAACCAGACCCCAAAACACTAACTGAAAACAGAACAGAGCAAAGCACTGCACGTCCGTTGGTGAGCAGGTGGACGGCTCCCTGCCTGTGGTCTTCTTGTACTTCTGTTTTTCTAGCGTGTTGTTCCTGAACGTTTTTATTACGGGGCAATAATGTAATTGGGTTGATTCTCACTGTATACTTAAGTTGTCTGTGCCATTTCATTCGGTAATTTAAGCTATCTTTAATGTGTTTTTCGTTTGTAATAGAGAAAATAGTATTAACCTTTTCTTGATTTCTCTCATATTTTCCTATAGCGATGTTGAAGAGGAAAACCGTTTCCTCTACACTCTTTGCCTCTGTTCTGAAGGCCTGTGAATTAAATTGGCAGAGGACAGATTAGCAAAAGAAAAGACATGTTTATTCATATGCCTGCGTGTGTGCGTGTGTCTGTGTGTGAGAGACAGAGAGTTCATAGAAAAATGTGACTCAGGCAGGGTGTGGTGGCTCACTCCTGTAGTCCCAGTACTTTGGGAGGCTGAGGTGGGCGGATCATGAGGTCAGGAGTTCAAGACCATCCTGGCCAACATGGTGAAACCCCGTGTCTAGTAAAATATATATATATAAATTAGCTGGGCGTGGTGGTGCGTGCCTATAATCCCAGCTACTCAAGAGGCTGAGGCAGGGTAATCGCTTGAACCTGGGAGGTGGAGGTTGCAGTTAGCCAAGATCACACTGTACTCCAGCCTGGTGACAGAGTGCGACTCCATCTCAAAAAAAAAAAAAAAAAGTGACTCCAGGAGGTGGTTAGAGTTTAAGCTGTATGTGGCATCTTACTAGGAGGGGAGAAGAGAACTTACGGGAAAACAAGTGGCTTCTAGGAAAGATAAATAGGCTTTCAGGAAAATACATGAGTTTTGTGACGGTGTGTGGGTGTGGGTTCCCCTCTTTTCCTTGGTTGCAGTCAGTTCCCAGGAGGGGATTTGTGACAGTTCAGTTCTTTTGAGAGGCTCTGCTTTTAGGCAGGTAACAAGAGTTCAGTGGGAAAAAAGCCTCCTCTCTTAAAGCCTTCAGCTCACAACCGTTTGTGTGCTCTTCTGGATGCCATCAGTGGAGACAGAGTTAGAGGTGGCAGCCCCGGCAGGAGCCATCTGTGGACAGCAGCAGAGGGAAGTTGCTGGAACCTGCACGGGATTGTCTTTTGAGCAGAGGTGACATGGCCTTGCAGGAAAACTTGTGGAAAATAAATCACGAAGCCCGTTGTTCTGTGTCTTTGTTGCGACTGATTAGCTGTGTGGCCCTGGGCAAGTCGTGTCACTTCTTTAGGTCCCAGTTTTCCTGATTTGAAAAATGAGGGGTTGGAGTAGAGTATCTATAAACCCCACACTGTGCTCTTTGCTCTTTGCCCCGCATTCACTTTTCTTCTTTTTTTTTTTTTTTTTTTGAGACGGAGTCTCGCTCTGTCGCCCAGGCTGG
>NW_012106586.1:1363974-1372121 GCF_000951045.1 Mandrillus leucophaeus
TTTTTTTTTTTTTTGAGATAGAGTCTCGTTCTGTCACCCGGGCTGGAGTGCAGAGGTGCAGTTTCAGCTCACTGCAACTTCCACCTCCCGAGTTCAAGTGACTCTCCTGCCTCAGCCTCCCAAGTAGCTGGGATTACGGGCACCTGCCACCACACACCTGGCTAATGTTTTTGTGTTTTAGTAGAGATAGGGTTTCACCATGTTGGCCAGCTGGTCTCAAACTTGTGACCTCAAGTGATTTGCCCACTACGGCCTCCCAAAGTGCTGGGATTACAGACATGAGCCACCACATCCGGCCAGTGCTGATTTTCTTAATGCCTTTTATCATAGCTCATCATTGGTCACCAAACCACTATTTCAATTATGGTTATTGAAATATCAGCCTATTGAATCAGTCTATAATAATAGATTTGGTTATTTTGATTAAGGTTTAGTTGTGTCTTCATGTTCTAGTACACAAATAGCTGTTCTAATAAACAAGTAAATCAAGAAAACCCGAGGCAGGGCTGTGGCGGTGAGAGGGAATGTATGGCTTGTTCTTTTTGAATACCTTCCTGGATATTGAGCTCACCTGACTTGTTCACATTTGAAAGGTCTTCCATGATGGCCCTTGGAGGCGAGGTTCATCACAGGATGAGGAAAGGACAGAGGCACAGAGAACCCCCAGGAGGAGATGGGGCTCTGGGAGACGGCCAAGGCCTCGGCCATTCTCTGACTACGGCCAGCTGGCCAGCCGCAGTTTGTCTATTCCTGAAGACTCGGTTGCTGCAGACCCCCAGAAGGAAGACCGTGTGAACGAGGACCCCCAGGCAAGCTTGACTTCTGCCAGCCCTGAAGACCAGAATGCTCCAGTGGGCTGCCCCAGAGGAGCCCGGAGAAGACGCCCCATTTCCGTGATAGGTGGGGTCAGCTTGTATGGGACCAACCAGACGGAAGAACTGGACAGTCTTCTGACCCAAGTAAGATCTGGTGTGCACCTCCCCAAGCCAGCAGAGGCCCTCCAGCTTCCTGCCTCTGTTCTCTCTGCACACTAAGCTGGATCTGCTTTTTCTCTCGCGTTCTCAAGGGCAGCACCGTATGCTTAACCACCTTTTCTTCCTGACTGTGTGAAAACATGCATGAATTCAAGCTAACCGTCTGATGTTTGGATGCCTTTTGCTAATCTTTCTTTCCTGGGATCTCAAATAATACTTAAGACTCATTTGCTGTTGATTTCTGAATAACCTGAGATTCTAACCAGGGAAAGGTAGCAGGACGTATTCAGTAACACTCCTGAAAGAAATTGTTGAAAAAGACAGTATTGTTCGTTGTTAAAATGTAAAGATAAAATGTAAAGAAGAAATAAATAAAATGTAAAGAAGAAATAGTTTTTTAAGAGATAAGAAAGTATTTTGTTTTCTACCATTTTATTCATTTATTTATTTTGAGTTGCAACTTTGCAACTAGTAATAGTTTGACAATGGATTAAACACTTAGTACTGGTTTCTTACTATAGTTTAGTAATTCAACAGATATTTAGCCGGGTATCCAGTGAGCAGTTTGAAAATACAAAACATTTAATTGAAGACTCTGTCTTGGAGAAGTGTATGCTTATTTGGGATGGCTAATACCCGGCCGTGGTAAACAGTCACAGAACACCATATGAGTAATATATATGCCCACTTTCATTTTCAAAACTTGGTAGCTGATGTCATAAGTAACCCATAAAGTTATCTGAAAAGGGAAATCCTATACAGTACTAGTACTGGATTGTATATGTTTACATTTTTCCTGTAAAGCCCCACACAATGCCTTGTTTATAACAAGCACTCAAAAACCCTTGCTTAAATAAATTGAACTGATTTCTTAAGGTTAAAAAATTCAGTTGCAGAATACCATGAAAATTTTAAGACTCTTTTGTCCGAAGGTGCTCTGCTGTTGGGACATGATTCTGCACTGAAGCAGATGGTCACGCGTTTTAACTCAGAACAGCAGTCCCGGATGCTCTAGAGCCTTAGAAAGGGTTTCCCTTCACAGCAGCAAAAAGGCATGTGAAAAGTGATTTTCTGTACTATAGCCTAATTTAGGGAATTGGGTGAGAAAATTGTAAGAAAACCTAAGGAATTACATAAGCAGAATGTGCATGTAATAAACAAAAGGAGGAAAAACGAAATCTAAGGAACGCATAAAGCAACTGGGCCTTTGACTTACAGTTTTAGGGATCGCTATTGTGGAAAACCAGAAGGGCATTGTAAGAGAGACCTGGGCAACTACATGGAAAACCGCTTCTTTTAACTGAAGCTCCACTGCTGTGTGAGTTTAGGGAGGCAAGGCTTGCCTTCAGCTCCACAAATCCTTACTGAAGGCTCATCTGTGCCAGGCTCTGTGTCGGCAGGGAGGAGTAAAGGAGGAAGGAGGCTGAAGAAGGATGTGAGGATCACAGTTGGCCACCCTGGCCGGGTTGTGGCCTTGTCCTGGCTTCCTCCAGAGGGCCACCCCGGGAAAGCATCTTCTTACCTTAGTGACCCTGCATCTGTGTGACAACTCCCCTGCTTTCTAAACGTGCCTTCCTCTTCTCAGAAGCTTCTTTTTCCTTAGTGGGACCTGTTGGCATGTTGCAGAAAAGTGAGATGAAACACGAGGCTGCAGGGTGCAGGACAGTAAGCCGATCAGGGTTGTTAAAAACCGTAGCATCACGAGTTGCCACTGGGCTTCGGTGCAGCCTGCAACTCGTGGCAGGATTGGAGAAACCATTTCACGTCTGTGAGTGGCTTCGAGGTGAGAGAGCTATGCGTGTGAAGTGCTTACAGGAGCTGCCACTTCCTGACACCTCCTTACAGATTTTGCTTTCTTTTTGCAGCCGGCTTCCAGGCCGCCCATGCCTGCTCACCAGGTGCCACCCTACAAGGCTGTGTCGGCCCGGTTCCGGCCCTTCACGTTCTCCCGGAGCACCCCCATTGGGTTGGACCGTGTGGGACGCCGGCGGCAGATGAGAGCATCCAACAGTGAGTCTCAGAGTCCCTTTCCTTTCAGAGCTGCCACGGGCCCATCTGACTGTTTCCAGCTAACCTGAGGCAGCAGGTTCGGCAGCTCCGCGCCTCCCTCGGGCCAGGCCACGTTTGTCTGGGAGCGAGGACGGCTCATCTCAGGAGAATGGTGCATCATTTGCTGTCTGGGGTAGATGCTCTGTGTGCTAGGCTGGTGGCTCTTAGGTTTGAGAAGTTTGCTCCTCCTGTGGTGTCCGTGTATGTCATTCCTGCATGTGGAGATCCCTAAAGAACCCAGACCCAGGCTAGAAATTCGAGATCGACGTGTCAGCAGGGTCCGCTGCTTCTGGAGGCTGTGAGGGAGGGTCTGCTCCCGGCTGCTCTCCTTGCGTCTGGCACCCTCAGCGTTCCTTGGCTCGTACGAGCGTTGCCTCATCTCTGCCTTCATGTTCACATGGCATTCTCCCATGTGTCTGTCTGTGTTCAGATCTCCCCTTTCTGTAAAGACACCAGGCTTACTGCTTGTGGGCCCAACTTAATGACCTCATCTTAATGTAATTATCTACCAAGACTGTTTCCAAATAAGGTCACACTCATAGGCGCTGAGGGTTAAGTCTTCACCATCTTTTTGGGGGACGCAATTGAATCAAAAACATATACCATGTTTGTAACAATAGGCAACGTGTACCCATGTGGCAGAAGATTTTAAAAGAATAGGCAGAAATAACAATAGCATTGTTAGGGTGGTAGGAATGTAGAGCCCTCCTCCTCCCACCCCATACCTGTGTACACACAGCCTATTCCCTGCTTTCTGTGACACTGGTTTTTGTTGTTATTTTAAAAAGGTTTTAATTTTAGGGGTTCTTTTGTTGAAAAGCAACAACATCTAACTCTGGCTATCTTTTTTTTTTATTATACTTTTAAGTTCTAGGGTACATGTGCACAACGTGCAGGTTTGTCACATATGTATACATGTGCCATGTTGGTGTGCTGTACCCATTAACTCGTCATTTACATTAGGTCTATCTCCTAATGCTGTCCCTCGCCCCTGTCCCCTCCCCGCAATAGGCCCCGGTGTGTGATGTATCTTAAGCAAAAAGGGAATTTATTGGAAGGGTGCCGGGTGTGCCCAGAATTGATGAGATGGCTGGGGAACCAGGCCAGGGAAGGGATGGCAACCAGGGTCCTGGGAGGGGAGGAGCCACAGGAAGGCGTGTGATGGGAGACTGGCCGTGGCACTGTCCCAGGAGTTAGGGAGGTGTCCAGTGAGGCCTTTGAAAATACAAAACATTTCATTACAGACCCTGTCTTGGAGAAGTGTATACTTATTGGAGTTATAATAAGGAGTTAATTTATTAGAAGTTCGGGACTGTCTGTCTGTCACTCACCCAGGGCTTCAGGTCCCAGGATGGAGGATTCAGCTGTCCGAGCTTAGGTGATATGTCCACCGCCTGGTGGCATGGAACAGGGAGAAGGGTGGAGTGTCTGCCTCCAGGGACCGTTGCCTTCTATATGTGAAGGGAGGCCAAGTAAGTATTTAACAGGGCAGACAGTACTGTAAAGAAAAATAAAACAGGATAGAGGACATTCGTTTCCAAAGAGTGTCATTCTAACACGATGCACCTGTTCTGTGAACCCGCTCTCTCTTCCCTAGAGGGAGACACCCAGAGCTTCATCAGTGGCAGCAGACACCTCCAAGTCTAGGACCTCTGAGGATAACCAGTCCTCCCGTTCCATGCAGTGCCTCTTCAGTGTTGATAACCAGAGGCAGATTTAAGCAACACATCCCTACCAGAATGGCAAGGCGGGGAAAGGAAGGAAAGAGAAAAGTTGGGATGCTGTGGAGAATAAAACATCATGCAAAGTTTACATTTCAGCATTTGAACAGATTCTCCATAAGTCAATACGTAGGATGCGCCAAGGCGCCAGAGACGGCCCTGGAGAAGATGACTGTGGGTAATATGAGGAGTAGGAGCAGGTGGGGGAGGTGATGCTGGGGACAGCTGAGTAGGATAGGAGGCAGTGAGGCAGAGATCTGAGGGAGGAGAAGTCCTACCAGAAGGAGCATCAGAAGCCCAAAGTCATGCAGGAAACATGATGTGTCTGAGGTTCAGCAAGGAGGTAACAGTGACAGGAGCTCGGGGGGCAAGAGGCAGACAAGGATGTTGCAGGCTGGGAGGTGGGCTGAGGCTGGAAAGGGCTCTGCAGGTCATGAGGAGGCTGATCTTGTTCTAAATGTGGTGTGAAGCCATTGCCCGCCGGAAAATAGTATGTTCTGATTTATGCTTAGAGAGGGAGGGCAGTTTGTGGGGGAAAAGGAAGAGGAATGGAGATGGATTTGAAGGCGATTGCATTAGTCCATTTGAGAAGTACAGCAGCAGTGACCACAAAAGCCATCCCCATTTTCCGTGGGTGCTCATTTTCCCAGTGGTATGAAGAGGCAAAAATGGCCAGCCTTGGTTCTAATTCCTTGTGGCCAGGGCTATGAACTCCAGAGGAAGTGCTTCTCCCTTGGGGGGCACTAAATTCGGTTTCAACAGAGCAGAGTTCCCAGGTGGGAAGAAAACATTTTGCAAGTGTATTGTTAAGTGATCCTAAGAAGCTGCTTCTATGTTTACCGTTGGTTTCCGGCTCTGAATCTTCTGCTGTGGGTGAGCCTCTCCAAATTACTCACTGCTTCAGAGCCCGCGTCCCGTCCGGGGCGGTATGGCGACTTCTGGGTGTGTCTCCAAGCTGCCTCTGTCATTTGATTTTTATCTGGTCAGTATTGAGTGTGATGGAGTCATGTGCTTCCTTCTGTGTGACGTTCTGGGCCTGGGTGGCATGTGAGATGCTGCGACAGGATCGGGGCCTTCTGGAGGATCCACAAAGGTCTGACGGCGCAGGAAACAAATCCAAGCCCAGCATAAGTGGCCCTTCCAGTAGGGACAAATCACCACCCCCTCTATTATGAAAAGGCCCCACTGCAATCAACTTTCCACAAGGGGCTGTCTGGTGCCTGCAGGGAACCGTATCATCAGCTTTGTTGAGGGGAAGGCCCAGACTTCCTGTGGTTTAGCCCAGGCTTGGCATCCATTTTTGCCACCATGGCCTTTTTCTTGCTTGCTTCTTTTTTTTTTACTTTATTTATTTTTTTTTTTTTCCTTTTTATGAACCCACTGAGCAAGTATCAAGGTGACTGGGAAAGAAGACTGGCATCTAGCTGCACATTGGGACATCATGTCCACAGGATGATTAATTAGTTTCTCTTGCAATAAGGATTCATGTAGGATGGACATCATCTCATGCTTTGCGTGTATTCTGATGTAGCCAGTTATACCCCTTCCCCAAACCCATCCTCAGCCCATCTTGTTCTTTCCACATTCCTCCAGGCCATTCAGCCAAGTCATTAGCTCCTAACCGGGAGTGCACACGAGCTAAATCCTTACCTTGCCAAAGCCAATCTCTCCTACTCAGAAAGGCTTGGGAAGAGTGTTACTTACGTTTGCTGCCGGGAGTTTCCCTGTCCTGAGGACACAGTCACCAGGCGGATGGTAGGAGTCCTCTTTGAGAAGCTAGGGAGAAGACTTGTACTAACATGGCTACCCTGAGGCTCCCTGGCTCTGCTTCATCAAGAAGCCTGAGTCTGGGAGTTGAGTGAGGGCCCTCCCTTGTCTTCTCTGTCATGGTGGCTCAGGTCGGGCTCTGCTCGCCAGCCCTGGAGAGTTCCTCCTACACAATCTTGTGATACCTTAGTGGAATCACTCATCTGTTTTGTTCCTAGGGACCCGGAGATCAGTTAACAGCACAACCAGAGATTTCATGGGTTAAACCATTCGGATGACCAAGCTGGCCCTGCTGTGTGGTATAGTAACTATGTCCACCTTTCCCATGACAGATGTCCCACCTCCATGGAGGACCAGGTCTGCATTGCAGTGTAACCATCTCTCAGCAGCATCTCTGGCCTAGAGAGATTAGCAGTACATTAGTTATAAAAGCTGCTGCCACATGGGAGATGCAGCCCAACGGGTGGTGTGACTCACATGATAGACCATCTCTAGCATTTCCATCTCTGTCCTGGAACTCCTTCCTTTCCATGCACTGAGAGTTTGAGGTTCACATACCAATGAAGTGCTAGAATGGCATCCAGCTCCATAAGCCCGCAAAGTGATCTCAGCAAACTAGCTATAAAAGCATCATTTGAGACACATTGGGGAGATTTTCAGATGGACTGAATATTTGGCAACACAAAGGAATTATTTTTAATTTTGTTAGCTAGAGTAAGACAGTGCAGTTATTTTTAAGTCCTTGTTTGTTATAGATAGTGAAATACTTTCTGCATAAAATATGATATGTGAGATTTGTTTTAAAATACTCCAAAAAAGTTGGGGGGAAATAGTTGAAACAATATTGGCAAAAGATTGATAATTGTGGGTTCATGGTATTATTTGCTTTTGTGTGTATTTGATATTTTCTGTAGTATCAACTTTTAAATAATAATGAAAGTATATTTCTCCTCCCTGGTCAGGTATTCTCAAAATCTTGATAACCAAATGTTGGTAAATGGATATAAAAATAGAGCTAGACAGAAGGAATAAGTCCTACTGTGACTACAGTTAATGACAATGTATTGTATAGTTCAAAATAGCTAGAAGAATTCAAATGTTCTTTTTTTTCTTTTTTTTTTTTTTTTTTTTTTTGAGACAGAGTCTCGCTCTGTCACCCAGGCTGGAGTTCAGTGGCACGATCTCCGCTCACTGCAAGCTCCGCCCCCCGGGTTCCCGCCATTCTCCTGCCTCAGCCTCCCGAGTAGCTGGGACCACAGGCGCCGCCACCTCGCCTGGCTAGTTTTTTGTATTTTTTAGTAGAGACGGGGTTTCACCGTGTTAGCCAGGATGGTCTCAATCTCCTGACCTCGTGATCCGCCCGCCTGAGCCTCCCAAAGTGCTGAGATTACAGGCGTTCATGAGCCACCACACCCGGCCTCAAATGTTCTTAATACCAGTAAATGATAAGTGCTTGATGTGATGATTACCCTGATTTGATCATTCCACATTGTATACATATATTGAAATATCACCACTATGCCCCATAAATATTGTACAATTATTATGTGAGTTTAAAATAATAATACAAAAAACTCTCCAAATTAAGTAGTACCCACAACTAAATTTTTCTCAAAATACAGAAAATTGAACATTG
>NW_012106586.1:1372171-1383855 GCF_000951045.1 Mandrillus leucophaeus
TTGGTCTGTGTAAAGAAAAAACAAAAATGTACCAAGACATTTTCCAGTGTGTTTAAGGCCCAGTGGTTTCAAAGTACATTTGGGGGTTATCACTCAGATGTGTATAACTTTCTAGGTGAATGGAGCCCTCCCTTCTGAGAACTTGGCAGCGCCGTGCTGTGCTCTTCCTTTCTCTTGCCACTTTTCTCTGGCCCTGTTTGGAGCGCCTGTCTTACCGCTTACCAGCCACACAGCCTGGGAAGGCAGGTCACGTGGGACAGGCCTGAGTCATGTTTGTAGGCTACTGGGTGTGTTACTTGGGATAATAGCGTTGGGATAATGAATCTCAGTGGCAGTTATTGGAGCCTTATCGGAGGGAAGAGTGACCATCTGTAACAAACACCGCTGCATTGTTGGGGATGGTGTTTGTGGCTTCCCCGTCCTTTGGGTTTTAGGAGGGATGCCTGCACTGCTAGAAGATTGTCCCGGGGAATTATCTTTTCTGCCTTTGCTTTGCTTTCAGTTAAGCTTTTCTCTTTCATTTGAGACAGCTGACTCCATCACAGCCTACCTAAGCTCCTAATTTTTCTGTACTTACATTGGGTTCCAACTGTACTTCCTCCTTTAACCGGTCTGTTTATGTGGATCAGAAGTCAAATCTGGTTGCTTTTCACAATTCTTACTTTGAATTTCAAATTCCTTCTTCTCTATCATCCATTCCCCTTCTCTTTCCGCTTATCTTGTCCAGAGTTCAGATTAGCTTGCTTTTCGTGTCTCGCAGAGAGGATGCTGTCCAGTTTCCTTCACTGTTAGACTTGAGTGGGATCTTCACAGAGACAAGCACAGGACGAATGCACACCCATGCACCGAAGTCAGTCGATGTGGGTAGACCCCTTTCAAAAAATGATGCCTGGTCTGTTACATTTCTTGAAAGCCCTTTAGTTAACCCGTAGGTATATACTATATTAGAGCATTTAGTAATAATGCCAGATAATAAGAGAGGAACGTCAAGATTAGGTACAATAATAGCTAGATATAAAAACTAGAGAAAATGCCCTTTT
Source organism: Mandrillus leucophaeus (assembly GCF_000951045.1). Taxonomy (NCBI): domain Eukaryota; kingdom Metazoa; phylum Chordata; class Mammalia; order Primates; family Cercopithecidae; genus Mandrillus; species Mandrillus leucophaeus. The sequence continues at coordinate 1,373,212 of NW_012106586.1, forward strand.
TGGGGGGACACAAACTTGGCAAGTTGACTTGCCATTTAGAAAGTGTTTCTAACTTACTGAAGTAATTGCTTAATTTGATTTTTTAAATTTTTACTTTTTTTTTTTTTTGGCAAATATAGTTCTTTTCTAGGAAAGAGAAGCAAATTGACCCAGTCTAGCCCTCTAGTGAGCTAGGCTGAATTACTCATTCTTTATCAGAGTGATACAATAATATGAATTGCTAGCAAGCAGGTTGTAAAACTAAATCATAACCATCTGTCCACATTTTTCATTAGGAAACAACCAAAAATTGAGTCCTTTAAAGGCAAGTTATAAATAAATAACATCTTGATCTGTGAAGGGGACAGCATAACCCAAATTATATGCCAACCAGCCTGTCTCAGAAGCACAGCTGAGCTGGCCAGTGAGTGGTGAAGAGAGCAGCGCTTTTGAAAACCTGCTCTCAGACAATAAGAATTCTGGATTCTGGTCGGGTGTGGTGGCTCACACCTGTAATCCCAGCACTTTGGGAGGCCAAGGTGGGTGGATCACTTGAGGTCAGGAGTTCAAGACTAGCCTGACCAACATGGTGAAACCTCATCTCTTTCTCTACTAAAAATACAAAATTAGCTGGGTGTGGTGACATGCCTGTAATCCCAGCTACTTGGGTGGCTGAGGCAGGAGAATTACTTAAACATGGAAGATAGAGGTTGCAGTTAGCCTATATCATGCCATTGCACTCCAGCCTGGGCAACAGGAGTGAAACTCCATCTCAACAACAGCAACAAATTATGGATTCTGCTTGTCAATAAGGAAGCAAGTAAAAAGTGTCACAGATGTGCAAAATTGGTCCTTGTTTATACCAGAGTTTACCATGAGAATAAAGAAAGGCCAGGCGCGGTAGCTTACGTCTGTAATCCCAGCACTTCGGGAGGCTGAGGTGGGCAGATCACTTGAGCCCAGGAGTTTGAGACCAGCCTGGCCAACATGGTAAAACCCCATCTCTACTAAAAATACAAAAAATTAGCCAGGAGTGGTGGTGCATGCCTATAGTCCCAGCTACTCAGGAGTCTGAGATGGAAGGATTGCTTGAGCCTGGGAGGCAAAGGTTGCAGTGAGCCAAGATCACACCACTGCACTCCAGCCTGGGCAACAGAGCCAAGACCTCCTCTCCGCTAAAAAAAAAAAAAAAGAGAGAGAGACTGAAAAGTTAGAGATATGAGTGAGGAATAAGATACTTAAATTTTGAAAATAAATGTCTTAGTGATAAATCCAGCATGCTACATTTTCCCTTTTACCACAAAACAAACTAAGGACTATTTTAAAAGAAATGTTGAGTTCTAAATGAACACTTTCTAGCACAGAAACACCGTCTCTTCCCCATACGATCAAGGTTACTGCTCTTCCCCTACTCAGGTCCATGTCAGGAGCTTTGCCAGGGCAGGAAATTGACAAAAGCAGAGCATATCCTAGCTAGCCACTGGGGAGCAAGGTTAGCATCCTTGGGGTGGACCATCCACATAGGTAAGCTGTAGTTTTCATAAGCATCTGCAGGCTGCCCGTGGGCATCTCGTCTCATGCCTGGCCTTGTGCACACTGAGCTGGGTGCTGGGCCTCCCAGGAACCCCCGGGGTCCAACAGCACATGCGAGTGACCCTGCAGGAACGCTGCTACCTCCTTGCTAAGCCCGAGAGAATGGGGAAGACCACAGCTCCCAACGGTCTTAGGGGACCTCATGGGGGCTCTTCTTGTGAACAGATCAGTGCATCTTTCTGCTGCTGTCTGCGGGGAGTGACAAGAGCAAGGGGCTTCCACCCACACGGCCACCAAGGGGAGCCATCCCCACCTGCCATCCCCAAAACAGCCCCCAGAACCTCACTTGCTTTCTTACTCTGGTAGATGGTTTCTGCACAGAATTGAGGTTGGTCTGCATAAAGAAAAAACAAAAATGTACCAAGACATTTTCCAGTGTGTTTGAGGCCCAGTGGTTTCAAAGTACATTTGGGGGTTATCACTCAGGGGGTGACATTCTTTCCCTGTCAGCCGCTCTGGTTTCTTCTGTTTGATTTTGTACTGAGTGTATACATCCCCTTAGGAATGGAAAAGATTTACTTATTTATGTATTTATGTACTTTTCCCTGTTGAGGGATTAGTATTGGTTGTAAAACCACATCAACTCACCATTATGATACTTTGATGAGCTTAAAATTTTTGGGAAATGCTATAAGAGGGGCCACAAGGGCTTAATCCACCAGTGTTGTCTCAGGAAATGTCCACGGTGCTCCGAAATCTTTCTGAATTGGATTTTATTTTATTGTACTATTATTTTTTATTTTCTTTAGAGACAGAGTCTCACTCTGTTGCCCAGACTGGTCTCCAACTCCTGGCCTCCTGCCTTGCCTTTCCAAAGTACTGGGGATTACAGGTGTGAGCCACCACACCTGGCGTGAGTTGGATTTTAAACATGCTGTTGGTTTTGAAGATACTTCCTTGGTTTTGATCCATTTAACAAACACATACATCCCTATTATAAATGAGGCACAGTAGTCCCAGAGGCTGGGCGGGTCTGAGGAAGCTACAGAGTTCCCACAGAGCTGCCAGTGTGGCGGATGAATAGGAAAGGCCACCACAACTGCACGCATGCCGAGTATCAGCGGGGAGCATGTCAGTCGGATCTGGGCTGTCCCAAGCCCTCATGGAGGAAATGACCTCAAATGAGGCTTGAGGGATGAAGGGAGTTAGATTAAGTTTGTTGTTAGGGGGAGTGCGTTCCAGGCAAAAGTGGAGGCCAGAGAAAGGAGAGCACATCTGAGAAGTTGAGAGGAGAGTAGCCCAAAAGAAACCCACGCTGATCAGGTCACAGTGTCCTCCAGGCCTCTGTAAAGAGCTGGCAGATCCCGCAGTGTGGCCTGCGCTTGCCTTCCTGGCTCCTCTTCCCTCGTCCCACAGGTAGAGTTGTATCCTCACCAGGAGTCAAGGGCATGACCCCACCAAGCCTGTTTATGGCAGTGCTTTATTATGATGATATGGAACTGAGTTAGATAATATGTAAGCAAATAAAATGTGACTATGAAAGGAGACTTGGCATCTATGACAATGAAATAGAAGAGTTTGGAGAAACCCAGTGAAACTCAGTAAAAGTAAATTGTTAAAGAAAATTCTATCAAATTAGATGAGAATTGACAGCTTGGAAAAAATGGAAATATCAAGGAGTCTGTATTCAAATTGGTTCACCAGTGTCTCTGGTTTTATCGCTCAGTGTTAAAGAAGCCGGAACTGAAAATCATAGTGGACGCATATGGGTGTGGATTGTACAAGAGACAATGCAGAATTCTAGTCAGTTGATCGTACACAGGGAGCCTTGTCCTGCATCGTGACAAAGGTGAATGATTGCACCTATGTATGTGTTAACATGTTCATGGCATGCATGCATGGGGCTCTTTTTTTGGCTCAGGGCTTTGAGGCAGCCCGACTGCTACAAGTCAGAGGACCTCAGCTCCAGGTCAAGGCTGTAGCAGGATGCAGAGGAGGAGGCTGAGAGGTGGGCCTCCCCTAAGGTCAGGCTGCCTGGGAGGACAGAGCCTGGGCAGCTGGGAGCCACTGAGGGCTTTTGAGGGGAGTGAGATGATCAGATGTGCATTTCAGAGAGATCGTTGGCTGGATCGTGGAGGACTGGAGACCTCAGGAGTCTGTTGCCTCGGAAAATGATAGTGGCACTGGAGATAGGAAGAACTTCGAGGTCGAGGTAATTGGATGTTTGGGGCCAGGGAGCAGCCGTCCGTGCTGCCTCTGATGCCTGGGTGACAGGGAGCCTAGGAGACGAGCATGTAGGTCAGTTGGGGAGCTTACTCCATTCCAGGCAGGTCAAGTCAGAGCTACGCGTGGGCAGCTCGATGAAGATGATATCACCACATCGTTGATTTTGAAGCTCTGATTTTGAGGAGAGGGACCCAAAGCTAGAGGTGAAGATTCGGGAGTCATCAGCAAAGTGGTTCCTAAAACTCTAGGAAGGAGCGAGATGAGGGGGAATAAAAACTAGAAGAGGATCTTTTGAACCATGCTCTGGGGACCAACATTTGGGGACCAGTGAAGGCAAAGAAATTCACAAAGAAAATAGAAAAGAAGTAGCCAGGCAGGTACGCGGTGTCCCCGATGTCCAGGGAGGCCAGGGCTTCCAGGTGGGAGTGGCTCACACTGTCAAATGCACAGAAGCGTAGACAGGAAAATGCCCACTGGATTCAGCGGCAGGGAGGAGCTTAGTGACCTTAAAAAAACAAAACAAAACAAAGTTTCAGTTCAGCAGTTCAGTGCTAGGGCAGGGCCAGAATGCCATGGGGGGATGTTGGGGGGGAGTTGTCTTAAAATTGAGGTATTTTGTCTATTTTGCTTAAGCCGTGTTGATGGTTTTCTGATTTTATAGCTGAAAATATCCCATAAAGGCTCAGGACTAATGAAAAACAATTTGTTAGGCTACGATATAAAAAATTATTTTGTCTGTATATTACCAGTATCTGAAAGCTTATTGGTATGAATGTGTCAGCATTTATTCTTACTAAATGTTTTTCAAAGAGATGGTAAGAATACACATCAGAAAGTTGCATTCCTTGATTTAGAATTGATATTAATCCCCAACATTTAGGAAGTAGGTGGATTTAATCATCGTAAGTGCTTATATTGTTTCAAATTTGATTTTTTAAATGAAATTAATTGAATTATGAGAAATTACTGAAGGTTATTTCTTTGAAAAATCTTGTAGTAAAGAAATGTATTCAAATTATTTGGATTTATTTTTTTTGTTTAAAACAAAGTTTTTTGGTTTTTGGTTTTTGGGTTTTTTTTTTTAACTCTTTCGTGATTGTTAAAATCCTACTTCTGATTTGTTGGGATAACAAATTTTTGCACTGATTGCTTGATCAGATCACACCATATTTCTGATTTTCCTTAGGACTGTCAATAGAATAAGGCAATAAGAATTCTTGATTCATAGCCTAAGTGCATCACAAAAGGGAGGTTACTCGTATGATTATTCTGGCCTTATTCTGTCCTAATTATTAGGAAAGTTAATGTTCTTATTAATAGACCTTTGGGTCAAAAAGTGCGAGTGTAATCCCAATCCTTGGGCAAGTCCCTTAAAGTCGTCTTGTCTTTATCTGTAATGGGAGAAATGAATATCATCTGCCCCACAGATGTGGAAGAATGACCTGGCACACAGTAAGTGTGCAGTAACTATTACTCATTAACTAGGGAAGCATTAACTACACAGGCAACAAGGGCAGTGGCGAGCAGGAAACTGTTTACATCCAGAGTTCTGAGTTACTGATGTAACTGCACTAATCAGCAATGTAGCTTAGACAAGTCATTTAGTCTACTTAGTAAAGTCCTAGAGTACTTGGAGTCTATATGGAATAATACACTGTTTAATTATTATCCAAATATAAGTTAAGCAAATTTAAAATGCGTGTGTTCAGGTTATTAAAAAAAAAAAAAAAAACTTGATTGGATGTTTTTTATAGATTTTCTGGGCCCCAAATTTTAGGTATTGTCTAACGATTTTTCAATGTGTCACCCAGAGACTCCACTAAATTTTTTGTTAAAAGGAAGGAAAACAAGAGAAGCCATAGCAGGTGTTGAGGTGTGTGTGATGCCTTTGAAAAATGACTTTAAGCATCCCATAAAATCTTCCTGTTCTCTTGTTTTTTGAATTATCTCTGTCTGCTTCTGCATGTTACTCAAATCGATTTTCAAATATTTTCTTTCAATAAAGAATCAGAGGGAAAATAGGAACTCAGGATTCACTTGCTTGGTGCCTGTTGCATGGTAACAGCAGAGCTGTCAGGAAAGCTGGTTGGAGAATTGGTGATGGAGCACTTGGATTGTTAGGTGGGGATGCCCTGAACCTTGCTGCGTTCCCTTCTCACCCCACATCTCACTTTATACTCATGCCAAGGAATATTGGCCGTTGATTATACACTCATCCCTGGCTGTCTGCGGGGGGTTAGTTCCAGGACTCCACAGACATCAAACTCCAAGGCTGTGCAAAAGTCCCTGATATAAAATGGCCTAGTCCTTGCATATAACCCATGCCCAGCCTCCATGTACTGTAAGTCACCTCTAGATTATTTAAAGACCTAATATCAATACAATGTAAGTGAATGCTATGTAAATAGTTGTTATACTGCATTGTTTAGGGAGTAGTTACAAGAAAAAAGTCTATACATACTCAGTACGGCCACAGTTTTTTAAATGTTTTCAATCAGCGGTTGGTGGAGTCCACAGATGTGTAACCCACAGGTACGGAGGGCCAGCTGTATTTAGAAAACAAGATGAATCAATGCACTTATCGGGACTCACAGCAAGTGTTTTCCTGACTGCTGAGACTGCCTGTAGTCAAATGCCTGTTTCTGACTGCTCTGAGACAGCCTGGATTCCACAGCATCCAAAGGAATTTAGAAATTATGAAAGGCTTCTGTACGCAGGAACAAGGACTGCAAATACGGCCTTTAGTGACGTGTCGCCTGCAAGTCTTGGAGATTGTGTTAGCTCCATAGCAGTTATCTTAGCTGGTGTTTCATGCCTCGTTGTTGCCTACCATCGAGATGTTTTTAGAAGGAATATAGTGTTCTATTTCTGTCTCAGAAAAACATCATAAAGTATTAAACTTTTTTTTAGCAAACTCATGAAATTTCATCTTTTAGCAGTTAAAACATTCTCAGTTCTTAACTGCTAGAGTTAAAAAGTAAAAGTTATTGAAAATATCATCTGTCTTACTGCTAAGCTTCAGAAATTGGATTTTAAAAGAAGAAAGAATACTAAAAGTCAGAGGAAGGAGAGCGAGAGCGCTAAACGTCTAGCGAACCACCGCCAAGAGCCAGTAGCACTCTGTACGTATTCCTGGCCTGATCTTACAGACAAGGTCAGGCCTTAGAAATACTCAGTAACTTCTCCTAGCTTGGCTAAGCAAGATGTAGTGAGTAGACAGTGGAGTTAGCATTCAGATGAGATCAGACTGGAAAACACAGATTGCTTTCCATTCTACTCAGTTTCCCGTATGTTTTCTCCATCACAAAACACAATATCGTGTAATTGATTTGCACAAAGATATGCCTGTTGGCAGTTTTAAAGACCACGTCCCAATAACTGCCTTCTATTAAAACAAAAAAGTTATATTCCTCCAATCCCTATTGTGTTCTTGTTATGTTTGAAATGTGCTCGGTCCTAAGGATCTGACAATAACCAGGTAAATACAGAAAAGAAGTGAAATCTGTACTAGGTCCTGAAGGGTGAACAATCCACGTGTGCTTACAGAGAACAAGAACACAATGGCCTTCAGCTGAAGACGGCGCCTGACCTTTTAAAGAACGATTTTATATTTGTTTCTGCATTAATCAAAGTTCTAGTCCGTGCCCAGGTCCAGAGTATCTTGTTTGGAGCTGTGTTTGGAGAGGGTGGGATATTGAGTAGGGGGGAGCGATGAAGGGGTTCATTGACGCCGCCAAGAGCACATATTCGCTGGTTTTGTGTGTTCAGGGCTGCATTGCTCCCGAGTGAAAAGCAGTCGCTCTGAAGGCATGAAGAGAGGCCCTTTTTCTTCAGAGCTGTCTTGAAGCAGGCCGGGGCGGGCCTCACAGAGTTTGCCCTTGTGCTTCAGGCTCCATTTCCTGCGCTGGGTGTGATGGGGCCCGCCCCTCCTGTGGTGAAGAGGCTGTGGCTGCTGAGTGGCTTTTCAGCCTGCCTTTGCCCAACAGGAGTCGGCCTGCCGAAGCAGCGTCCACCCTGCTCATCAGTTTGTGCTAGGACGTGCCGTGCCCTGTGTTACTTTCAATGCCTTTCGGGTTTCTTTGGAAAGCAGCATCACTGCGACCTGTGGATTAATGATCGTGTTTGTCTTTAATCCATTCAGAACAAAGGGGTCACTCTGGGTACTCGGTTATTTATGGGAGTGGACATTGGCCTGAATAACTGATAGCAAGTGTAGCAAATTGTTTCCTGTGAAGGATTTTCCCATCCCAGCTTTAGAACGTGCAGCCCTGTCTCAGCTGTGGGAGATGGCCAGTGATGTCCACAGGTCCTGGCTGTGTCACTCCTGATTCTGAGTAGTCATTGTCCATACGGGAATTGGGATCATGGCTCATTCCAGCCCGTGGCAACCTTGGTTCTTGGCTGATGTGCCCGTCCTTCAGCACATTTCCTAAAGCTGATAGCCGTGCTTTCCCAGGGAACAGCATGACTCTCGCCTGGGGCCTGCCCCTCTGCCTAGCACCTGTCCTGTAGTTCTCGGTAATGGGGTCATATCAAAGTTAATGGGGACATAAAGTTCCAAGGATATTCCTGGGTTCTGGATATGTCTGTACCATGAAGGGAGGCCGCTCTTTACAGAAGCTGCAGCAGGTGGGAAACTTTGGTGCTGGTCATCTCTCTGCACTTAATTAGGAGGTGGTCATAGAAGAAAATATCTACCATGTCATACTTAAGAAGCTAACAGAAATGTGGAGCTCAAAGGAACCTTAATGGCCACTCAATCTCAAGAACCTTAATGAACCTTCTCAGTCTCCAGAAATCCTCTTGGGAGGTCAAGTGCTGACTACTGTTCCGAGTTTGAGACACTGCTACTAACTTGCCTCCCCAATAACTTTATGACATTTCTTTCCCATATATATGTAAATATATATGGGTTTTGGGACCAGCTTAGCAGAAATAACTTTCTGTATCTATAGAATAAAAATGATCATAACATCCTCTGTGTTTTCAACATCTATTTTTAAAAATTAATTTTAGTTTTTATAGAGATAATGTCTTGCTCTGTCACCCAGGCTGGAGTGCAGTGGCCCAGTCATAGCTCACTGCAGCCTCGAACTCCTGGGCTCAAGGGATTCCTTCACCTTAGCCTCCTGAGCAACTGGGACTCAAGACATGTCACCAAGCTGGGCTAATTTTTTTATTTTTTGTAGAGATGGGGTCTTACTCTGTTGCTATGGCTGGTCTCAAACTCCTAGCCTCAAGTAATCCTCCCACCTTGGCCTCTCAAAGTGCTGGGATCAAGGCATGAGCCACCACACATAGCCCTCAGTGTTTATTTTGTCCTCTCTGATTTCTCAACTTTTCATGTTAATATGTAAGTTGGCTATCTCCACTCCTACCTGTGGATCTGATCCCTTTGCTTAATCCTTTCAGTGTTGCCAGTAATTGATGATGGTCATTTCCCAGTCCCAGTGAGGTAATGGTATCTTATCCAAAGAGAAGAGATTAATTTGGGGGTTGGATTTTCCTTTTTTATTTTCAAGGCAGGGCTTCCCTCTGTCACACAGGCTGGCATGCAGTGGTATAGTCTCAGCTCTCCGCAGCCTCAACCTCTCAGTCTCAAGTGATCTTCCCACCTCAGCCTCCCAAAGTGCTGAGATTATAGGCATGAGCCACCAATGCCCAATCAGGATTTTAAGACTTCCTTGAACTATGGTTTAGGTTTTTATTGTAGCATTCTTTTGATCTGGTAAATGTAGGCTCTGATCACTAAAAAAAAATTTAAGCTAAAAGTCACAGCTCCTTCTTCTGTCATGACCCTTTCTACATTAGTAGTAACTTCTTCCAAAACCATCTTAGAAGGGTGGCTGGCTGATGTGCCCATCTTTGAGCGCATTTCCTAAAGTTGGTGATTGTCCTTTGCCACAGAATAGTGTGACTGTGTTCCCTGGGCTCCTCCATCTAGCACATGTCCTGTAGTGCTTGGTAATGGGGCCATATCCAAGCTGGTGGGGACATAAAAGGGTGTTGGGTCACATCCTTTGAGAAGATGCCTCATTTCAAGGCAGTCTTTATTTATTTACTTGTTTTCCTTCTTTTTATTTTGTTTTGCATACACAGTAATCTCTAGTGAATGCCTCTGGTTTAAGATCCTATAATCCCATGCATGTTAGTCTAGTGTCCTGACCCCATCTCTGGATTGAGAGAAAGTGCTTGGGAAACAGAAACTATCCTCTTGTACCAGATGCCAATGAAAAGTGAAAGTGAGCAAACAGACCCTACCAAGTTCTAAGAAAATGAGGCCAAGAGAGCTTTTTGAAAACTAACGATTTTAACAACAACAACAAAAACTTTATAGAGAATGAAAACACTGGATTTTATTTGCCTCCTTCTGGAATTTAGGCTTTGTTGGGATGGATAACCTTGAGAATTAATTCCTACTTTCTGCTGCTTTGTATCTGAGTATTATGCATTTTACCTTAGTCAGAATGACTAAGCTCAAACCCACCCATTCATTCCATGGTCTTCGCTAGTTTCTCAATTGATGAGAAAAGATATCGATATTCAAGATTTTGCCTCATGGCAGTGCTTCTCCAAGTATGTTGTGTAGTTTCTTGAGTTGCCTAGAACAACACTTCTGAAACCTGAATGTGCATTTGAACGACCTGCGATGTTGTTAAAATGCTGATTCTGATTCTGCAGTCCTGGGGCAGGGCCCAGGAATCTGAATTTCTCACCAGCTCCCGGTCATGCTGCTGCTGCTGGTCCATCGGCCCTACTATGAGTAGCAAGGCCAGAGGATACCTTCTTTTGGTGTAGTAATATGTGTTGTCGTGAAAAGAGAGCATCATGGCCAAACACGGTTGTTAAATTCTCTGTTAAACAAGATGGCACAGCTGTCAGTGCGAACTTCTTAGAGCCTGTGAT
>NW_012106586.1:1384435-1388438 GCF_000951045.1 Mandrillus leucophaeus
GAGTTTGTGTGATCGTGTGTGTGTTTCACTCGTAGTGCGGGTAACTAAGGCTACGAGTTTCCCAGAAAACTGTCCTTACCTGCATTTAAGGGTGGGATGCACCAGATCAACAGAAATAGCCACAGTTATTTGAAGTTAAGAAAAGCCTACAATATCATATACAGTCAACATGTGTGTTATTACTAATCATACAGCTTTCCGTTCGGAGTTCATGCTGTGATTTCTCTGGGAACTAGCATGTTATTAAGCGATCACAGGTTTTTTGGAGCAACAGCAGCAGCATGATGGCTAATCCCCAGTGAAGAACCAGTGCTTCTCCAAACACTGCAATGTGTTCTCGAGTAACTCTATGAGGATTATGGACTGTCCAGTTATCCCTACTCCACAGATGTGGAAAGTGAGCTGCCCAGAGGCTTGGAAACTTTACCTGATTTTGTTACGGGAAAGCAGATTTTGAACATGGGCAGTCTGACTCCAAAGCCCATCACTATAAAGCACGCATTTTACTAATTGGCACTATCACTTGTTTAACCCCAATGGATGGATGGATGGATGGATCTATTTTAGAGACAGGATCTAGCTCTGTAACTCAACACTGGAGTGCAGTGGTGTGATTATAGTTTACTGCAACCTCGAACTCCTGGGCCCAAGCGATGTTCCCATCTCAGACTCCTGAGTAACTAGGATGACAGGCATGTGCCACTCTGCCCAGCTAATTTTTTATTTTATTTTTTTATTTTTAGAGACAGGATCTCACTCTGTCACCAAGACTGGAGTACAGTGGTACGATCATAGCTTACTGCAGCCTCCACCTTCTGGGCTCAAGCAATCCTCCCACCTCAGCCTCCTGAGTAGCTGGGACCACAGGCACATGCCACGATGCATGGCTAATATAATTTTTTTTTTTTTTAGTAGAGACGGGGCCTTGCTATGTTGCCCAGGCTTGTCTCAAACTCCTGAGCTCAATTGATCCTCCCACCTTGACCTCCCAAAGTGTTGGGATTATAGGTGTGAGCCACCTTGCCCAGACCTGTTTTTAATTTTTAGAGATAGGGTCTTGCTATGTTGCCCAGACTGGTCATGAGCTCCTGGGCTTAAGCAATCCTCGTGCGTCATCCTCCTGAGTAGCTGGGATTACAGGCATGAGCCAGCGGGCCCAGCTTAAACCCGCATTTATTCAGAGGTTACTATGAGGTCACTACTTTGCCTATATATTATCTCATTGTTCCTAAAGTTAAAAAAGCAGTGTCTTCTGCTTCTGGGGAAATGGAAGGAAGCTCACTCTTTGTTAACAGTCATTTCACAATATGAAAGACAGACTTGCTCGTCGTAGATAATTTGGAAAGTATAGAAGAGTATAGAGGAAATAAAAACAACCCAGAATATATTAGCTGGAGAGAACTTTACATGTATGCCTTTACATGTATACCTTCTGAACAAAATCACTCTTTTAAAGTGATTTCATGAATTTATAGCTAACAATGCAATGTCATAACTCAAATTTTTGTCATACCACGTTGTGAAATCCTAACTATATTTTTGAACTAAGTGACCCCGGTGCTTTTTTCTTGTGAAATAAATACCTTTTGAAAAGCTCTCTGAAAGTTTAACTCAGGTTTAGGGTTTGTGGTTAAAAACAGCACATACCATTTCTCCTACCTTCACTGAAGGCTCTCAACAGCACCTGATGGCTTGCGAGTGTGTTTGGCTCTGGTGTGTATAGGTTTTGCCTTAGATTAGAATTTTCTTCTGAAGGCCCCCGCAATGTCACTGTAGCCACTAGAGCTTGGTCACACGGAGTGTGGAGCCAGCTGTCAGTTTCTGGGCAGGCTCTGGCCGGGAACGCACACAGCGTCAAAGCAGTGAATAAGCGATTTCTGCAGTTCCCGTAGCTGCCAGCCTGTGCAGTCCTCGGTGATGCTTGGGGACCGGCTCCTCAGTCACACCCCAGTCCTGCTCTGAAGGTTGCCGTTTTCTAAACAGAAGGATGGTAGCTAGAGGAGAGATAGCAAGATTCTGGAGTCTGGAAAGCCTTCACTTGGGTATGTGTGCAGAGAATGGATTGTTGTACTGTGACATGTTGCTGATTCAGCTGTTTCCTTCCCAAGTTGCAGTTCTTTCTTTCTCTCTCTCTCTCTCGCGTTCTCTCTTTCTCTCTCTCACACTCTCTCTCTCTCTCTCTCTCTCTCTGCTGCTTGTCAGGTGTGAGCACGTGGGGAAAAGCTCACTCTTCTTGTAAAGGGTACTGAGGATAGTTTTAGTTGTGGACATAGTCAGTTGAAGAAATTGGGTTTGTTTATGGCACAGTTGCTTGTCTGGAGTAGAAAATCGTAAGAATCAAGCCTGAGCCATCCTTCCTGAGTAAGGGGTCTGGGTTTTGCTGCTGGTATTGTTACTGGTTTTTGCTTCTATTACGTGAAATTCCTTTATTCAAGAGTATATTGTTGGGGTGTATAAAAATGTTTCTTGCTAATTTAGGATGTGTGAGGTTTAAGACTGTGAACTGATCTTTGAAAAATAGTTTCCTGTTTTCAAAAGTGACATTACCCAGTATTTGCTTACTGCTTTGTGCCTTATCTCCCGCTTTCTTTTTAGTATTTCTGTGAGTATTGTCAACTGGACTCTTTGGACTATTTAAATGTGAAAGAAACGGTCTACTCTCACACTAGGAAGCCGTAAACTCAAATCCTCACATTCTTAAAAGGAAGTAAGAAAAAACAAGACTTCACAGACAGACTTTTCCCTGGCTGCACTACATGGATACAATAGGATGCTTTAGAAACAGATCTTGTCTCTATTTTCGCCCTAAATAGCCGCCAGCGCCTCGCCTGAAATGAATGGGAGCCGTAGACGGCAGCTCGCGGCAGCCTGGGGCCCTGTCAGAGCAGGACAGTTTGTAGTTTGTGCTTTCTTCCTTGTTTTGATTGGTTTCTGTGCTGGCAGAGAGAAAGCAGGGATGTGGTTACGGCTTCTGTGTCTGGTGGATTATCAAAACAAGACTGGCGTGTATTCCACTTTACCAGCCAAAATTTAGAAAAAAGAAAAAAAAAAAAGTTGCCTTGCGATTTCTATATTGAGAACACAGACCACATGAGTGAGAGGGCTCGGCAATGCTAGCGAGACGGCCCTGGCAAGACCCGGGTGCAGGAAGCGGGCGTGCGGGTGCTCCCTCCCCGGGTTCCTGCACCCATGGCCTTGAGCAGGGGTGTGTTCATTCCTGCGGGGAGCGCAGCCAGCATGAACGGGCAGGGCAGGGGTGGGGGCGGGTGGCCCCCGGCTGTCCTCCAACATTCCTCCACCCCCTTCCACAGAGTGGAGGCCGAGGGGAGCCCGACCCAGCCTCCAGCCCTGAGCGGTGCTCCCTCGGTGCTGCTGGAGAAGTAGCATACCAGAACCTGCCCTCTGCGGCCTTGACCCTCTGCAGCAGTCCCTCGCCTGCCTCACTGAGAGGGGCCTCGGTCCGTGCACTGCGAAAACTGTTGCCACTCCTATGCGCTCTACTGAGCGAGTACATGTAATAAAATGACAACAAGCACCATATTTAAAACAAATAATAAAGCTTACCTGTGGTGGGTTTTCTTTCATTTGAGAGCCCTGAGGGGGCAGGGGAGGTGTTGTGGGGCTCTGACAGACCCTGAGGGACAGCCTGGTGGCTCCCAGGAGGACGCCATGTCAGGGAGGGCGGGTGTGTGGGTTGTCGGCTGTTTTGTGCTGTCCTGTCCTGTCCTCCTGTCAGTGTGAGTTGAAGCCGAGCTTGAGACAGGCTCAGAGCAGGATTGCTTTGCTGGCAGACACACCTGGCTTTGAGTCCAGCCCCGCAACCTGGGGACAGTTACTTAACCTCTTTGAGCCGCAGTTTCCTCCTTCATAATCAGACAACAACACTGCAGGATGCTTGTGAGGCTCGCAAGAGGACTTATTCCAGTGCTGAACGCAGTGCCTGGCGCACTTTAAGACGCCTGGAAGCCAGATGGGTGATTGCTCAGGTCCGTCCAGCCAGCTG
>NW_012106586.1:1388488-1392288 GCF_000951045.1 Mandrillus leucophaeus
TTCTTGTAAAGGGTACTGAGGATAGTTTTAGTTGTGGACATAGTCAGTTGAAGAAATTGGGTTTGTTTATGGCACAGTTGCTTGTCTGGAGTAGAAAATCGTAAGAATCAAGCCTGAGCCATCCTTCCTGAGTAAGGGGTCTGGGTTTTGCTGCTGGTATTGTTACTGGTTTTTGCTTCTATTACGTGAAATTCCTTTATTCAAGAGTATATTGTTGGGGTGTATAAAAATGTTTCTTGCTAATTTAGGATGTGTGAGGTTTAAGACTGTGAACTGATCTTTGAAAAATAGTTTCCTGTTTTCAAAAGTGACATTACCCAGTATTTGCTTACTGCTTTGTGCCTTATCTCCCGCTTTCTTTTTAGTATTTCTGTGAGTATTGTCAACTGGACTCTTTGGACTATTTAAATGTGAAAGAAACGGTCTACTCTCACACTAGGAAGCCGTAAACTCAAATCCTCACATTCTTAAAAGGAAGTAAGAAAAAACAAGACTTCACAGACAGACTTTTCCCTGGCTGCACTACATGGATACAATAGGATGCTTTAGAAACAGATCTTGTCTCTATTTTCGCCCTAAATAGCCGCCAGCGCCTCGCCTGAAATGAATGGGAGCCGTAGACGGCAGCTCGCGGCAGCCTGGGGCCCTGTCAGAGCAGGACAGTTTGTAGTTTGTGCTTTCTTCCTTGTTTTGATTGGTTTCTGTGCTGGCAGAGAGAAAGCAGGGATGTGGTTACGGCTTCTGTGTCTGGTGGATTATCAAAACAAGACTGGCGTGTATTCCACTTTACCAGCCAAAATTTAGAAAAAAGAAAAAAAAAAAAGTTGCCTTGCGATTTCTATATTGAGAACACAGACCACATGAGTGAGAGGGCTCGGCAATGCTAGCGAGACGGCCCTGGCAAGACCCGGGTGCAGGAAGCGGGCGTGCGGGTGCTCCCTCCCCGGGTTCCTGCACCCATGGCCTTGAGCAGGGGTGTGTTCATTCCTGCGGGGAGCGCAGCCAGCATGAACGGGCAGGGCAGGGGTGGGGGCGGGTGGCCCCCGGCTGTCCTCCAACATTCCTCCACCCCCTTCCACAGAGTGGAGGCCGAGGGGAGCCCGACCCAGCCTCCAGCCCTGAGCGGTGCTCCCTCGGTGCTGCTGGAGAAGTAGCATACCAGAACCTGCCCTCTGCGGCCTTGACCCTCTGCAGCAGTCCCTCGCCTGCCTCACTGAGAGGGGCCTCGGTCCGTGCACTGCGAAAACTGTTGCCACTCCTATGCGCTCTACTGAGCGAGTACATGTAATAAAATGACAACAAGCACCATATTTAAAACAAATAATAAAGCTTACCTGTGGTGGGTTTTCTTTCATTTGAGAGCCCTGAGGGGGCAGGGGAGGTGTTGTGGGGCTCTGACAGACCCTGAGGGACAGCCTGGTGGCTCCCAGGAGGACGCCATGTCAGGGAGGGCGGGTGTGTGGGTTGTCGGCTGTTTTGTGCTGTCCTGTCCTGTCCTCCTGTCAGTGTGAGTTGAAGCCGAGCTTGAGACAGGCTCAGAGCAGGATTGCTTTGCTGGCAGACACACCTGGCTTTGAGTCCAGCCCCGCAACTTGGGGACAGTTACTTAACCTCTTTGAGCCGCAGTTTCCTCCTTCATAATCAGACAACAACACTGCAGGATGCTTGTGAGGCTCGCAAGAGGACTTATTCCAGTGCTGAACGCAGTGCCTGGCGCACTTTAAGACGCCTGGAAGCCAGATGGGTGATTGCTCAGGTCCGTCCAGCCAGCTGGGCAGCCGTCAGAAACTGGGAGGGCTGACGAGACACCAGCCCAGAGAGCTGTCAGGGAGCGGCGGAGCAGAGGAGAGGTCCCAGGATGGATCGGCAGGTGTCAGCCGGAATGGACGAGAGGAGCCATGCTCAGAGCCAGCAGCCCCAGAACAAGCAGCTCCTGGCTAAGAGCAGAAGACAGGCACTGTGGGACAAGCCAGAGGTAAAACCTAAGAGCTTTACCGCAAGACACAGAGAAGCCCAGAGCCAACGCCCCAGCTCTGAACTGGAGACAGGACAGAGGCTGGGTTTTGAGAGCAGGAGAGAGTGGAGCTGCTGGCTTGATTGTGGGATCTGGAGCCAATGGGATGTTGGCTGCCCAGGGTGCAGGGCCCTATGTTAAATACTGATGTGAAGCTACACATCAGGAGAATGATTTTTAAAGCTCCTTAGACATTAATAACAGATTATCAGTGAGTGTTAATATGTCAATTTCTAAGATTCCTTTTGATCTTATTGTCCACATGTTTAAAAGATTGAAAAATACTATTTATGAAGAATGGCTTGAAAGTCTAGATTGGATATACTAGTGACTTTTCCAACAGTAACATTTTACATTCTGGAGCATGAAACATATTTCATACTTTAATTCAGTCACCCAACACTGACTATTAAGCATGTTCCTTGTCTTTGAGAAAGTCATAGCTAGGATAGGAGTTGGGGGAGGATATAAAGGGACAGATATAAACTTAATAATAACTATAATATAAATGTGATGCATATTTTAAAAGAGGTTAGTCTAACATGTTTCTAGAACGTCAAAGGCAGATGTTGTTATGGCAGAGGATCAGGGAGCTGAAAAATAAGGCATGAAACCGTCACCAAGCACTGATGGTTACAACTTTTGTTTGTTGTTTGTTTGGTTAGTTTTTGTTTCTTTAGGTTTATTTTTAAATAGAGACGGGATCTTGTTATGTTGCCTAGGCTGGTCTTGAACTCCCGGCCTCAAGCAGTCCTCCTGCCTCAGCCTCCTAAAGTGCTGAGATTACAGGCATGAGCCACTTCACCCGGCCAGTGGTTAAACTTTTGAAGGATGGGCCAGGATTTGATGGGCTCTTTTGGGTGGGAAAGTTGCTCCAGGTGGAGAGATCAGCGTGGATAGATGAAAGGATTTTGTCCTATGCATTGGAACAAGGGACGCTCTGTGATACAGATTGGCTAACGCAGAGGTTTCCAGCCAATGCAGTCAGAATCCATTGCCTGCAACTTGTGGCTTGCTGCATGGACAGGCAACAAAAGGCTTATGTCCTAGAACAACCTGAGCCTGCGGTGTGGTTTAAGTAAGCTTAACCTGAAGGTCGAGTCGTTCCCAAATTTTTCCAGGTGTCAGAATCATTTGAGGAGCTTTTCAAAACAAATTCTCAGCATACATTCCCCACCCCCACCACCCAACCTGACTCAGTGGCCCAGGGCAGGGAAGGTCTTCATTTTTCTAAACGTTTTCCCGGTGAATAGATGCCACAGGCCCTGGGTGTTTGGGAACCACTGAAGGGGGATGGACCCTGGAAGTCGTGCATCATGTTTTGACATTGTCAGTTCCTGTGACCCGGCTCGTTGCCTCTGTGTGCATCTCCATGGCCTGAGTTCTTGAGTTCCACCCGTGGTTTCAGCCCACGGAGCAGCAGCCCATGACAGCTGCTCCCGGCCGTGAACACGAGCTGCCCGCCTGGGCTGGCCATTTCCGTTTTTAAGATGGGAAGTCAGAATGGCTTATCTCAACTCTGAGGAAGTCTGAGCGATCAGCGAGAGGTTTTCTCAAATACATGGTTTTAGCAGATTATTTTAAGAGTGGGGGAATTTCCCTGAAGTCAAGGGAGGGGAAGTTCCCCACCAAGGACTAGCGCTGGGTGGGAGATGCTGGTCAGGAACCAGCTGCTCATTAGCTAGGCAGTGTTGGAGACTGCCTCATGAAAATAGCTAAAATCTGTATCTCCTCCTTGTCAAGTGTCTGATGTTTAAGGGCTGTGTTAGATCTCCCTTCCCTTTCC
>NW_012106586.1:1393568-1395915 GCF_000951045.1 Mandrillus leucophaeus
TTTTTTTTTTCCTTTTTTAAAAATCAATAGAAGTGCTAGCCAAACAATGGAATATTATATAGTGTTTAAAAAGAAGGAAATGCTAACACTTGGTACACATGAATGGATGTCAAGGACATTATGCTTAGTGAAATAAACCAGCCATACAAGGACATACACTGTATGATTCCATTCATATGAAGTATCTAAAGTAGTCAACATCATAGAAACAGAAAGTGGAAAGGTGGTTGCCAGGGAACAGGAGAGGAAGAAGAGAAAAGTAATGTTTAAGAAGTGTGACAGTTTTGCAAGATGAAAAAGTTCTGTCACACAACAGTATGAATATACTTGACACTGCTGAACTGGAACTGTGTGCTTAAAAGTGGTTAAGATAGTAAAATTTAATGTTATGTGTTCATCACATAGGAAGAAAGAAACAACATTTACTTTTTAATTATTATAATATATTCATTTCTCCTGATTTTGGTGACATACATTTTGAGAATTTATAATAGCTTTACAGCATTGAAATTCGCCTAGATAAGAAGTCACCATTATTAACTTTCATCTGTAGTTGAGGATCCAAGCCCACTGAAGTCAGTGAGGAATAGAACATAAAGAGGTGAAGGGAGCGGCAGCACCGGCCTGTGGGTCTGGCGATCATGAGGAACTCTGCCGAGCGGAACTGGCCTGGGCTTTGACATGCTGTGGACTATGACATGTAGGATTTTTCAGCTGAACTGCAAATTGCTGTTTCCCCATGAGCAATTCGTAATTCAACTGAACAATGTCTGTTGAGAGTATGTGACACTTTAAAAAGTGTTCAGGTAGAGTGGAGTCAGATTACAGAGAAGATACGCTGTAGAATAATTTTGTCATGAAGCAAGAGACAACTCCCATGTCATTTCTTGTGACATCATAAAACCACTGTTTTAAGAAGTTCACCTTGGAAGTAATATATAGGATGGCTTGGGGAGGGAAACAGAGTCATGAAGACTGGCTGGGGGATTTTTCTAGCTACAGTCTCAGATGAGCACAGGGGTGGGAGTTAGAGAGACCTGGGTTTCCATCCTGGTTCGGACCCGGCCCCTGTGTAGCCCTGATAAATGATTTAACTTCTTGGAACCTCAGTTTCCACATCAGCAATTTGCAGTTCAATTGGAAATCACATACTGAGTGCCTTCTGTATGGCAGATACTATGCTAGGGGCTGGAAAGACAAAAATCAAACGTCTGGCCTTTGCTTTAAGCCTGTCCTGCCCTTTAGGATGGTAAGCGACCATCTTAAAGGAAACACACATAGAAGGACAGTAAGTGTGAGGAGTCCTAGAAAACCACCAGGCTTGGACGAAGCATCAAAGCAAAGCGCGAAGATTCTTCCTGTGTGGACATCAGACCCTGAGAAATCCCACTCCATAAAACACACTTAAATTACAGGACACAGGAGTCATTAACTTCAAGGGACTTTAAAATCGTGAAAGTGGTTGGGGTGGTGAAGGGAAAAGGATACAACCAGAAAACGGAATCAGGTCCTTGACAGGCCCCACTGGGAGCGGAGATTGGGAGTCGGAAGAAAGGGTTAGTGAGGGAGCTCCGGGGAGGGCAGGACATACGGCTGCTCTCCAGAATGGGAGCGAAACACCCAGAATTGGATACTAAGACTGTTTTTAATATCATTTTGTCTTGTTACAAGTACCAGAGCCACTGCTGGGGGAGGCAGTTCCGCCCAGTGGGTAAGAGTTAGAGGGCCTGGGCCTGCCGCACACAGCTGTGTGTTATTGGGACTTGGGTCTCCTCATCTAGAAATGGGGACAACTGACAGTACCTCCCATGTAGCCTTGTCATGAGGGTTACATGAGCCTGTTCACCTCCACAGCTTCAGTCAGTGCCTAGCACATTATAGGTGCCTGGTAACATAACGTCTTGCAATTCTTTTTTTTTTTTTTTTTAATTTATAGACATGGGTCTTATTATGTTACCCAGGCTGGTCTCAAACTCCTGGGCTCAAGGGATCCTCCTGCCTCAGTCTTCCAAAGTGCTGGGATTACAGGCATGAGCTACCGTGCCCAGCCACATCTTGCAATTCTATACTGTTTTTCAGTTTACAGGGTGCTTTCATATATCATCATTCCACTTGAAGCTCAAAGCACACCAAGAACAAGTACTTGTTCAGAATGTATAATCCCTGAGAGATGCGTATTGTCATCCACATTCAACAGGTGAAAAAACAGAGAAACTTGACCAAGGTCTCAAAACAGGAAAATATAGAAAAGAAAAAAATGTACATCACTATCATTTGAAGGCAAGTTAATCTGACCCCAAAGCCTTGCACAAAGTTCACATGCTGTATTCCTTCCCTCCCCTCCCCC
>NW_012106586.1:1398520-1399439 GCF_000951045.1 Mandrillus leucophaeus
TTGGAGACTGCCTCATGAAAATAGCTAAAATCTGTATCTCCTCCTTGTCAAGTGTCTGATGTTTAAGGGCTGTGTTAGATCTCCCTTCCCTTTCCTTTAACAAAATACCTCAACCTCCACACTGTTACCACACCCTCACCAGGACTACCCTCCCCCACTTACAAGTCAGGGCCTTTTTTTTTTCCCTGAAGTCTTCTCCAACTGGATTTGTAACAGTCCTTCCAATTTAAAGCAAAATGACACCTCCCGTATGGCTACCACGTTATTCTCTGTAGTAGGTCCTAAAGCTATAACTGGCCAGGGCTGAAAATGTGGACGGGGGCGTTCTACTCCCTGACAGCTGCAGCCAGGAGGAAAGCAGGGATGGGGAGGAAGATGAGACATTAGCGTGAGGGATGGACGGGGAAGGGCCGCTGCGGCCCCAGGAATCAGGAGCCTCCAGAGGGCAGTGTTTCTGGGAGTGATGGTTAACCATGATTATTGAACAAGACCGTTATAAATTCACTTTATTACATTTTTGGAATTGACCATACTCTGTGGAACAGATGTGCTCTCTTGAAATTGTCCCCAGCCAGAGAGGGGCTGACAGTCAGCACGCAGTTTTGATGATCAAGGATGTGCTCTGTCTACCTGACTGAAGCTGCGGGAAGTGTCGTAGGAAGAGCCTGCTCTGTCTGCTCTCAGATTGATTGTATGTAGGCATTTGGGGTTTTAAAACTGATTTCAATTTGGAGCAGTCTTTGCTTCTTGTGTACAAGATCGTTTTCAAAAATGGCTTTTTGGGCCAGGTGCAGTGGCTCACGCCTGTAATCCCAGCACTTTGGGAAGCCGAGGCAGGTGGATCACCTGAGGTCAGGAGTTTGAGACCAGCCTGGCCAACATGGCGAAACCCCATCTCTACTAAAAATACAAAAATGAG
>NW_012106586.1:1403504-1407480 GCF_000951045.1 Mandrillus leucophaeus
GGACGCCTTCAGGACCTAGAGTCAGATCTGCCAGTGGGATGATCTGGTCGTGGGATGTGAGAGGCAGAAGTATAACCTCTGAACAGGTAAAACATACAGGCTAATGCCTGCTTTACAGATGGGAAGACTGAAGCTGAAGGAGCTGAAGTGACTTGCACCAAGGTCATTTAGTTAGGAAGTTAGTGAAGCAAGGACATTGACCCAGGAATTTTCACTCCAGGCGCCATGCCTTTTCCTCATCCGTGTTGTGAGTCTCTTGCCCCTGGCCTCTGCCCCCCTCACCTGCCAGGACTGAGTCAGCCGACGCATGAGCGCCTGCAGCCGTCATACTTCCGCAGTGTCGCTGACTGCTAATCCATGATGTTGCAACAGTGGCTGTTGAAACCTCTCCTGTGATTAACCTCGGCCAGAGTTGTCTTTTGTTCTTTACTTTTTTTCTTTCGAGACAAAGTCTTGCTCTCTTGCCCAGGCTGGAGTGTAGTGGTACAGTCAGAGCTCATTGCAGACTGGAAATCCTAGGCTCAAGCCATCCTCCCACCTCAGCCTCCCAAGTAGCTGGGACTACAGGTGCGCGCCACTGTCCCCGGCAGAGCTGTTTTGCCAAGTGTTCATGAACGACTCAGAGAGCCGTCAGTATTTCCAGTCCATGTCTCTGTCCAGAGGGTTTTCTCCTGGTGCCTCCTGTGAAGGTCTAACACTTTCCGACAGACTCCTGTTAATTGTGGATTTATGCATGAATACAACCTGCTTTTTTTCTTTCCTTACTGATTTTCACAGCAACAGCTAGATCATGGTAAAGAATTCTCCCTTGGAAAACACGGTTCAGTTCTTCGGGAGAAAGTGTCGTTTTCAGAGCTTTGCTCTGGGTGGGAAGCCCCAATGCCTTTATTTTCCTGAGATTCACTTTTTTTTTTTTTTTTTTGCTCAACCATGGTTTAAACTGATAAGGAAAAATGCTGTTGGTACCAGACAGTGCCAGATCAGTGCTTGCAAAATTGGAAGATTGCTGCTGCTTTAGGCATTAGACACGCAGGGTTTGTGTATATTCTCCTCACCCGGGAGCATCAGAATAGCTCAGCCAGGAAGCAGCACAGTTCTTGGGCCTCGTGGTCTGGGCGGCTGCTCTAGGGTTAGAGAAGGCGTTTGTCTTCAGTGCTGTTTCCCTTGGAGTCTAAGACATACTCATGTGTGAAAAAAATGATGTGCTTCCTCAGGGCGTCCCCCAGCCAACCCCCAAACACACACACCAGCAGAGCACACTGGACTAGGTGACCTCCTGCTCTCTGCCCATACGCACCCTGACCTAGCATAGGAAGCAGAAGTTACATTTAACATCAAACAGTCACCATCCATTGTGCAGGCTCTAATGTGTTTCTCAGACAGCACAGGTCTGGCTTTCTCAGGACCTCCAGCCACACCCCCAGCAAGATAGACACGGATCCACACATGACCCCCAGCAAGACAGACATGGATTCCCACAAGCATAGCTGGCTCCCTGCTGCCCACCCACCCATGCTCCCAGGGTGCACTCCCTTCTCCGGAGGCACCAGGCCCTGCCATGCCCCCGACAGCCGTCCCCTCTCCTTTAATGAGCAGATAAGAAAGCTGGGGCCCAGAAGGCAACACCAAGGCTGTGGAGTGCTTTCTTCTGCCCCTTGCTTTGTGCTCAGGCCCAGGAATTTACTCCTCCCCCACCCCTGTCTCTTGGTCTCTTAAGACAGCTCACTTTTCCTCCCAGACACAGGCCCTGACCTTTCCTGACCAAGGCTGGGGATGGGCCCAGGCAGGGGAGTGGAGGTGGGTAGAGGGTAACTGGCACCATGCTCTCAGAGCCTGGAATCCTGACTTGGTGCATGCCGAGAGCTCTCCCCCAGCTTCCATTGTCAGCTGGTCCAAGGTTCCCTGGCTGTCGAGGTGTCCGGTGCACCTGTCTGGGTGGTTTCACGGCTAGGGTACAGGTGCAGACCCATGTGCCATGCCTCACTGTGGTGTGTGCTGTCATGGATGTAAGCAACTGGCTCCCCTGGAATCACAGGAGGGTTCTGGAGAGGAGGTGATGGTGGCTGGGATGTGGGGGATTCTCTGAGACGGGCACCCCTGGCAGAGGGGGAAGGAATTGGAAAGCTGGCGCCCGTGAGCAGACCCAGCTCCGTGGGCATCACTGAGAGGTGCTGTGTCCAGAGCTCAGGCTTACAGGACTGGGGCTGCCAGGTGGGAGGTGGCCTGAGAACAGTCTCAGAGAGGGGCTGGGGCCGGGCTGGGAGAGGCGCCGCTGGCGGCATGTGCACACCTTCCTGCTTTCCCTCCCTCCTGCTTCAGGAGCTCCATGCATCGTGAGTGCATGAGCTTGAACTCCTCATCACCACAGCTCTGTCTCTGCTTGGCAACAAAGACCTAAAATGCTGGTGCGTGAAATCCTACTTCTGCAGTGTTGATTACCCCCGTTATTGTGGACCTTTTTCCATGTTTATCATTGTTCTAGTGTCAGATTCCTCGGCTCTATTTTACGGAATTGGTTGCTTCTGACAGCAGTGTGGCTGAAATGATGAGGGGAGGGGAGGAGAGGCGTGAGGGAAGCAGGAGGCCAAGCATGGTGGTGGGGGGTGGGGGTCTGGGGCTGGACGTGTGTCTGCCGAGCACCTGGCACATGGCCAGTGCGGGTAAGATGAGCTGTGCATAGAACATGCAGGTTGCATTGATCCGAATATAAAACATCTCCCCAAGAAAGAACTCTTCAGTCAGAAACCAGGCCCATCCTTTTCTAGTCAAGTAACTAGAAACATGGATTTGCCAAGTCCCTGAGAAAAGCAAGTCCAGGGAGCACCATCCCAGCGCAACCTTCAGCCAGCTTCTGTCCTTCCCTCTGTCCTTCCCTCTGTCCTTCCCAGCACACCGGCTTCTCCCTCAGACTTCTGCTTTTTGTTAAATCTCCAGGGAACTTGGAATTTTTCCAAAACGTCCTTGACCCTAGATCTCTTGCTGCAGGCATGAACTTGACCTCCCGACATGGATCTCAGTTCCTGATGCCATTTCCTGGGGCCGCTCCTGTTGCCGCCCACTCCCACTAACTGTGTTCTCTCCAGCTGGCTTCCCTGGCCCCAGGCTCTGCGCCAACAGCTCTTCCTCCACGTCCTAGCAGAGTCTGTCATTAGCCCAGCCCTCAGCGGGCGGAACACCTTCACCTCTCTGTGGAGTTCCAGCTATGGTCAAGGAGGCTGAGAGTGTCACATGCATTCTGTCGCCTGATTCTTCAAAAAGGACACGAAGCTCAGATAAATGAGGTCACTTGGTTTAGGTCCCATGCCCACAGAAGGGCAGGACCAGAATTCAGAGCAGCCTCCGTGATCCTAAAACCTCTTCTCTTTCTGTCGTATGAGGGGACCCTGCTTAGGTCCTGTGGCTTCCTTCCTCCGAACCCTGGCAGAGCAGCCCGGGATGAACTCTAGCCTGTGAGGCCCTTCTGTGTGCCCCCGATCTTTGCAGTCTCATCTTTCGTGAGATGTGCTGGGGGTCCGTGGAGCATGTGCTTCGCATCAGCCACCTTCGGTTTGCAATCAGGGGCCATCACTCTGTTCTGAGTGGTCTTCCAGGAAGCCTTTCCCTGGCTGAGGAGGGTCCCTTTCTCTTTAAAATCCTGCCACTTGCTTCGGACTCTCCTTATTGTATTTCCACTTCCTGGCTGCAGTCATCAGTATTTGGGGATTTTTTTTGTTTCTTTTTTTATACTTTTAAGTTCTAGGGTACATGTGCACAACATGCAGGTTTGCTACATATGTATACATGTGCCATGTTGATGTGCTGCACCCATTAACTTGTCATTTACTTTAGGTATATCTCCTAATGCTATCCCTTCCCCACTACCCCCACCCCACAATAGGCCCCGGTGTGTGATGTTCCCCTTCCAGTGTCCAAGTGTTCTCATTGTTCAGTTCCCACCTATGAGTGAGAACATGCGGTGTTTGGTTTTCTGTTCTTG
>NW_012106586.1:1408161-1410746 GCF_000951045.1 Mandrillus leucophaeus
TATCACCAGCGATCCCACAGAAATACAAACTACCATCAGAGAATACTATAAATATGTCTACTCAAGTAAACTAGAAAATCTAGAAGAATTGGATAAATTCCTGGACACATACACTCTCCCAAGACTAAGCCAGGAAGAAGTTGAATCTCTGAATAGACCAATAACAGGCTCTGAAATTGAGGCAATAATTAATAACTTACCAACCAAAAAAAGTCCAGGACCAGACGGATTCACAGTCGAATTCTACCAGAGGTACAAGGAGGAGCTGGTACCATTCTTTCTGAAACTATTCCAATCAATAGAAAAAGAGGGAATCCTCCCTAACTCATTTTATGAGGCTAACATCATCCTGATACCAAAGCCTGGCAGAGACACAACAAAAAAAGAGAATTTTAGACCAATATCCCTGATGAACATCGATGCAAAATTCCTCAATAAAGTATTCGGGTTTTATTGCATCCCCTTAAGGACAAAGGTCATTGTCCCCAGCACCTGACAGTCGTTCCGCTGGAAAAAATAGTGATGCATCGCTTCTCGGCCTTTTGGCTAAGATCAAGTGGAAAAATAGTGATGGAGACATCCCTGAACTTGCACAAGAGGGCTGAGGCCATGAGTCTGAAAGAAGACACTGCTCTGTGACAGATTGTTGGCTTTGCCGAGCGTGGTTCATTGTCCCAAGAAAGAAAATCTGACTACCAGGGTGGCCAATCTAAAAAGCTGCACCGTCCTTAAAAGAGCTCTCTTGGCCAGGCACAGTGGCTCACGCCTGTAATCCCAGCACTTTGGGAGGCCAAGGCAGGCGGATCACGAGGTCAGGAGATTGAACTCATCCTGGCTAACATGGTGAAACCCCGTCTCTACTAAAAATACAAAAAATTAGCCGGGTGTGGTGGCGGGCGCCTGTAGTCCCAGGTACTCGGGAGGCTGAGGCAGGAGAATGTCTGGAACCCGAGAGGTGGAACTTGCAGTGAGCCGAGATCGCGCCACTGCACTCCAGCCTGGGCGACAGAGCGGGACTCCATCTTGGGGGGGAAAAAAAAAAAATATATATATATACACACACACACACACACACACACACACACACACACATACATGTATATATATATGTGTCTTTCTCTCTCTTTTCTGGTAAAAGTACTATATAATTCCTCATTCTCATATTTTGAGTTCTGAGCCTTTCAGATATGTATGGAGAGTAAGAATGATGGCACATTTCTACTCGAGACACTGTTGGGATGTACTGGCTTTGGTAGTACTGCCTTGCAGATAAAGGATGGAAGCAGAATATCGGATCATCTTTTTCATCTTCTTTACCTCCTCAGACTTCCCAGCACATTGCTTGGAAGCATTGTTATCTGTATGTATGCTGTTAATATCCAGGGTGGAGCACAGACTTCCAAGTAAATTACACATAATGCCCTGATGGTCTTCACTCTGCAAATGGTATTGTGTTGGCAATACACTCTTTAACATTCCACCTCTCACTTAATGTCACACTGAACTGCAGCTCTCAACTTTGGAGTAATGTAAACATTTTCTAGCAGTTTCTTAATCTAAGATGATTACCTTCCCTTGGGAGTATATTACCAAATTTTTTCATCATATGAAAAAATCTTGTTAGCTGTGTCTTTTAAATCATGCCTTTTGTATTTTGTATGTTTTAGTTTCTTCAGATGGAGGAACTGAGCCGTCTGCCTTAGTGGATGACAACGGTAGTGAGGAGGACTTGAGCTATGAGGACCTCTGCCAGGCGAGCCCTCGGTACCTGCAGCCCGGCGGGGAGCAGCTGGCCATCAATGAGGTACTGGAATTCCACATGACAGTGGTGGATACGGGATACCTGATTTTCAGGGTCCACAACCACTTCTGACTTTGTTCTGTAGTTCTTCTTTACTAAGCATGTCCAAAAGCCTGGAACTCTGATTAAAACAACACTGTGATTCACTTTGGGAGGCCGAGGAGGGTGGATCATTTGTGGTCGAGTTCAAGACCAGCCTGGCCAACATAGTGAAACCCTGTCTCTACTAAAAATAACAGAAAATTAGGTAGGCGTGATGGTGCGCACCTGTAAACCCGGCTACTTGGGAGGCTGAGGCAGGGAGAATTGCTTGAAGCTGGGAGGCAGAGGTTGCAGCGAGCCGAGAGCACACCACTGCACTCCAGCCTGGGTGAAAGAGCGAGACTCCATCTCAAAAATAAAGAAAGAACAACACTGTGATTCTCTGACCTCGTCCAGGAAAATGTGTGGGATTAAGCTTTCAGGGTAGAGGCAGCTCATCTTTTTAGGTAAAGAAGAGCAGCTCCCAGTCAGTGTTCGGCCAGTGCTTTCCATTTGATGAAAGAATACCCTCCCTTCCGGTATCTCGTATCAGTCTCACAACTGATCTAAGAAGCGGACATCATGGGTATTATCCACATTTTCATCAACGCTCTGAGGAAACATGTCTAATTACTTGATGGCGAATGGCAGAGCTGGAGGTACACATGTATTTCTCCCTCCAAATCTGGTGTTCCTTTGGCCACCCTGCAGCTGTAGCTTTTTTTTTAGGAAATCATTCTGGAAGGTACCTCCAGCTTTTGGC
>NW_012106586.1:1411556-1433895 GCF_000951045.1 Mandrillus leucophaeus
TCTTGGTTGGGCTGGTCTTGAATTCTTGACCTCAGGTGATCCACCTGCCTCGGCCTCCCAAAGTGCTGGGATTATAGGTGTGAGCCACCACGCCCAGTATAAGGGCTTTCTTTAAAAGCAGGTAGAGATGCCCCTCCTGACTTTGTTTTTCCCCAGTCTGTTCTCCTGGGTTCTCTTTGTGTAACTAGTCACATAGTCAGTGTGGACCAAATGCCACCAGCATATCCAAGTGAGAGGATACCAGTGTCACCCTGAGAGTGCACCTAGCAGCTCCCTCACCCTCCCGCCCACGCGTGCTCTATGCTGAGCACACCCCACTGTCTCCTTTCAGCTGATCAGTGATGGCAACGTGGTCTGCGCAGAAGCCCTGTGGGACCATGTGACCATGGACGACCAGGAACTGGGCTTCAAAGCCGGGGATGTCATCCAGGTTCTGGAAGCTTCCAACAAGGACTGGTGGTGGGGCCGCAGTGAGGACAAGGAGGCCTGGTTCCCCGCGAGCTTTGTCAGAGTAAGTGCGGGGCGCTTGCAGCTTCGTCAGAGTAAGTGCAGGGCGCTTGCAGCTTCGTCAGAGTAAGTGCAGGGCGCTTGCAGCTTCGTCAGAGTAAGTAGGGGGGCGCTTGTTCCCCGCGAGCTTCGTCAGAGTAAGCGTGGGGCGCTTGCAGCTTTTCCAAAGTGTCTGTGGGGGCTGCAGGATCCTTTCGGGTCAGAACTCGCCTTTCATCAGGTCAGCTCTTTTGTAATGGTTAGCTGACATGCAAGTCACACCTGTAAGAAATCAGGCTGGGTCGCAGCCAAAATGTTAACGGAAGGCAAGCGAGTTGCTCGGTGTTTCTCTGTGGTCCTTGTGCCTGCTGGCGCAGCTGCAGCCCTGCTGAGGCCATGAGACTCAGGCGAGGGCCAGGCCGCCTTCTCAACAGGTCACAGGAAAGTAGGAACCTGGGAGGTCTCCTGCCTCTGTTCCGTGCTGCCCTCCCTTGCCCCAAGTCACCTGTCCCCCGTGTGTGGGTTGCAGTTGCGAGTGAATCAGGAAGAGCTGTCAGAGAACTCCATCAGCACCCGCAGTGAGGAGCAGGACGAGGAGGCCAGCCAGAGCCGCCACAGACACTGCGAGAACAAGCAGCAGATGCGGACCAACGTCATCCGGGAGATCATGGACACTGAGCGGGTGTACATCAAACACCTCAGGGACATCTGCGAGGTGGGATGCCAGGCTGGGACCTCACTGAGGGTCACAGTACGAGGTTGCATGAGGTGCCTGGGCTTTCTCCCCACCTCCACCCCCTACCCCTCCATCAGACTCCCACATGTACACACTTACCCACTGCTCGTTTCTCCGCCCCTGCTGTCTGCACTGCTAAGTCTGAGTGCTGCGGCTGTCCTAGCTGTTGCTGGAGGTTTTTTAGAGTCAGGGTCTCTTTTCAGAGGCAAGGCTTTTCTTAGAGATAGGGTCTTGCCCTGTCACCTAGATTGGAGTACAGTGGCATGATCATAGCTCACTGCAGCCTCAAACTCCTGGGCTTTAAGCAATCCTCGCTCCTCAGCCTCCTGAGTAGCTAGGACTACAGGCATGCATCACCACACCCAGCTAATTTTCTAAATTTTATATACAGACAGGGTCTCACTGTGTTGTCGAGGCTGGTCACGAACTCATGGACTGAAGCAATTTTCCTGCCTTGGTTTCTCAAAGTGCTGGGATTAGAGGCGTGAGCCAGTGTGCCCAGCCCCTCTCTTAAGTGCACTCTGCAACTATCTCTGTCAGGACCTAATTCCTGAGATTATTTGAAAAGAATGGCTTTCATAGAACGCACATGCTCACTTGATTTTACCAAGAGTCAAAGGTTTGTTACTCTCTGCAACCCACTGCATCTAATCACCAACTCACAGATGAGACCCTGAGTCATTTAGACACAGATGGGAAAAAATGCGAGTTTTATATTGGTGATATCAGAGGCTATAGTCTAGTGTCATGCTATTCTACTTGGCAACAAATTTTATTTTGTAGTCTTATCCTGATTTCAGAGAGCTTGTCATTAGGAGAGGTGCACCTGAACTTTGTCTTCCTGTGGTATTTTGTGCTTTTATGGATTGTGTACGAGCATCACACTACACTGCTGTTCGCCCTGTCTGCTCGTTGTGGCTCTTCTAGCTATAAATGCTGATATCTGCACTATCCATTCAACGCTGACCATTCCGTGCTGAAGACAAGGTGAAGTCAGAGAACTGCCCGTTCTCTCATCAGATTCGCCAGCCGTGTGGACAGGCCAGTGTTTAGCTTCTTTGTGCCAGCCATCTCATTCTGTGTGAGTGTGTGGCGAAAGAAGCAGTTCTGCGGTGGTATTTAGGGAAATAAGAGGAACTGCCCATGATTATTGAGCATTGACTGTTGCCACCCCTTACCTGGATTAACTCGGCTACCACAGCATTCTCACTGGGCAGGTCCTGTTAACCCGCATTGCAGATGGGGAGACCAAGGCACAGAGAAGTTAAGTGGTGGGGTTGGATTTAAACCCAGGCAGTCTGCCCCAGAACCTGTCCTTTTCTGAACTATTACATTATATTGTTTTCCTGTTAAAATTCATACCAAGTAGTCATTGGTATGTGTTGTACTCCATGGTCAGTTCATTCTATTGAATGTCATGATAACTCTTTTTGAGTTAGCTGCTACATGTATGTACAGCCTTTTCCTCTTACCCCACTAGCTCCTACCCAAGCCATAGTGTAGCCATGGTGTTGCACATAGATAATTAGTGCAAGCCTCAGATTAAAGACCTACAGATTGGTGCTGGCCATAGAAAGGCGGTGCTGGTGGAATCCTCGAGTAAGAGGAATCCTTGCCCTGATGGACAGTGCACAGAGCTGCGTGGGCTATTCAGCAAGCAGTGACATTCTGCATTTGACAAGTCACCTAGGCTGTGAAATGGAATTAGGGTTGGGAGAATGATTATCTGAAGAGTTTGGAAAAACATGTGACGACACCAATTTTTGAGCTCTGGTATTTGAAACTTGTTTCTGGAAACATTACATGGTTTATTGGATCCTAAATCCAACGGCATGAGCCTTTTTGCTTTCTTTTAATTTTAAAACACCTATGGCAAGTTGCAGTCATGGAAGTACGATGACCTCATCAGAGACTCATAGCGGTTAAAATAATTTTCTTTAATTAAAATTCATTCCAAGATCATGGTTTTTAGGCCTACAAAAGCTGTACTAGTCAAATAATTTATTTGGATTTCCAAATGAAAACCATTGCTTCTGTATTTTGCAGGGCTATCTCCGACAGTGCCGCAAGCACACAGGAATGTTCACTGTTGCGCAGCTAGCCACTATTTTTGGAAACATTGAAGATATTTACAAATTCCAGAGAAAGTTTCTGAAAGACCTTGAGAAACAGTACAACAAAGAGGAACCTCACTTGAGTGAAATAGGATCTTGCTTTCTTCAAAATGTGCGTCACCCTTTACTTCATTATTAATAACATCTGGTTACATAATTTTGACGTGCATCTCCACGAACAACAGGAGTCTCTTTAGCTTTATTGTTTGTTTGCTAGATGAATCTTCCATAGAAAGATGTTTCTTCTATCTTACATGCTTATCATATAAACGAAATCTGTATAATCTTGTCTAAATGTCCCAAATTCATTTTTTCAAAACCCTTTTATGTAGTCTGGAATTAGGGGGTTACATCTGGAGTAATTACTTTTTAAAAATTTCTGAGGGTTATGCCGTAAGAACTATGGACTCCTTCCTAGTAATATCCAGTAAGTGTCTGTTACATTTCAGGCACTGTTTCCAAGGTTTTCTAATATTGGCTTGTGTATTGCTATGAGGTGGATATGATTATCTCTCACTTTCTAGTTGAGGAAACTGAGGCCCAGAGAGTAAGTAACCCAAGGCCACGTACCAGTAAGAGGCAGCTGTGAAGGCAGACCCGGGCATGTGGCTCCAGGACACGTGCTTGTGATACTGTAACTGCCTCAGAACCTTCCTGTGATAACATGCATTTATCATTTTTTAACTTATGATTGGCCATTACTACTTACTGCTAGAAGATTTCAGAGGAAGATTTTCGTCCCAGCCCGAATAGCTAAGGAACGGTAAGAGTAATAATAACAACAACGACAGCCCCACCACACCTTCGCTTCCTGGGTGCTGGGCTCAGTAGCTGTCTAGAGTCCTCTGGGGCAGATAGATTTTAAGTGGCTGGGCGTAATGATTTTGTGTTAAGTCAGTCAGCTGGAGGCTGGGCCCCATGTGTGACCTGGGCATATTTGGGACATTGTCACAGGCCTCCTTGTGTGGCCTGTGCAGAAGGTTCCTGCAGGAGCCACCTTAGGACAGGCTGGAGGCCGGGTGGTGGCCTGAGGAAGGTAAGTCCCACAGTGAGGACGGGGGAGTACTGCTACCACCAGGGAAGGGGTCGTGGCGGGCCCAGCCAGGGTGACAGCAGAGAAATGGGAAGAGAGGTGTGTTGAAATGGGCATTTTTGAGGAAAACCTGACAAGACTAGTTTTAAACCGCAAAGAAGAAGCAACCATCAAAACTGCATACATGATTTTCAGCTGAGTTGAAAAAATTTGCGGGAGGGGGACGTTAGAGGCCCTGCTACCCACCTGCCAGGATGAGTGCGAGCGAGGCTAGAAGGAGACCAGGGTGCTGAGTCCCAGGGCAGCCTCGTCCCCAACCGCCTCAGGAGCCTGCCGAAGCACCCCTTCCTGCCGACCAGATAACACTTGTGGAAACCGTGGCAGGACAGCTCGGGCGCCAGCGGATTTCATGCCCTGTCCTTCTTGCAGTCGTCCATCTTCCTCCTTTCTAGGAGTGTCCCTTAGAGAGGGCTGGGATGATGCCCCAGAGGCACCCCAGAAGCTGATGAAGCTGTGCTTTTCCTTCCCAGCAAGAGGGCTTTGCCATCTACTCCGAGTACTGCAACAACCACCCGGGCGCCTGCCTGGAGCTCGCCAACCTCATGAAGCAGGGCAAGTACAGACATTTCTTCGAAGCCTGCCGCCTGCTGCAGCAGATGATTGACATCGCCATCGACGGGTTCCTGCTCACACCGGTGCAGAAGATCTGCAAATACCCGCTGCAGCTGGCCGAGCTGCTCAAGTACACCACACAGGAGCACGGGTGAGGGGCGCGGGTGAGGGGTGGGTGAGGGGCACGGGTGAGGGGGGCGGGTGAGGGTGCTGCTGCCCTTACCTGCAGGCAGCTCTTCACCCCCAGCAGTGATAGGGGGGCTTCAGTGGCAGCCTTAACACTTTGGGCGCTTTGTGGGAGAAGTTTTCAGACCGTTTAGAATGTGTGCAATTAACTCTTGAAGTAGCGTGATTGAAGAGGCTCCAGAATATCCACTCCTAGAGCTGTGACGACGCAAGGGTCGTCCGTGAGCTGTGCCATGAGTGTACGGGGGCTTTTGTTGTTTTGTTACTCCTTATGTTGCTTACCTGTATTTTATAAACGTGCCTTTGAGTACTCAGTGGTTAGTAAAGACCGTTTCTGAGGGAAACAGACCAGTGTGAACGGACAGCCATGACTCTCGTTCTGTCCTGTGCCCCTGAGGCTGACGCAGCTCAGCTCAGAGCAGGATTCTTGATGGCAGAAACGTTACTTGATGGTGACTTACCTAAGCGACTTGTTGTTAAGCAGTCTCTACTTAGCAACATAGAAGGGCTGAGGGCACACACAAGCTTGAACTGTAAAAGGGTGTGGATTGTCAGGGGTGCGAATCCATATGGGGCGGCTGAGAAGACCAGGGCACTGGGCACCTGCTGGGCCCTGAGCCGTTCCTACGCACCAGGGTGCCGACTCTCTGGTCTTTTCCCTGTTCCCTCCTGCTGGAAGCACAGGGCTTGCTTCCACGCTTACCTGAATGCTGCGTCTCCCTTTGAGCTTCCTTGGTGCCTGACTAAGCTCTTCTTGTTACTCACCCTTCTCTTGTTTGAATCTCAGCTTCTCCTGAACAAAAAGCAACAACATACACATTCTGTCTTTATCATCTGCCTTGATTGTTTCTGAATTCCTCTCAGGCCCTTGTTCCCTAGCCATATGATCTCTTCTGGGGGAGCCAGAAGTTACCCTTTGTTTCCTTAATAGCCAACCATCATTTCGTGCATGCACAGAAGGCTTTGTGTGGCTGTACATTAGGCATGTCATCCATTCAGCCTGGGAATGTGCATGCCCGTTCTCCATGCCACGGGAAGATGTCATCACAGCACACCCAGCTGTTTGGTACCTCAGGGTAGCAGTGCTTGGCTCATTCTGAGTTGTCACCTGGCCAGCAGGGACATGATAGTCATAGGACAACTGCTGTGGGCCAGGCTTCAAGCCAGGCTACCCAGGGGCACAAGGGTCTAGGCTAAAGCTGACTCTTTTAGGTGAGAATCGAAACAAGGTCCATGCCCCTGACACAAGGTTTTTTAACTGCACCTGCAGCTCTGGAGCGGGTCATCTCAAAGGGTCCTGATGAGAAGAGGAAGACGGAAGGGATTGTGCCAGGAGGAAACTTCTGTGGCAAACCACAACAGTTCTGGGTTTAGCAGCTAAATATCTCCCTGCAGGGAGTGGAGAGTGAATCATTATTCTTTTGTACTCTCTGCCTCTGAACTCCTGTGGAGAGACAGACTTAAAAAGGGAATTTTCTGGCCGGGCGCCGTGGCTTACATCTGTAATCCCACCACTTTGGGAGACTGAGGCGGCTGGATCACCTGAGATCAGGAGTTTGAGACCAGCCTGGCCAGCATGGTGAAATCCCATCTCTACTAAAATGCAAAAATTAGCTGGGCATGGTGACGGGCACCTGTAATCCTAGCTACTCGGGAGGCTGAGGCATGAGAATCGCTTGAACCCGGGAGGCAGAGGTTGTAGTGAGCTGAGATCACACCATTGCACTCCAACCTGGGCGACAGAGCAAGACTTTGTCACCACCAAAAAAAAAAAAAAAGAGGGGGTGGTGCAGGGGGAACCTTCTTACAATTAGATTGGAAAGTAAAGAATAAGAGCAGGTCACTGAACAATAGACACTAGATATGGGTGTTAGCTAAAGAGTTAGGACTAAAGGAATTAGAAAAAGGAGTTCATTGAGATAGATAAGAGAGAGCTGTATATTTTTTTCTTTTTCTGATGGAGAAATCAGAAAAGGTCAGTAGAAAAAAAAAACAGGGAAGTCAAGAAAGCCACAAAATTGAAGAAAAAAAAATTGTGATTGTAAATATGTTCTACATATTTTCAAAGACATTTTTAAGAAAATGTCTGGACGGCATGATGAGGAGCCAGAACCAAAGACAATAGGAAAGGTAAGAAGCAAAGACTTCTTGGAAGATGTGGGCAGGCAGCTTAGTACATTCTGAGATGGGAAAGCGGGCTCCAGAAGTCCATACTTCACTCTTCAGTAGTTGATTCTCTTCCTTTAAGGGCATTTTTCACCAAGAACATTTGCAGATTTTGGTTTTTTCAAAATAAAAATTAGTCAACATGACAGAAAGTCCCATTTCCTAGTCTTAAGTAAAACAAAGCAAAAATTATTTTTAAAAAACCATTGCAATTCAGTTTTGTCCAGAAAAACTGATTTTGCACCCTTTCTTCATGGCTGGAGGCCTCTTTGGGGGCTCTGTGCCCATTATTTTGGCAGCCCCTGGTGTCATTCTTGCTCCTGCCCTCTGCCCCGCTTCTGAGTGTGAATGGGCCTCTCTGAAGATGGCAGGGTCTGCTCGGTGGGCAGCGTCTGGGGACTTCCCAGGAGCTGGGTTGAACTGTGTTTGGTAAATAGACAATAGAATCTGCTTTCAAGGCGTTCCCATGGCTGTGCAGGATTCTAACTCATTCCGCCTGTGATGAGCGGCCCTGTCTGTCTTGTAAGTTGCCATGGGAAAGTGGAAAATACAGCTCATTAGCTGGATGGTTGGTCTCCCTGGCCCCGCATTATTAACGCTGAGCAAAACCTGAATGGGAAGCTTGCAGATACTGGACGTGCTCTGTGCTAGCCTGTGTGTAGATTAAAACTGTAGTTTCTGCTTTTCCGGTGCCTACAGTTTTAGTGGGCTTGGGAGCGGGGACCTCCTGGGGAGAACATTTTAGCTTGACGTCACTGTGGTGGACGGAAAGCACCAGAAAGGAAGATCTGTTGGTGAGGCGAATGCCATACTGCCATTTCCGTAACTCACCACTTCAGGCGCTTGTCCTCTCCTGTCCTTTCCCGAACAGCATAAAAGATGAAGACTCAGAGCACACAGTCACTTTTGAAAATGGTTAGTGATTTTTAAAGTACTTTATATAGCAAGAGTGGTTGTGTGAGAATCAGAGCCGTGATAAAGACTGTTCTCTCTGTATTAATGAAAGTCACCCATTGTCACCGTGACTAACATTTATTTGTGGCATTCACTGTCATTCATTGTGATTTCTGGGAAATGAGTGAAAACATTTTTATTCCAAAGAATTCCGAATTGCATTGCGTCAGCTCCCTTAACCTATGCAGACTGTAGTCTATTCACAGGGGAACAAGAAAGGGAAACAGCGGCTACGATGTAAATGTCACTTTGTCTAGAGCATTTGTATATGAAGAAGCGCCCCAGTGGGTTATTTTGCCAGTCCTTCTTTGTAAGGTGCATGTTGTGTGATGAAAATTATCCTCCCATCTTGCAGTGATTACAGCAACATAAAGGCAGCGTATGAGGCCATGAAGAATGTGGCCTGTCTGATCAATGAGCGCAAGCGCAAGCTGGAGAGCATCGACAAGATAGCTCGCTGGCAGATGTCCATCGTGGGCTGGGAGGTAAGTGGGAAGCACCCCGCATGATCCCGCGCCACTCGCCCCTCCTGCACCTTTGATCTGGTGCAGACGCACTTTAATATCCTGTGGTCAGTACCTCATACTCTTGGCTTTAATGGTATATATACCATTAATGGTAAATGTGTTTTGAGGCATATTGTTGAATTTAACAGTCAACTATTTTATACCCACCCCCGTAAGAAATAAAGTCTGAAGAGTATCTGCGGTTAGTTTATTGCGGAGCCTCTGTCCCTCCTGGTAGAGGGAGCTCCATGAGAACCGCAGAGGATGTTCCGTTTGCAGCCACATAACTTAGTAGTAGACGTATGGGGGACTCTGGAGTCCCTGCCCACATGTGAATCCTGTGTGATCTGGGCAAGATTAATTTGTTTAACTTACAAACTGGGGAGGAAAATATCACCTACCTCAAAGGCTACCGTGAGCATTTTATAAGATAGTACAGGCCAGGTACAGTGGCTCACACCTGTAATCCCAGCACTTTGGGAGGCCAAAGTGTGAGAATCGCTTGAGCCCAGGTGTTTGAGGCTGGCCTGGCAACCTGTCAAGACCCCATCTCCACAAAAAGGAAAAAAAATCAGCCAGGCATGGTGGCGTACACATGTAGTCCTGGCTGCTCGGGAGGCTGAGTTGGAAGGATCACTTGAGCCTAGGAGGTTGAGGCTGCAGTGAGCCATGATCGTGCCACTGCACTCTAGTCTGGGTGACAGAGCAAGACTCTGTCTCAGAAAAAAAAAAAGGAAAGAGTACAAATACAATGCCTGTAATAATGGCCCAACAAATTCTCTCTCTGTCTCTGTATTTATAAAAACAGTGACAATAGCTAGCACCTGCATGTGTTTACCACGTGTCTGAATGGCACTGATCTGAGCCATTTGTACCTATATGAACTCATTTAATCCTCTCCACCATCCTATGAAGTAAGCACTATTATTATACCCATTTAACAGATGGGAAAACCGAAGCACAGAAAGGTTAAGTAACTTGCCCAAGACCACACAGCTCGAAAGTAGCAGAGCTGGATTCAAACCCAAGCAGGCACCCTGGCTTCAAAGTCCATGTTGGTGACCACTGTCCTCTACTGCCATTAAATTAAGAACAACAAGCAGATGCCATTCAGATTTGTAGACCAAGCTACACTGATTTTACATTTATTAATCGATCAGAACTCACTCTCCCAGAGGACTGAGAAAGTTTGGAGCAAGAAGTTAGGTTTTTAACTGAAGTAGGCTATAGGTGGTGAAAATTGGAGAGAAACGCGTAACTTCAGGGGTCTTACAGGCTTCTGGAGTTTGGGCAGGATCTCAGAGAACACTGAGTCCAACTCTCTTGTTTCGTAAGTGAAGAATCTAGGGCACAGAATTGCTCTAAGCAAGTAAATAGAAGAACTATTTTGGAGTCAGGCTCTTTTGTCTCCAAAAACTACTGTGTATGACTGAGATTAAGGGAGAATCCAATCCTATTTAACAAAGGCCGGTGTCCTACCAAATACCATAAAGTAACATTGGATTAGATTCAACCTAAATATTGTAAAAGTGTGTTTTTCTTCTTGATTTTGGACACTGACATTTAGGGGATAATTTGTCAGAAGTTAATTTCTTGCTGACAGTTTCCCGTCTGGCCTTTTGTTCCTATGACTCTAAAAAAGTTGCGATTCCAGGGAGCTGCCATATACTCAACACAATAATGTCAGGTCCGTAATCACGGTACTGTACCCCTACACGAATGCTTCCTTACGTATAACCCTGCACGCTGTCATTCTTCGAGGCTCTGTTTAGGTCAGCTGCTGTTTCAGATCTTGACTGGGTTCCATTAATTCAGCATGCTGCTTACCAGAGGCTTCAGGCAAGGAAGACCCCCTCAGCTAACACAGAGGTACTATCACAGTTTTCTAGTGAGTAGGAAAACAAAGAAAAGGAAGAAATTTCAGGCACCAGGAGACCAACAAATCCAGGGTTATTGACACAATAACCTTTGAGGCCCTGCCCAGCTGTGAATGGGGACAGGTAGTCGGCAGTCTCAGGTAACTAGAAAGGCTGAGAAAGATTCTCTGTTAGGAGTCTCTTCCGTATCCTAACACCTCAAGGAATCCAAATTGGGAATTTTTTTTGTTTTTTGTTTTTTGTTTTCCTAGAGAGAAGGGTCTTGCTCTGCCCCTCAGGCTGGAGTGTACTGATGTGATCACCACTCACTACAGCCTCAAATTCCTGGGCTCAGGGGATCCTCCTGCCTCAGCCTCCTAAGTAGCTAGGACTACAGGTGTGTGCCACCATGCCTGGCTAATTTTTAAATTTTTATGTAGAGATGGGGTCTTGCTGTGTTGCCCAGGCTGGTCTCAAACTATCCTCCCACCTTGGCTTCCTAAGTAGCTAGGACTACAGCTGTGCTAGAATTGGAAGATCTTAAGATGTGTTTTCATCCTTCCAGGGACTGGATATCTTAGACCGAAGCTCAGAATTGATTCATTCTGGGGAACTGACCAAAATCACTAAGCAAGGCAAAAGCCAGCAGCGGATGTTCTTCCTGTTTGACCACCAGCTGGTGTCCTGCAAGAAGGACCTGCTGCGCAGGGACATGCTGTACTACAAGGGCCGGCTGGACATGGATGAGATGGAGCTTGTGGACCTGGGAGATGGGCGCGACAAGGACTGTAACCTCAGCGTGAAAAATGCCTTCAAGCTCGTCAGTAGGACCACAGACGAGGTTTATTTGTTTTGTGCCAAAAAACAAGAAGACAAGGCAAGGTGGCTGCAGGCCTGTGCAGACGAAAGGAGGCGGGTGCAGGAGGACCAGGAGATGGGTGAGCAGCCCTTGGCCCTGCAGGCACCTTTGCCTCTGCTTGCTGTAATA
Organism: Mandrillus leucophaeus; assembly: GCF_000951045.1. Taxonomy (NCBI): domain Eukaryota; kingdom Metazoa; phylum Chordata; class Mammalia; order Primates; family Cercopithecidae; genus Mandrillus; species Mandrillus leucophaeus. Next base: position 1,423,194 of record NW_012106586.1, read on the forward strand.
GCTTCATTCTCCACCACCGTGGGCCCGCTCTGCCCAGCCTTCTCCCTCAGAGCTGGATCCCACCACGGGGAACAGACGAGGGATCTGCAAACCCTAAATACTTCTGAATGTACTTATAAGACAGACCATGTCAGATGTCGTTACTACAACTAACATTTGTTCAGTATTTACCTTGTGCCAGACATTCCGTGGCCCATTTATAGAGATTGTCTCATTGAATCCCTATGAGGTGGTTACTGTTATACCCAATTTACAGATGAGAAAATTGAGGCTTATGGAACTGGCCCACTCTTGCCCTGTGGCCACATAACATTTAAATCCAGCACTTTGGATGCCACATGCAGGGTAGAAGAATAAATAATAAAACCAGCTCAGCGTAACCCCAGAGATGGAACCCCACTATGGTGACCATCACCCAGGGTATCAGAAGTATCATGTGGGCCGGGCACTGTGGCTCATGCCTGTAATCCCAGCACTTTGGGAGGCCGAGGCAGGCGGATCACAAGGTCAGGAGATGGAGACCATCCTAGCTAACACAGTGAAACACCATCTCTACTAAAAATAGAAAAAATTAGCCAGGCATGGTGGTGGGCACCTGTAGTCCCAGCTACTCGGGAGGCTGAGGCAGGAGAATGGTGTGAAGCCAGGAGGTGGAGCTTGCAGTGAGCCAAGATTGTGCACCTGCACTGCAGCCTGGGCGACAGAGCGCGACTCCGTCTCAAAAAAAAAAAAAAGTATCATCTCGTGATGCTGGAGGCCTCCCCTTTGGCTGTGCCCGTGCAGTACCTTCAGGGTGCCTCACTGCCACAGTTGATCCACACCCAGCAGCCTGCCCACATGCTGCCCATCTCTCCCTATGAAACTCAGAACACCGCGTCGTCCATTGCAGTTAAGGCGATGGTCCTTCACACCCAGTGTTACATTCGTACGTCTTTGGTTTGTCTTCCCAGCTTCTGCTGACCTGGTGGTGCTGTGTGGCCCCTGAGAACGAAGCTGCCATGCCTGGCATTAATGATGGCAGCACCCATAGTCTCTGAGCCCCTGTTTCATTGCCTCCCAAACTCTTTAGGGTTTTGAGCACAATCTGTTGCATGGAAGTCAGGGGCCACAGTGAAGGATATTTATCTCTGCAGCCCAAGTGAGCCCAGCCCTCAAAAGTCGTGGTCCAGGGTGGAGGGGAGCCAGCGTACCCCCCTCCCCATCCTTGCCCACTGCCATGAGGACAGAACTGAAAACCAGGAAGTGCTTTTTCTGTCCTCCCCAGCCACTGGCTCTAAGCTTGGCTACGGAATTTGGTCTCACCCACAGGAGGTTTTGTGAGATTCTGCAGTAGAGTTGGAGGGATTTACAAGTTGGTCAGGCTAAAGCGGAAGCAGGGATCTCCCTGGAAACACTCAGTGGGTGGACGTTGGCCTGGATTTGGGCCACTCTAAGATACAGAGCTCCCCACATCACAGGCAGCCCCTTACACCAAGTGTCGGGGTGTCCTTTAGACTAAAAGGAAATCTGATTCCCAGCAACAGCCACAGATTATTGGTGCAGACTCTGGGGCCCCATTGGAATAGGGTTAATCACTCTCGTGCCCAGAATTCATTCAAAGATGACAGTTATTAAAATGCAAAACGACAGAGCCACAAAATCTTAGTTTTACTCGTCATATGATGTTGTCTAGTGCGGGCCCTGAAGTCATCTGTAAGTCAGAGTGTTTGGGTTCTGAAGACGGCACTATTTGCCGGGGGGCAGGGGGTGGGGGCATCCTACACCCTTTCAACAGTGTCTCTCAAAAGAAAGGAAAGGAGGGGCCTCGTGATGCCCTTTGCTGTGTGATGCTCCCCATGGCCAGTGGTCAGAGGACGCGAGTGTATGACTGAGGCACTCCTGAGCCAGTAAGTCTGGAAACTGGCGCATGTGTGATAAAACTGGACGCATTCCTTGCCTGGAATGTTTTGGCAGCCCTCATGCTTCATGCATGTGTGTGGGTAGACACTTTATGTAGTAGGTCAGAGAGAATGGACACGAAGGGCCTTGGAGGCAGGGACAGCCCAGTGGCCAGCAAACAGAGCCTGAGCCCGACGTCAGGACATTCTGGGACAGATACTGGGCATGTGAAGGAGTCAGGGCCAGGGGAGCAGAGTGGGCAGAGGTAGAGAGGGAACCTCAGGAGTGAGCCAGGCAGTGCGAGCTAGCAGACGCAGGGCCTGGGTCACCTCTGCCAAGCTGGAGCGAGCACCTGCCTCCAGGAGGAAGGCTTCCCTCGGGAGAAGGCAGGGCCCCAGCACCCAGCCCTGGCGATTCAGCTCTGTCCTTCCTTCTCCTTCCCCACATCCTGCGAAGCCAAGGGTTGCCTCGTCTTCTTTCCGGTGACTCTTGTTTCACGCAGTTCGCGCACTGCACACGTACACTGTGACTGTGCTACTGGACTTGACAGTGAGGGAACGCGCAGGGCACACACTGCGCACAGCTGGGGTACGGAATCCGGTTCCTGCTACTCACATGCTACCTTTGTTCAGGGTGTAACTGCTAGCGTGCAAAGCTCTCGTAGCGTGTGGGTGAACAGGCCCTGGGACTCTTTGCTCTGTGCTCTCCTTCTGCGGCCTCATCCTTTAGGTTATAATTGGGATGACCCTGTGTGAACATTTGCCCAGGAGCATCGGGCTTCACACAGACATCCTGCATTCTCGTGGGCACCACCCCGTTTCACTCTCCAAGCTCTCCGGGTTTGCAGGACAACCACATGGCCACCTTGGCGATAATCCTTGTGACTTCCCTTTTGCTGGTCTTCAACCTGTCCGGGTCCTTTGAGGATTAAGGTTCTTGGTCTCAGGTTATGGTGGTAACGTCAATGGTGATATGGGCTGTGATGCAAGTTTTGCTCTGAAACATGTCCACATGTTCTGAATGTATGTCGCATTTATTTCTAAATGCAGGAATGGAAATTTCAGAAAACCAGAAGAAACTTGCCATGTTAAATGCTCAAAAGACAGGACATGGAAAGTCGAAAGGTAAGTTATGGAGAAGGCTTTGTCTCCTTAATGCTTATCAGTATTCTCCTGAAAATGGGGAGCATACCCCAAGTTGTCAGCCTGTGACCAGCTTGGAGTAAGGAGAACAGTAGAAGTTAGAACTCAAGGGCAGGTCCAGAAGTGGGGGCAGGTGAAGGTGGCCTGTGTTTGGTTTTGAATGTGCATCAGTGTTTGCTCCCATTGGGATGTGGGCGTAGGAAACCTTCAGAGGTTCTGCCAGAGCGTGGCAGACCTCCTTGCCCGCCGGCGGCCCCTCCGCTCCCCTCCCCCAAGTGCTGATGGTGTTAGCCACCGGGTCACGCACATCACCAGTCTCAGGCAAACCAAGGCCTCGTGCCTCTTTTAGGCATGAGAGGACAAAATCTCAAACCCCAAACTGCTTATCAGCTGTAGGCTGGATATAGTCTAGTTTAAGTAAGAAAAAGATGTAAAGGCTCGGTACATCAGGCAAGGAGTTAGACCAAAAAAGACACATGAGGGCCGGGCGTGGTGGCTCAAGCCTGTAATCCCAGCACTTTGGGAGGCCGAGACGGGCGGATCATGAGGTCAGGAGATCAAGACCATCCTGGCTAACCCAGTGAAACCCCGTCTCTACTAAGAAATACAAAAATCTAGCCGGGTGAGGTGACGGGCGCCTATAGTCCCAGCTACTCGGAAGATTGAGGCAGGAGAATGGCGTAAACCTGGGAGGCGGAGCTTGTAGTGAGCTGAGATCCGGCCACTGCACTCCAGCCTGGGTGACGGAGCCAGATTCCATCTCAACAAAAAAAGACACATGAGCTGATTTAGGGCAGTGATCCCCTAACCTCCACGCACATTAGAATCCCCGGGGCAGCTATTCAAAAATGCCCAAGCTGCGTACTCAGGGCTCTGATGAACTAAGATCTGTCCACGCTGCCAGTAGTGCAGATATCTGGCCCAGCAGGAATTCAAATAATAAGATTTTTTCCCAAAAAATATGCACTGCATTCTTAGAAACTTTATTCCAGTCACCTTTCTACTGTAAAAGGGATTTAGCCTATGAAATTTATCTCTGTTCATATTTTCCTGACTGCAAATGCAAAAGCAAGGACCAGTGAATCCCAGGACTGCAGCAGGCCACTGACTGAAAGGCCAGGAGGAGCTCCTTCCCCAAACCACACTGAGCACTCCACTGCTTTCTCTGTGCAAATGCAGAATTTATTTTCCCCACTAAGTTACAAGTATCTTTAAAGCAGAAAAACCCATGTTATTACTTTTTTAAAATCTCCACTTCTAATGTCAGGTTACTAGTAAATCAGTTTGTCAGAATACATTGTTTTCTGTCCGTATCTTCTGAGAGTCACTCACCCCGCAGCCGGGCTCCTCAGAACGGAAGGACTGCTGACACTCACGGGTGGCCACCGGGTGGGACGCGGTGCCTGGGTTATCTGATTTCTTCCTTCCTGCCACCTCGGGAGATAGGGAGAGCCTTCTGTCAGGTCAGGGGCAGGGGTGGGTTCTGAGCCAAGGCCTTCCTGCTTTCAGAGCCCACCCTCTTCGTGCCGTGCTGACTTACACAGTTACCTTTTGATCTGATCGCTAATCTTAATAAACCTAAATTACCTCTGCACAGATGAAAAATACCTAGGCCAGTGAAGTTTTGATTAGAGTGATTACGTATTGGGGGCACAGTTCTAAGCACTTTACTTCTATTAATTCATTTAATTCCCATAGCAACCCCATAGTACTGTAATCCCCATTTTAGGGATTGGGGAACCAAGGGGTAGAGAAATCAAATAATTTCCCCAGTAATCCCAGCCGGTAAATGGCACAGAAGAATTTGGGCCGAGGCAGCACGAGCTCCAGACTTCCATTTAGAGCATTTTACTGCTATTCACCGTGACCGTCAGTCTGGCTCGGATTCCGCCACTCCCCACTGCGTGTCCTGGCATTCAGTTTCTTTCCCTGTCTAGTTGTTGTCATAATACCCTCCTTGGAGGCTTTTTGGGAGATTTCAGTGACAGAGACTGTGTCAAGCTCCACACGGAGTACCTGAACATAGCAAGCATAGCTACTGGACCTTCTTTTTGGTTAATGTGAATTAGGAATTAGCTCTCTACAAAAAAATACAAAAATTAGCTGGGCATGGTGGCACACACCTGTAGGTGCAGCTACTTAGGAGGCTGAGGTGGGAGGATCGCTTGAGCCTGGGAGGTAGAGATTGCAGTGATCCAAGCTCACACCACTGCACTCCAGCCTGGGCGACAGAGTGAGACCCTGTCTAAAAAAAAAAAAAAAAAAAAAGAATTAGCTGAGAACTTGGACTTGGAGTCTCAGCATTTTCATTTTTTTCCTTTTTGGTTAACAAGTGACCCTCAGTCCCTGTTCCATCTCTCTCCCCTCCCGAGTCAGGCTACAACAGGTGCCCCGTGGCCCCACCGCACCAGAGCCTGCACCCCATCCACCAGCGCCACATCACTATGCCCACAAGCGTCCCCCAGCAGCAGGTATTTGGCCTGGCGGAACCCAAAAGGAAGCCCTCGCTCTTCTGGCACACCTTCAACAGGCTCACCCCCTTCCGGAAATGAAAACAGGAGGCTGTGCTTCCACGGAGCTGGGTGTCAAGAGGAGAACTGTCTTTGTTTCTTGTGTGCTTCAATCCAGGGAAGGTTTCTTGGACCCAGTGATAAAAACTTCCTTTTTGGGATCAATGAAGGAGAAAAGGTCTTGGAATCACCTTCAGTCTTTGGAGACCCAGCTGCCTTTGTGGAAGGGAGGAGATGGTCATGACACAAAGCTTTATCAAAACTATACAGAAACACCCGTGACCCACTAGGAGATGGCCCAGATGTGGGACCCGGTACTGTGCTCTACAGTGAGTGGTGAGGCAGTAGCTGAAGCCACCCCCGCTGATGGTGAGCAAGTGCTGCCGCTGGTCCAAACACAGCATCCAGGGCTTTGCAGCTCCTACGGGGTGACGAGGTTAGAGGATCGCTTCGGCGTTTGATTTTCAAGGATGTCGTCAAGACAGGGTTGACACAATGCTGCACATGTCTGGTCACACTTAGAAATTGAGCTCTTACTCTCTTCTGTAACACGGGGGGACGTACAGCTGCCGTGGAGCTGACCACGGTGTTCCCTGGCATTGTCCACACAGATGCTAAATGGTAGTACAGACGTCATCCTGCAAGGTTCCTCTTCCTGCAAGCAAAGGGGAGAGAAAGAAGATGCATCTGTCACCTTCCTCGCAGTCCTCAGTGCAGAGCAACTTACGCATCCTCAAGAATCCACTGCTTTCCAGGCAAGGAGGGAGAAATCCTCCTGCACACTGGCTTTGTCCCGAAGTCGGTTCCCTCCTGCCCGCACATCTTGAGTAACTCCGAGCAGAAATCACGTCTTGCCCACATACTGTAACCTAAGAAACTGCTATTCAAGGCTGGGCACGGTGGCTCATGCCTGTAATCTCAGCACTTTGGGAGGCCAAGGCAGGTGGATCACCTGAGGTCAGGAGTTCAAGACCAGCCTGGCCAACATTGCAAAGCCCAGTCTCTACTAATAATACAAAAATTAGCTGGGCATGGTGGCGCATGCCTGTAATCCCAGCTACTGGGGAGACTGAGGTAGGAGAATCTTTTGAACCCAGGAGGCAGAGGTTGCAGTGAGCTGAGATCGCACCATTGCATTCCAACCTAGGGGATGGAGCAAGACTATGTCTCCAAAAAAAAAAAAGAAAAAAAAACTGCCATTCAAACAACTGTTTGCAATATAAAAAGCTCATTTACTCTAGTATTTATGATACAGTGAATATGAAAATGCACTGGTCAGAAGGCATTCGCAAAAAGCCGCACTGCTCCCGACATCGTCGTTACCAGTGAAATCGCAAAGACAGGCAAAGCAGTCCTGCTTCTTGGGAATCAGAAGCTGCCTTTATCCCATAAAGCCAAACAGTAGGGCATAACTGTGTCACCTGAGCATGTCATCAGGCTTCTGAGGACTTGTTCTTTGTAAAAGAGACCTTCACAAAATATCTTGGCTCTGAGATAGCAGTCTTTATTAACAAAGGCCAAGCCCCCCGAAAACCGCAAAAAAACAACCCCCTTTCCTTGGCCGGGGTGGAAAATTTTAAGAAAAAAACTTTAAACAAGGCCAAAAAAAGCAAGCCCCGCAACAAAAAAGCCCCTTCAAACCCCCCAAGGCCCCGGAAAAGAAAAAACGGGGGAAAACGGTAAAGGAATTCTAATTGAAAAACCCAATTTTGGAAGCAAACCCCGCAAAAGTTTTTTTCCAAAAAGCCCAAGGTTGAAAAAAAAAAAAGCCGGGAAGGCAAAAAAAAAGGTGTATTCTTCAGTCTGCAGGTGTGGGCACCTCCCTTCTCCCCTGAAGCCCCCCACATCCAGAGCCATTCCTGAGGGGTGACATCATGAATCAAGAAAACATAACCTTTGTCCTCTCGGGTGAAGCCTTGGAACATTCTGTGACGGCTGATGTCCGTTCTGAGCCACCTTGGCACGCGTGCTTATGGGCAGCATTGCTAAGGGTTCAGGTGCCCTGTGGCTGGCAGCCCCTGAGTTGCTTCTGTGGACCATCATGCCGCGCAGCGTGTCCTGAGACTGAAGTGGCTGCAGGAAGGAGCTTCTGGAGAGGTCCTGTGGCATGTGGGGGCGTGCGTTTCCTTCTTGAACAGACATTCCAACTTTAGTTGTGTTTATAGAACTGACCTTCTTACTAACAAAACACAATGATATATTTTGGAAACTACACTTAATATGTTTTTCCTGCACACCTAGCAATAACTGTAGGGGTCTCTGCTAGGGTTGTTTTTGTATGTACAGCAATTTTGAACAAATTATTTTAAATGTAATATAAGAGAATTCGTTTAAGGAAGTAAAGAGAATCATTTGCTGATGTTACATTTTCAGTGAGGATTCAGTAATTTAAGAGTCATCCTTAGGGCTTCCATTTCCTAATATTTATTCATGGGTAATGAAGAAATGCTTTGCATTTTGTGGCGAGTCCTAATTTATTTTCCAGCTGAGCCCTGACTTCCGGTTCCCACCTACCTCCATGGACTTCCTAACAGAGACTCATGAATACCAGGACATGTTTTTGTTAAATCAGGTTCCGTTCATTGCCCCGGTCAGTTTTATACAGTATGAGGGTCACTCGATGAAAGATCTTTCCTGGGTAGATCCTGCTTCGCCGTTCCGGTGATTCTGAAAACCGCTAACATTTTTAAAAGGCTAGAACATCCTTTGTCTTCTTGAGAATCCGCATGTCTGGCTTGGGTTTTATTACCACCTGCCTGAGTTCTTCAAAGAATAGAAGGCTCGAGTATTCTCATTTTCCGTTTGCCAAACTTCCTTCTGATTTGAGTCACGTGTTCCACTTGGAAAAAAAGGGAACAGAGAGCCTCCCCCATGGACAGTGTATGAATTTCACTGGGAATCTTGCTGTCTCCAGTCTCTCTGCCTTTCTCTTTTTTTAACCTTACATGACATAATATTATAGATGGGCCAAAAAAAAAAAAAAAAGATGACATAACATTTTGAGGAATTTCACCTATTCCGTTCTTCATGTTTGAAAATTTGTCGACTTTGTTAGCAGACGGTTGAAGTAGCCGTGGATCAAAAGCAGCCTTTTCAATTGTGATCATGCCTAAAACATATAAAAACCCTGCAGTAGATTATAAGCAATTATAAAATCATAAAATGGAATGTTTGCAGAATCCTGGAGCAGTAGCTTTCTTTGTCTTTGGCCTGCAGACTGCGAAGAGGGCAGCAGTAGTGCGCCAGAGCTTCCCTGGGATACCAGCCACGTGGCTGCTTTTCATTCGATCTGATTTTTGTTTCCCACTGTAGATCTGATTTTGTAGTTGAAAACATTTCACCATCAAACACTATTTCTGAATATCGTGCCTTTTTTATACCTAGCCTAGATGAAAACCGATGCCATTCTTATTCAGAAAATCCCCCCATCCTACATGACTGTTACCTAGACATAAAGCAAAAGTGCATTTAATTCAAAATTTGATTCACAATAGAAGTATTTTGTAAAAGCCAGCTGAACCAGCGTTTTACCAGGTGGAAATCTCTGCAAGCCAAATTGCTGATACTCCTTCATACAAATCAACTTGGTGTCCTAGCCAGAATGGAACAGCGTAATGACCTGGAGTTCGGGGGAGTATTTCTGCTCTATTACTTGTCAGGGAGAGAAGAAAGTTAGAAGTGTCCCTCAAACGACAGTGTCAAGAACTAGGAATAAATGTTCTTTCACCAGCTCACAGGCCAGAAATGCGGGACCCAAGTCAACTAGGTGAAACTTACTAGCAGACCCAGCTTTTCCATAATAACCTAATCTGCAAATCAGTTTATTAAAGTTTCCCTTGGCTGATATTGTTGTTTTCAGGATGCAATGAAAGTGGATTTCAGAAGGCTTTGGAAAAATAAGTGGAACATGACTGATAAAAAAAAAAAAAAAGCAAAAGCTTAAATATTTGATGTAAGGTTACTTACCTACAACATACTTTACATTGTTGCCTTTAGTTATCTCACAGGCACTGACGTTTTATATTTAGAAAATACTTTTAACCTTTCTAATCTTTTTTGTAAATATTAGTGTCCGTTGTATATGACTTGCTAACTTACTTTGCAAGACTTTGGACAACATTTTAGCTCGTTAACTTCAAGATGATGTGTCATCTATATAGGTCAAAGGATGGGACTTCTGAACTGAGGAATTCGCTGTTGGCAGCCGAAGTATGATGTACAAGACTGATGTAACTTGATATGTATTTTTGTTGAAGTTTTTTTGTAAAAAAAAAAAAAATATTTACAAGGTTATTTGATTTTTTAAATGCTGTGAATCTATATTTGTTGTTTTGTATATTAAAATCATTTGCCAAACTCGTTCTGATGATGCATTTGAGTAGCAGCCTTTATTAACAGGAGGAAGTGGAGAGCTGGGGGTGCGGGGGCTTCTGGGATTTGTAGTGCCTCTGCTGCCCTGATGTCCCTAGACTTCTCAGTGGCAACAACTCATCCATTCAGGAGCTCCATGTAACCCCTGGGTAGGCGTGGGAGAGGGAGGGCTCCGAGGGCAACCTAGGGGGGCCCCCCTGGCTTGAGAAAAGCCAGTGGTTGGAGTAAGAGGGATGTGGAAGGCAGCAGTGGGATGGGGCCGCTTTTGCTAGGGATCATGGAGAGGAGACAGAGAGAACTGACTGTCCCCTCTGACTGCCCCTGAAGGCTAGGCCCGGCCACAGGAGCTGTGTTAGTGGCCCTGCTCACTCACCCTTTGCGGGTGGGTAGATTAGAATTTCCTTCTCTAACAGCTCAGAAGAGCTCAGTCAACAGCCCATTGTTTGCTGTGGCTGTAATCAGAAAAGGATTCCTATGAAGGCTGCCAAGTGGCTCCTCCCCACTTTTTGTTCACTCCTAACAGCCACCTGCTTCCCAAAGTGAGCTGCGCCCCCTCCTTGGGCTGCACTGGGGAGGGCGGGCACTAGGGTGCGGAGGGGGCGAGCCCCACAACCCACAGGGCAGCGCATAGTGGCACCATGTATAGCAGAGAGTGAAAGGGATGGGGGTGGCATTTTCTTCCAGGGGAGTTGTGGGGAGATGACCTAACATAAGCGCGCCCCTGCTCTGCACCTGCGAGACGGGCAAAGCTGGAGAGAACCGAGCTGAGCCTGGGCCGCAGCACCCCGAGGCTGGAGACGC
>NW_012106586.1:1435150-1439097 GCF_000951045.1 Mandrillus leucophaeus
GGTGCTGGTAGAAGATGCTACCTAAGTGTTGCAGTAATTCTTGAAGCTCTTCCAGGACATCTTGGCCTTCCTCTGTTCCCTCCCCTTCCTGCTATTTTATGGACATATCCACTGGGGAATTGTACGGCAGGAAGGCTGATTTTATTTAGCTGGACCTTGATTCTTGGTTAGCACAGCGCCTGGGTCCAGCCTGCAGCCCTCAGGTCCAGGTAAGTTCATTAGGAAAAGATTTCTTTACAGTCAATTTAAGGCATCTAGGTCCTAAAACAGCGCTTATATTATCTGTGGGGTAACCCTGCTTATTAATTTGCAAAATAGTCAGTTGTCTATAGAGTTTTGGGTAGGAAAGGGGTATGCTGCTTTCAAAATTCATTATTGAGGAAGAGGCTAAAGGGCTAAAGAGATAAAAGCAGATTTTGAAATTCTTCTGCTAGAACTCTGCAATTGGCTGGGAGGAGAGACAAAAATCATAGAATAAGTCATGAGAATAATGGGCTTTTTTTTTTTTTTTTTTTTAGATGTAGTCTTGCTCTGTCGCCCAGGCTAGAGTGCAGTGTCATGATTTCAGCTCACTGCAACCTCGCTTCCTGGGTTCAAGCAATTCTCTGCCTCAGCCTCCCGAGTAGCTGGGATTACAGACATGCACCACCACGCCCGACTAATTTTTGTATTGTTAGTAGAGATGGGGGGTTCCACAATCTTGGCCAGGCTGGTCCTGAACTCCTGACCTTGTGATCCAACCGCCTCGGCCTCCCAAATGCTGGGATTACAGGTGTGAGCCACCACACCCGGCCTATAATGGACCTTTTTCAGAGAGCTGTCTAGAGAAGCTTATAGTTTGTTTTGCACAAATTTTAATGTGTACTTTTTTTTCCTGATCAGGTTCATCATATTCAAATTGTACACATTTTCATTTTTATGGCTTTGCTAATTTACAGTGCAGGAAAAAATAACTGTGAAGATATGTTGAAGAAGAAATGTATAAAGTGTATACTATAGAGAGTGCATGGAAGACAATATATTCGATGAGGGCACCCTAGAGCTATTTGGACTCTTAGACTGTCAGATCTGGGAGGGCGTTAGTTCATCCTTTCCAGTGCATACAGGAGGAAGCTGAGGCTCTGAGGTTTGGAAACCCAGTAGATATCACTCAGCTTATTTCTAGCAGGTTTGTATTAAATCTTAGCTTTGGAGAGTTAAGAATCTAGAGGAGTGGCCAGGTGTGGTGGCTCACACCTGTAATCCCAGCACTTTGGGAAGCCGAGGCGGGCGGATCACGAGGTCAGGAGATCGAGACCATTCTGGCTGACACGGTGAAACCCCGTCTCTACTAAAAAAAAAAAAAAAAATAGCCAGGTTTGGTGGCAGGCGCCTGTGGTCTCAGCTACTTGGGAGGCTGAGGCAGGAGAATGGCGTGAACCTGGGAGGCGGAGCTTGCAGTGAGCCGAGATCACGCCACTGCACTCCAGCCTGGGTGACGGAGCGAGACTCCATCTCAAAAAAGAAAAGGAATCTTGAGGAGTGATAACCTTGCCTGTTGAATTAAGGACATGATGTTCTTGGAGAAAATTAATCAGGAAGAGGGCACTGGGTAACCATTTATCAAGAGATTCTTTAGCACAGGACAGATATAGGTAAAGTATAAGAGAATGAGCCAGAAATAAGTGAGCTAAGTAAGAACCTACTTTGGGGAGACTAAAAACATGAACTTCAAAGTTATTTGCAGTCTGTGTCCCTTGCCCTGACCAAGCCAGTTTGTCAGGCTCGTGCAGTCACGGTATTCCCCAGAATGACGGCCTCTATTTTCTATACATTCATACGATATGAATGTATAGGGATCTTGTCTATCTGTCTAAGGCAGTGACTGTTGTCGCTTTTTACATATATTACTGGGAGGGTTGTAGGCCCAGTGAGTCCCCAGCGGCTGTCACTGGCTGACTACAGATGTCTGCAAGCCTCCTCACTTCTGATGAGCGGCCACACCTTGGGCGGTGCACGCCTGGTGTTAGTCAGGATGTGGGCTCAGCTGTGTGTCACAGAGACCCCACATACCAGTGGCTTACACAAGGTAGAAGCTATTTCTGTTTCATGTGCTCGTGTCAAAGATGTGCTGGCAGGACAGGTCTGGCCTGTGGAGTCATCTGAGGCCAGGGGTTTTCTATCCCCAAATTGTTGCCGTCCTTCAAGGAGTCCCACATGGTTCACCACGCCATGCACACCCCCACACAGGAAGCGGGCAAGGGCACCCCCTTACCCTTTAAGGCCGGTCATTGCATACAATTACACGCCTCACTTTTGCTCATTCCCATGGCCCGTAATCTGGTTTCATGGTCATATCCAGCCTGCAAGGGAGGCTAGGGAGTGCCCAGCTAAAATTTCTATTACTATGGATGGAGGGGAGAAGAGGTGTTGGAGATAACTAGCACTGACAAGGATCAGCGTTGATACCCAGTCACCTGGTAATGGTCCACACACAGTTGGAACTAGGATAGTATTTCTTGCATGCCTGCATTGATTCATCCAACAAATACTTGACTGAAAATAAGGCACTGAAAATAAGGAAGTGGAAAAATGCAGTCACGATCTTCATAAAGCTCTAACCCAGGTTGGTGCCTCCTAAGTGATCACTAATCTAGGTGTGGTGTACAGAGTAAGTGGGGACTGGGGAGAACAGTAATTCAGAGAGAGGGAGGAGGTGATTGCAGGGAAAGGTGGGAGACAGAAGAGGCTCCTAGGTCTTTCCAGAAGGCACTCCTTCTGGAAGAAGACCAGACCCAGAAATTCAAAGTTGAGAGTGTAACTGTAGTTGAACTAATGAAACTGAGAGTCCAACCCATAGCTTTGTGAGAGGCACAAATGTTATTTTTTCTTTTTCAAAATAACATTAATATAATTTCTTCTATATTCCTTGTGCAAATCCTCAATGTTCTACATTAAAGAAGAGGCTAAATAGGAGGTATAAACTTGCTAAAATTTCTTATTAAAAAATAGTGCCAAGCTGGGTGTTGGCCATGTCTCTAATCCCAGCTATTCGGGAGACTGAGGCAGGAGGACCACTTAAGCCTAGGAGTTCAAGTCTGAGCTGGGCAACATCATGAGACTGTATCTCTATAAACAGACAAACAAGCAAATAAATAAAACAGAAATAGTGCCACAACTTACTTTGCTGTGTATTTGGGAGAACACGTATTAGTTAATCAAAATCATTTGCTGAAGCTTGTCTCCATGCTGTATAAACAAGCTAGATAAAATCTGCCTACATCAAGTATGCAAAACTAGAGAAAGAATTACAGAAGAGTAACTGTTTGCTTTCAGGCTGGCTCCTTCTTCCCTGGAGAGCAAATTGGAGTTTAACCTGACACCTTTATGATCTTCGGATCATTTTATTCCTGGAATAGTTGTGCTCCACATTTTGAAAAGTTAAAATGAAAATTGTAGAACCCTCGACAAAATTTGGTTGATGGAATTTAGATTTGACTGCTTCCAGCCCCTTCTGAGTTTAACAAAGGAGGCTCGAGTATATTCTTCATGAAATTTGGCTCCAAGAAAACTCAACTCAGTTTCCTGGAATGGAGCGGATTTGTGACTTCAAAGAGAAAGATCGGCATTTCCTTTTCCAAAAATCCTCCCTTTGCGTTAGGCTGCACCCTGTGACATTTCCACCAGATGGCAATACAGACTTCGGATGGCAGAGAGTCTGGCTGGTTTTCACAATCTCTAGAAATATTTGTGTAAGCACTAGAAAAAAGCATTTTTTATAAATGAAAAGCTCCCATAACCGCCCCCCATTCTAAAGCAACCATCTTTATTTGCATATATTCACTTCGAGTTTTGTCAATATTCATAGTCGTAAGTACATTTGTAATGTGCATGGCATTTCAGTCTACTGTTAAAATTCAGCACAACGTATATCATTTACATATTTCTACATGACCTTCATAATTATC
>NW_012106586.1:1439147-1442493 GCF_000951045.1 Mandrillus leucophaeus
GCTCCTTCTTCCCTGGAGAGCAAATTGGAGTTTAACCTGACACCTTTATGATCTTCGGATCATTTTATTCCTGGAATAGTTGTGCTCCACATTTTGAAAAGTTAAAATGAAAATTGTAGAACCCTCGACAAAATTTGGTTGATGGAATTTAGATTTGACTGCTTCCAGCCCCTTCTGAGTTTAACAAAGGAGGCTCGAGTATATTCTTCATGAAATTTGGCTCCAAGAAAACTCAACTCAGTTTCCTGGAATGGAGCGGATTTGTGACTTCAAAGAGAAAGATCGGCATTTCCTTTTCCAAAAATCCTCCCTTTGCGTTAGGCTGCACCCTGTGACATTTCCACCAGATGGCAATACAGACTTCGCATGGCAGAGAGTCTGGCTGGTTTTCACAATCTCTAGAAATATTTGTGTAGGCACTAGAAAAAAGCATTTTTTATAAATGAAAAGCTCCCATAACCGCCCCCCATTCTAAAGCAACCATCTTTATTTGCATATATTCACTTCGAGTTTTGTCAATATTCATAGTCGTAAGTACATTTGTAATGTGCATGGCATTTCAGTCTACTGTTAAAATTCAGCACAACGTATATCATTTACATATTTCTACATGACCTTCATAATTATCACAGCAGTTACATACTATTACACATAGTAAACCCTTCCCCTATTGTTACATATTATGTAGTATGCACTTTTCACCTGTTACAGATAATGCGGCAGGTAATGTCACACAACTGGCATGCAGTTTTGGAATATTAGGAAGAATTTTAAGGATAGGAATACAGGGTGAAAGATATAGATGTCTTTTGCTCTTTAATTTTTCCAGAAAGATGTGCAGATTTACACGGCTGTCAGCACTGTGAGAGGATCTGGGTTCTGACCAGTTGCACTAGGCCCACGTTTTTGTTTTGTTTTGTTTTAATCCTAAAAGTCAGGTGCAGGGGCTTTAGCCTGTAATACTAGCACTTTGGGAGACTGAGGCGGGAGGATTACTTGAGCTCAGTTCAAGACCAGCCTGGGCAACAGAGTGAGACCCAGTCTCTCCAAAGAAAAAGAAAGAAAGAAAAAAATAGGCAATGGCTCGTGCCTGTAATACCAGCACTTTGGGAGGCCAAGACAGGCGGATCACCTGAGGTCAAGAGTTTGAGACCAACCTGGCCAACATGGTGAAACCCTGTCTCTACTAAAAATACAAAAATTAGCCGGGCATGGTGATGGTGCCTGTAGTCCCAGCTACCTGAAAAGTTGAATTGCTTGAACCTGGGAGGCGGAGGTTGCAGTGAGCAGAGATCAGCCATTGCACTCCAACCTGGGCCACAAGAACGAAACTACATCTCAAAAAGAAAAAGAAAAAAAAAATTAGCTGGACATGGTGGTGGTGCCTGTAATCCCAGCTACTTGAGGAGCTGAATTGCTTGAACCTGGGAGGCGGAGGTTGCAGTGAGCAGAGATCGGCCATTGCGCTCCAGCCTGGGCCACGAGAGTGAAACTACATCTCAAAAAGAAAAAGAAAAAAAAAAATTAGCTGGGTGTGGTGGTGCATGCCTGTAGTCCCAGCTACTTAGGAGGTTGAGGCAGGAGGATCGCTTGAGCTGGGAGGTCGAGACTACAGTGAGCTGTGATTGCATGATTGTACTTCAGCCTTGGTGATGGAGCGAGACCTTGTCTCCAAAAATTATATATATGTATCCTAAGACATCTCCCATGATGATACATTAATTCCATTCAACAAGTATTTGTTCAATCTGCTGTTCCAAGTTTGCTATTGGGTGCTAGGAAGACAATAATGAGGAAATACAGTCGGGCAGGGAGTCAGATTTTTCATCCTACAATTACATAAACAAGTGTCAAGCCCCTGCCATGACGGGCGCCATGTGGGAGAGTAACATGCTGCTCCGCAGCCCTGAGTGGGAGCGTTGCTGAGTCAGCAGACCCGGCCATCCACGTTTCCTCTTCCTTCCAGGCCTTGCGTTTGCTGCTCCCTCTGTTTGGAGCACTGCCCAAGCGTTGTCTTAGCTCCTGCTGCGGGGAAACTGCATGGGTCACCTGGGGTGGGGGCAGTGTCTACAGAGGAAAGGACTTGAAAACGCACTTGTCCCGAACTAGGTGATGTTTTCTGTGTGTGCGTGGCCCTTCTTCACAGTGGCCTCCTAGAAAAACAAGACCATGACTGAGAGAATACCTCTCATTTCAGTAAGACTGCTTGGAATGCTTTACTTTTTTAAAAAATTTAATTTAAGTGTTTAATGTGGTAAAAAATATATAACATAAAACTTACCAGCTTCACCATTTTAAGGACACAGTTCAGTGGCATTAAGTACATTCTCTTTGTTGTACAACCATTACCACCACCCATCTCCAGAACTCTCTTAAAATCTTCCTAAACAGAAGCTCTTAAAATCTTCCCAAATAGAAACTCTGTACCCATCAGACAACTCCCACTTCCTTCTCTCTTCACCCCTGGCAACCACCATCCTACTTTTTCTTTCTATGAGCTTGACGGCTCGAGAAACTTTTTTTTTTTTTTTTTTAATTATACTCTAAGTTCTGTAGTACATGTGCACAACATGCAGGTTTGTTACAGATGTATACATGTGCCATGTTAGTGTGCCGTACCCGTTAACATGTCATTTACACTAGGTATATCTCCTAATGCTGTCCCTCCCCACTCCCCCCACCCCACGACAGGCCCGGTGTGTGATGTTCCCCTTCCTGTGTCCAAATGTTCTCATTGTTTGATTCCCACCTATGAGTGAGAACATGTGGTGTTTGGTTTTTTGTCCTTGTGATAGTTTGCTCAGAATGATGGTTTCCAGCTTCATCCATGTCCCTACAAAGGACATAAACTCATCCTTTTTTATGTTTGCATAGTATTCCGTGGTGTATAAGTGCCACATTTTCTTAATCCAGTCTGTCACTGATGGACATTTGGGTTGGTTCCAAGTCTTTGCTGTTGTGAATAGTGTCGCAATAAACATACATGTGCATGTGTATTTATAGCAGCATGATTTATAATCCTTTGGGTATATGCCCAGTAATGGGATGGTTGGGTCAAATGATATTTCTAGTTCTACATCCTTCAGGAATCACCACACTGTCTTCCAGAATGGTTGAACTAGTTTACAGTCCCACCAACAGTGTAAAAGTCCTGTTTCTCCACATCCTCTCCAGCACCTGTTGTTTCCTGACTTTTTAATGATCGTCATTTTAACTGATGTGAGACAGTATCTCATTGTGGTTTTAATTTGCATTTCTCTGATGGCCAGTGATGATGAGCATTTTTTCATGTGTCTGTTGGCTGCATAAATGTCTTCTTTTGAGAAGTGTCTGTTCATATCCTTTG
>NW_012106586.1:1443168-1445337 GCF_000951045.1 Mandrillus leucophaeus
TATCCATGAGCATGGAATGTTCTTCCATTTGTTTGTGTCCTCTTTTATTTCGTTGAGCAGTGGTTCGTAGTTCTCCTTGAAGAGGTCCTTCACATCCGTTGTAAGTTGAATTCCTAGGTATTTTATTCTCTTTGAAGCAATTTTGAATGGGAGTTCCCTCATGATTTGGCTCTCTGTTTGTCTGTTATTGTATATATATATAGGAATGCTTGTGATTTTTGCACATTGATTTTGTATCCTGAGACTTTGCTGAAGTTGCTTATTAGTGTAAGAAGATTTTGGGCTGAGACGATGGGGTTTTCTAAATATACAATCGTGTCATCTGCAAACAGGGACAATTTGACTTCCTCTTTCCCTAATTGAATATCCTTTATTTCTTTCTCCTGCGTGATTGCCCTGGCCAGAACTTCCAACACTATGTTGAATAGGCATGGTGAGAGAGGGCATCCCTGCCTTGTGCCAGTTTTCAAAGGGAATGCTTCCAGTTTTGCCCATTCAGTATGATATTAGCTATGCGTTTGTCATAAATAGCTCTTATTGTTTTTAGATACGTGCCATCAATACCTAGTTATTGAGAGTTTTTAGCATGAAGGGCTGTTGCATTTTGTCAAAAGCCTTTTCTTCATCTATTGAGATAATCATGTGGTTTTTGTCTTTGGTTCTGTTTATATGCTGGATTATGTTTATTGATTTGCGTATGTTGAACCAGCCTTGCATCCCAAGGATGAAGCCCACTTGATCATGGTGGATAAGCTTTTTGGTGTGCTACTGGATTCAGTTTGCCAGTATTTTATTGAGGTATTTTTGCATCAATGTTCATCAGGGATATTGGTCTAAAATTCTCTTTTTTTTGTTGTGTCTCCGCCAGGCTTTGGGTATCAGGATGATGTTGGCCTCATAAAATGAATTAGGGAGGATTTCCTCTTTTTCTATTGATTGGAATAGTTTCAGAAGGAATGGTACCAGCTCCTCTTCATACCTCTGGTGGAATTTGACTGTGAATCTGTCTGGTCCTGGACTTTTTTTGGTTGGTAGGCTATTAATTATTTCCTCAATTTCAGAACATGTTATTGGTCTATTCAGGGATACAACTTCTTCCTGGTTTAGTCTTGGGAGGGTGTATGTGTCCAGGTATTTATCCATTTCTTCTAGATTTTCTAGTTTATTTGCGTAGAGGTGTTTATAGTATTCTCTGATGGTAGTTTGTATTTCTGTGAGATAAGTGGTAATATCCCCTTTATAATTTTTTATTGCATCTATTTGATTCTTCTCTCTTTTCTTCTTTATTAGTCTTGCTAGCAGTCTATCAATTATGTTGATCTTTTCAAAAAACCAGCTCCTGGATTCATTGATATTTTGAAAGGCTTTTTGTGTCTCTATCTCCTTCAGTTCTGCTGTGATCTTAGTTATTTCTTGCCTTCTGCTAGCTTTTGAATGTGATTGCTCTTGCTTCTCTAGTTCTTTTAATTGTGTTGTTAGGGTGTCAATTTTAGATCTTTCCTGCTTTCTTTTGTGGATATTTAGTGCTATGAATTTCCCTCTACACTCTGGTTTAAATGTGTCCCAGAGATTCTGGTATGTTGTGTCTTTGTTCTCATTGGTTTCAAAGAAATTTTTATTTCTGCCTTCATTTCATTATGTACCCAGTAGTCATTCAGGAGCAGGTTGTTCAGTTTCCATGTAGTTGAGCAGTTTTGAGTGAGTTTCTTAATCCTGAGTTCTAGTTTGATTGCACTGTGGTCTAAGAGACAGTTTGTTATAATTTCTGTTCTTTTACATTTGCTGAGGAGTGCTTTATTTCCAACTATGTGGTCAATTTTAGAATAAGTGTGATGTGGTGCTAAGAAGAATGTATATTCTGTTGATTTGCAGTAGAGAGTTCTGTAGATGTCTATTAGGTCCACTTGGTGCAGAGCTGAGTTCAATTCCTGGATATCCTTGTTAACTTTCTGTTTCGTTGATCTGTCTAATGTTGACAGTGGGGTATTAAAGTCTCCCATTATTATTGTATGGGAGTCTAAGTCTCTTTGTAGGTCTCTAAGGATTTGGTTTATGAATCTGGGTGCTCCTGTATTGGGTGCATATATATTTAGGATAGTTAACTCTTCTTGTTGAATTGATCCCTTTACCATTATGTAATGGCCTTCTTTGTCTCTTTTGATCTTTGTT
>NW_012106586.1:1445867-1454696 GCF_000951045.1 Mandrillus leucophaeus
TGTTTTTGCAGTGGCTGGTACTGGTTGTTCCTTTCCATGTTTAGTGCTTCCTTCAGGAGCTCTTGTAAAGCAGGCCTGGTGGTGACAAAATCTCTCAGTATTTGTTTGTCTGTAAAGGATTTTATTTCTCCTTCACTTATGAAGCTTAGTTTGGCTGGATATGAAATTCTGAATTGAAAATTCTTTTCTTTAAGAATGTTGAATATTGGCCCCCACTCTCTTCTGGCTTGTAAAGTTTCTGCCAAGAGATCCGCTCTTAGTCTGATGGGCTTTCCTTTGTGGGTAACCCGACCTTTCTCTCTGGCTACCCTTAACATGTTTTCCTTGATTTCAACTTTGGTGAATCTGACAATTATGTGTCTTGGAGTTGCTCTTCTTGAGGACTATCTTTGTGGTGTCCTCTGTATTTCCTGAGTTTGAAAGTTGGCCTGCCTCGCTAGGTTGGGGAACTACTCCTGGTTAATATCCTGAAGTGTTTTCCAACTTGGTTCCATTCTCCCCATCACTTTCAGGTACACCAATCAGACGTAGATTTGGTCTTTTCACATAGTCCCATATTTCTTGGAGGCTTTGTTCGTTTCTTTTTACTCTTTTTTCTCTAAACTTCTCTTCTCGCTCCATTTCATTCATTTGATTTTCAATCACTGATACCCTTTCTTCCATCTTTTCTAGATGCTTTTTTATGGTTTCCCAAATTTTGATCTTATTAAGAGCATGTAATAGTTTCCCTAAATCCTTATGTTTAGCTCCTAGAGTGGGCCATACCATTTGAGGTTGAGGTGCCACTATACTGCCATGGTTCCAGATAATGGGAACTTTTGCTGTACTTCTTAGCATTTCTGCCATCTGACCATTTTGTTCAGATCCTCTGAACATAGTGTGGCCATGGCACACAGACTGAGAGGTGCAATTCAAGCTAAACATCCTCTTAGGGGACCGATGAATCATGATTCCATAGGAATCGTTGTGCAGCACCTCTGCCTGTTCTCCAAAGCAATATTCCTAAACAAGTACATTCATTTTTGCTAACTGGGTTCAATCCTGTTTACAAATAGATTTTTAAGGGCAGAATGCCTCAATTATAGGAGCAGATTTATTATGGTAAATACTGAGATCAGAACATGTGTGTAACTGTGTCAGAGTGGTTGCATCCAGGCATTATTACCAGCCCTTATTGGAGGAATATTCACGTCAGTGGTGATCACCGCTATCATAGCTACCATTAAATTATTCATTGTGACTGGTTGTCCCGCTTTCCTTAGGTTTCCTTTTGCCATCTGTGACAGCTTCTTGATCTGTCTCCAGGTGGGTGGCTGTGCTCGATGGTGTTGCTCGTCACAGTTGGGGTCCTCCTCACCGTCATCTGGCTCATGATAAGGTTGCAGGTGTCTTGATGGTATCCAAATCGGCTGTTGATTTTGGCCTGGAGAAATAGAAGCATAACCTCTACCCCAAGTTATTTTACCTGTTTCCCAACTTCTTGTTATTGGATCTTTTCACCAAATGATGCTAGATTCAATTGCGTATGGGCTGTCCTGTCATCCCCATTTCTCCTCCTTTTTTGTTTTTGTCATCAGTTGTTTTTCTGTATGAAATCGTAACTGAGCATTTTCAATTTACTGTGTGGAATGAACTATGTATGAAGAATCAGAAGTCACATTAATAGGCGTATCAAAAGTAGTCAATACCTCAATTACAGCTACAAGCTCTGCTTTTTGAGCTGAAGTATAGGGCATCTGGAAAACTTTACTTTTTGAGCCAGAATAAGAAGTTTTACCATTACTAGACCCATCTGTAAAAACATTCTCGGCACCTTCAATTGGTTTAAATTTAGTTATTTTAGGGAGAATCCAATTAGTTAATTTCAAAAACTGAAACAGCTTTGTTTTAGGAAAATGATTATCGAGAATACCCACAAAGTCAGCTAAATGGGTTTGCCAAGTAAGACTATTTATAAAAGCTTGCCGTATTTGTGCCTTCGTGAGAGGGACAGTAATTTTTCCAGAATCACATCCATGTAATTAAACAATCCGAGTTCTCCCAATCCCTGTCATAGTAGCGATTTGATCTAAATAAGGAGTTAAGAGTCCGTGAATTAGTATGTGGAAGAAAAAGCCACTCTACTAAGTCCTGTTCTTGGGCAATAACACCAGTAGGTGAATGCTGAGTTGAAAAAATTAGCAAATCTAGAGTCTTCTCTCGATCTATTCTATTTATCTGAGCCTTACGGACTTGCTTGTTAATCAGCTGTAACTTGACCTCAGCCTCCTTTGTTAATTGCCGAGGGCTAGTGAGACTAGTATTTCCTCTAAGGATAGAAAACAGATTACTCATGGCATAGGTAGGAATGCCTAGAGCAGGTCATATCCAATTAACATCCCCTAGTAATTTTTGAAAGTCATTTAATGATTTTAATTTATCCCTATGTATGGTTACTTTCTATGGCACAATGGTAGTGTCATTTACTAAGGTCCCCAAGTAGGAGTAGGGAGTAGTAGTCTGAATTTTGTCAGCAGCTATAATTAAACCAGTGCGAGAAGTTGAATTTTGCAAGTGATCATAACATTGGAGTAATATTTCTCGAGTGGGGGCAGCACAAAATATATCATCCATGTAGTGAATAATGTAACACTGTGAAAATTTTTTACGAGTAGGTTCAATTGCTTGCCCCACATACGTCTGGCAAGTAGTCGGACTGTTTAACATGCCCTGTGGCAACACTTTCCAATGATAACGCTTAGCAGGCTGCAGGTTGTTTACCGCAGGAATCGTAAATGCAAACCGTTCACAGTCTTGCTCAGCTAAAGGGGTAGTAAAGAAACAATCTTTTAAATCTATGACTATTAAAGGCCAATTTTTTGGAATTATAGCAGGAGAAGGCAATCCTGGCTGTAATGCTCCCATAGATTGTATAACTGAATTGATGGCTCTTAAGTCAGTTAACATTCTCCATTTTCCTGAGTTTTTTCATAATTATGAAAACTGGAGAATTCCAAGGGGAAAATGCTGGAGCTATGTGCCCATTTTCTAATTGTTCAGCAACTAATTTCTCTACAGCAGCCTCCAGTTTCTCTTTACGTAGCGGCCATTGTTCTATCCCAATTGGCTTATCTGTTAAGCATTTTAAAGGTATAGGTTCTGGAGGCCTAACAATGGCCACCATCAAAAATTATTTCCTAATCTTTGGCAGGAACTTTGTTTTTCCACTTGAAGCGGTTCTTTCAAACCTTGCAAATTTTTTTTCTAGTCCCATAGGGATATATCCCATTTCATGCATTGTATGTTGACTTTGAGGGCTATGTAATTGTTCTGGAATTAGAACGTGTGCTCTCCATTGTTATAATAAGTCTCTTACCCATAAATTTATAGGTACAGAAGTTATATTTGGTTGAATAGTCCCAGGTTGTCCTTCGGGCCCCTCACAATGCAAAATATAACTACTTTGATATACTTCAGGGGCTTTACTGACTCCAACTATGTTAAATTGAGCGGGTTGAACTGGCCACGTGGACGGCCCGTGCTGTAGAGAAATGATTGAAATGTCCACTCCTGCATCTACCAAACCTTTAAATTTCTTTCCTTGAATAGTTATTTCACAGGTAGGATGTTTATCAGTAATTTGATTTACCCAATAAACTGCTTTGCCTTGTTTATTTGTGCTTCCAAATCCTCCTGTTCGTTTAATTTCACTTTTTCCCATTCCCACATATGGCACAATCAGGAGCTGTGCTATGTGCTCTCCTGGCTCTGCTTTCCAGGGAACAGAAGTAGATACAACAATTTGAATTTCCCCATTGTAATCTGAATCAATGACTCCTGTATGTATGTGTATGCCTTTTAAACTTATACTAGACCTTCCTCAAAGTAATTCTCTTGTCCCTGCTGGCAAGGGTCCACAGACTCCTGTTGGGACCTTTTGCAGGGGTTCCCCAGGCAGAAGGCTCACAGCTTTTGTGCAGCATAAATCTACCATGGCACTCCCGGCTATGGCGGGGGATAGACATTGTACAGGGGTGAGGGAGTGGCCTGAGCTGGAAATGCCCTGGTTTAGAATGGGTCCCTGGATGGGCCCTTCATGACGTTTCCCAAAATCGGGTTCCCTTCTTTATCAAACTTAGAGTGACACTGACTAGCCCAGTGTTTTCCTTTTTTACATTTTGGACATATTTCAGGATCAGCAGTTTTCTTGTCTCCCCTATCTGGCGGCCTGACTCGCTGATTTTTTCTGCGTTCTTTTTTAGTATGACCATGCTTCCCACATCTAAAACAAGCTCAGGAAATGGAGTATTTCCTTTATCCACTCTCAGTCCTGCCATTGCCTGTGCCAACAAGGTAGCTTTATGCAGATTACCTCTGATATCATCACATGCCTTGATATAATCAACTGAATGTGCTTTCCCTCTGATAGGTCACAGAGCAGCCTGGCAATCGGGATTAGCATTGTTGAAAGCTAGTGACTGCAACACTATATCCTGAGCAGCCAAATCTGCAATCATCTTTTTAAGAGACTCCTGTAACCGATCTATAAAATGAACATATGATTCTCTTTGTCCCTGTTTTATAGCACTAAAGGAAGGGTATTTTTCCTCACCTGAAGTGATTTTTTCCCAAGCTCTAATGCTCTAAAGCTCTAAACCTTCCAGCTTGAGCATTAGGGCCATTATGGACATGTCACAGTGCTGCAGAGATTTTGTTTATGGCCAGTTTTGGGGCCAGTTTATGGCCAGATTTTGGGGGCTTGGTCCCAACAGTTACCTTCCAAGGACAATGTCATTCTGGTTACAACCAGCTTGCTCCCCTGCCCTGAGCTTTCTGTCCAAGTCAGTCCAGGTGTGGGTCTGGGGCAGGGGACAGCTCACCCATTTCCCACTGTACGGAACAGAGGCTGTGTCCTGGGCCTCAGCAACAAAGGTTTCTCCTTTGGGTTTCTGTTTCCCTCTTTCAGTTCAGAGTCTGTCGTCTGAACCATGAGGATCTGGTGGTTTCTGCTTGCCATTGGAATCTGCACAGGGAACATAAGCTCACAGAACACGTGCAGGCAAGGGCACCCTGGCATCCCTGGGAACCCCGGTCACAACGGTCTGCCTGGAAGAGATGGACGAGACGGAGCGAAGGGTGACAAAGGGGATGCAGGTACTCACCTGCTGGCTTTGGCTGCCTTTCGACTTCTCTCTTCATTCTTTTCATCTCATTCACTCATCATCTGTGTGGCTTTTCACCTACCCACTCATATCCCATCCATCCACCCACCCATCCACCCAGCAACACTCTCTGGGGCCTGACCCCATTCATTCATCCACCCGTCTGCCCAGCAGCACTCACAGGGTCTGCTCCATGCCAGACTCTGTGCCAGGTGCTGGTGGAGAACACAGGGTGAGATCACCATGACCCCTGTCCTCCTGGGCTCTCATCTCTGACACCGCAGAACATTTTCAGTAGTATACGATGTCATGGATCTTCCCACCTCAGGTGACAGGTATGATGAATTTTTGGCAACACGAGGCCAATAGAGAGATCTGATTGTGAATTACTTGGCAGCAAGCAGCCAGCTGCAGTGCAGGTGAGAGCTAATACTGCATCGTGCCATGAAGCAGGAGATGAGGAGTGACAGAGGACACATACAGCTGCTGCTTATGAATCTATGACCTAGGTTGGGACCCTGTCCCAGGGTCTGGGGATCTGGGGACAGGATCCAGCCTCTGGGAGGGAGATTTGCCAAAGCCGGGAAGTCTGAGTGGTTTCCATACCAACAACCAATAGACTTGGTTTCTGAATGGGGTACCATTCTTGAGCCCTGGTCTTGACCATAGGATCACATATCTAAGATTTATGCAGAATGATCCATCTGGGTTAAGGGCACAGTTCAGTGGCATAACAAAGAAAATGTCAAAACTTCTATGGACCTTTTTAAAGACAAATTTTTGTTTCTAACATGTCTCCGCTTATGGCATTTGGTGGCCTGATGGTTTTTGTTGTTGTTGTTGTTGTTGTTGTTGTTTTGTTTTGTTTTTTGAGACGGAGTCTCACCTGATGGTTTTTTGAATGGGCTGGATGAAGTCAAGGGTCCCCAGGAAGCTAGTTTATTTCTTTGGAGCCACCATCCTGCACATGTGCTCTGTGAGGTGTCTTCTCCTGGCTCACATCTCCAGCTCATTGACACTGCTCCAGTGCCCAGTAGCGAACAGCCCAGTCCAAATGAATAGCAAAACCTTACCCTTAATGAAATCAGGTCTTCTGCCCTCACACTGGGGCCACAGTGGGGTAGGGGGGCGGTGGTGGTGGTGGTGGTGTATGTGTATGTGCACATTGTATTTCTGAATATGTAGGATTTTCATTTTTTTATTTTTGTTATAAAATATTACACACAAAAGGAGATAAATAGGTGATAGATAAAAAATAGAGGACTAAGACAAACACTCCTATATTCAATACCAAATTTCTCTACCTCTTCCCTGTCTAATTTCTCTCCTCTTTGCTCACCAATGTCCATTCTGTCAAGTTTCACATACTTCTTAGAAGCAAATGTTATATCTATTTTTTCTATGTAGTTCATAGGTATTATATATAATATATATTATTTCTTGGAAAGATATTCATTCACATTGCTCACACTAACATTTTACTTCATTTTTATCTTACCATCTTAAAGTATATTTTTGTGTATGTTTTATAATAAACATTTTTTCATATACTACCCGTGCATAATTTAGAAACACATCAATGTCTACTGATTGGGGTCTGTGCTCATGCTTTGTGAGTTGTGGTTGTATGATCATGAAAGCTCTGAGGGCACTGCTCTAGAGAATGGGAGAAATGAGAGCCAAGCAGGAAACAAAAAGAGGGAAGGAGAGGAAGACACAGGGGAGCAGCCAGTGGAGGGGAGGGGAGGGGAGGGGAGCGCAGGGAGAGGCAAATGTAGGGAAGAGCCCCCTCCATTCAGAGGCCCCACACTGACCAAGGCCCCACTCGAGAGTGCTGATGTCCCAGGAGAACAGACATTGTGATAGAAATAAGTCTGCCTGTGTCAGTCCTGTCTGGGGACCTGCAAGCCGGCCCAGCCTGCTCCTGTCGCCCCTCAGTCGGGTCAGTGGGACTGAAGTATGGGAGTCTCTGCTGCTTTGTGAGAAGCCAGAATCTGGGGTGAGCCATGGCCCAGTGAGCACTCTACTGCCATGGCCGGAGCCATCTTCAACCTGCTGACGGACAGCACGCTGACCTGGGGCTCTGGGGGCCTGTTCTGAGCACAAGGACTTGAGTGTGGTCAGCAGAGCCCCACTCACCTGATGTTCTCTGCCAGCTTGATTGGTGGCATTTCCCCCAGTCTAAGGCACTGGAGAGATTCTTCCAGAACTCTCTTTTCTATCTTGGGATAGTGTCACATAACCGTAGTCATCTGTGTTTTCATAGGAGGCTAGTAAATCTTCCATTCCACTCTTCTCAAGAGTAATGGAAGAGAAACAGAGAGAGGAAATCTCCTCACACCTCCAACATTCAGACCATGTCCCAAGTCCTTGTCACAGGAGAGGAACACAATCAACTGTGACAGTCAGTCCCCATTGCACACACTCCCTCCTCGTCCTGTCTTGCTGTGCACTCTAGGCACGTCCTGGAGCTGGACGCTTGGGAAGTCACTCAGTTCCTTTCTTAGATCACTTATCCCACACAGCTCAGCACCCCAGATGCCCGCTTATGCCTGCCTCTCTCCACCTGCACTCGTGTGGAGGACAGAGCACCCCTCATGGTGGGGGTCACTCCCAGACTCTCCAACACACATGACTGATGGGGACCAATGGCCAGAAAATCAGAAACGGAATTTCAACTCATGCCTGTTTTCTTCTTTTCCACCTAGGAGAACCAGGACGTCCCGGCAGCCCGGGGAAGGATGGGACAAGTGGAGAGAAGGGAGAACGAGGTTAGAAGTTCCTATTTATGGTGCTCTAATTCTGAGCTGTCAAGTATTTAACAATAACTATTAAGTGTTTGCCATGGGCGAGTCCTCCATGTTGATTATAATCTTACAATAAAGGCAGCACAGTTCTTACTCTCCAGAGTGGGGATTCTGCAGGGATTGGCAGGCTTTGCAGAGGGCTGGGTAGGAAATATCCTCAACTCCGCAGGCCATACGGATCTCTCAGCACTACTCAACTTCCCCTTGTAGCGAAAAGAAGCTGTAGATGCTCCATAAATAAGCGTGGTGTGTTCCAGTGACGCCATATGTGTGAAGACTGAAATGGGAATTTCACATGGTTTCCATGTATTGTGGAATATTATTTGTGACCATTTAAACATGCAAACCATGGCTCACACCTGTAATCCCAACACTTTGGGAGGCCCATGTAGGAGAATCGCTTGAACCTAGGAGTTCCAGACCACCCTAGGCAACATAGTAAGACTTTGTCTATACAAATAAAAAAAAAAAAAAATTAGCTGGGCATTGCGGCATGTGCTTGTAGTCCCAGCTGTTCAGGAGACTGAGGTGGGAGGAGCACTTGAGCCTGGGAGGTTGAGGCTGCTATGAGCTATGATCTTGTCACTGCACTCCAGCTTGGGTAACACAGCAGGTGACCCTGTCTCAAACCAACCAACCAACAAACAAACAAAACCCAGAAAAACAAAAAAACCATGTAAACCATGTTTGTTTAGCTTGTGGGAGGGAGGCTGAATTTGGCCTGTGGCTGTAGTTTGCTGAACCTTGAACCTTGCAGTGGATGAGCACTGAGGAGTGAGACTGAGTTTTTGACTTGGTGCATCCGGCAGCACTGCATGGAGGAGGTGGCACTAGAACTGGTCCCTGATGGATCCCCGGGATGTAGTCACAGCGGCAAACTC
>NW_012106586.1:1455201-1455767 GCF_000951045.1 Mandrillus leucophaeus
TTCATAGCCAGCATGTTAGACTTAGATGGTAGGGTTGTCATTTCTAACATGAACCCTGACACTAACTTAGTAGACAGTAGTCAAAAGGTCTGTTGAGATGTGTGTGTGTGTCCATGTGCACACACTTGTGTAATTGGAGTAACTGACTTTCATTTATTTTTTTTTTTTTGAGACAGGGTCTTATTCTGTTGCCCAGGCTGGAGTGCAGTGGTTTGATCATGGCTCACTGCAGCCTCAGCCTCCTGGGCTCAAGTGATCCTCCCACCTCAGCCTCCCAAGTAGCTGGGACTACAGTTGTGTGCCACCGCGCCTGGCTAATTTTTGTATTTTTTGCAGACATGAGGTTTTGCCATGTTGCCTAGGCTGATCTTGAATTCCTGGACTCAAGCAGTCTGCCCACCTTGGCCTCCCAAAGTGCTAGGATTACAGGCGTGAGCCACTGAGCTGGGCTAGAGTAACTGAAATTTATTTTCTTATTTTTATTTTTTATTTATTGTTTTAGAGTCAGGGTATTGCTGTGTTGGCCAGGTTGGTCTTGAACTCTTGGCCTCAGGCAGTCCTCCTGC
>NW_012106586.1:1456472-1468623 GCF_000951045.1 Mandrillus leucophaeus
TCCCTCCCACTTTGCTCATTTTCTAACCTAGGTTTTAATCACCATTCCACCCAACAAATCATTGTTTGATCATTATTTGCCAGGCGTGAATCTCTATTTGTTTTCCAGGATTGCCCAAATAAAGTACGCAAAGCGGGAGTCTTTAAACAACAGAAATGGACTTTCTCAGTTCTGTAGGCTGGAAGTTTGCGATCACCGTAGCAGCAGGGCCATGCTCCCTCCAAAGGGGCTACAGGAGGATCCGGCCTTGCTGCTTCCAGCTCCTGGCAGCTGGTGGCAGCATCACTCCAGTCCCCGCCTCCATCTTCAGGTGGCTGTCCTCCTCCTCCTGTATCAGCCACATTGTCCTCTTCTTACAAGGACAGCTTCCCTAATCTAGTATGACCCATCTTAATCATCTCTGCAAACTCTCTATGTTCAAATAAGGTCACATGTACAGGTTCCGAGGGTTAGGACTTCAGCATCTGTTTTGGGAGATAGAGATAACAACTTCTACCGAGGACCCCTGGACTGACCCGCTGGCCCTTTCACTGGCCTAGAGCGCTCCCCTCTGGAGGACACTACAACTGCAGGGCCCCTTCTTTGCCCCTATACAGCAGGAAGTAGCTAGAGCGGTCATCGCCCAATTCCCAATAGCATTTGGGGTGTCCTGTTTAGAGCGGGGATTGAGAGGTGAAGCTGGCTGAGCTTCTGGGTCCGGTGGGGACTTGGAGAACTTTTCTGTCTAGCTAAAGGATTGTAAATGCACCAATCAGCACTCTGTGTCTAGCTAAAGGTTTGTAAATGTACCAATCAGCACTCTGTCAAAACGGACCAATCAGCTCTCTGCAAAATGGACCAGTCAGCTCTCTGTAAAATGGACTAATCTGCAGGATGTGGGTGGGGCCAGATAAGGGAATAAAGGCAGGCCACCCTAACCAGCAGCAGCAACCCGCTAGTCCCCTTCCACACTGTGGAAGCTTTGTTGTTTTGTTATTTGCAATAAATGTTGCTGCTGCTCACTCTTTGGGTCCATGCCGCCTTTATGAGCTGTAACACATATCGGGAAGGTCTGCAGCTTCACTCCTGAAAAGCCAGTGAGATCACGAACCCACCGGGAGAAATGAACAACTCTGGATGCTCTGCCTTTAAGAGCCGTAACACTCACTGCAAAGGTCTGTGGCTTCACTTCTCAAGTCAGCGAGACCACGAACCCACCAGAAGGAAGAAACTCCAGACACGTCCGAACATCAGTAGGAACAAACTCCGGACACACCATCTTTAAGAACTGTAACACTCACCACGAAGGTCTGTGCCTTCATTCTTGAAGTCAGCGAGACCAACAACCCAGCAATTCAGGACACAATACTAGAACATTCCTATGTGTTAACAAGGCAACCACGAGGGACGTGCCAGAGAGAAAGGGGAAGTAATTCATAGATGGAGTGAGAGATCTGAAGAGAGAGAAATTTGAATGGGATCAAAACCACAGGCCAAGGAGACATGACTTAGGAAGAAGAACAGCCAAAAAGAAACAAGCATATGCGGGTTTGAGGGACCTTACTCAATCATAATAAAGTGAATTTCAAGGAGTTTCTACCCATGAGGGGGCCAGGCCAGGGAAGGGTGTGATGACGTCAGGGATTCAAAAGACATCCTGGCTCTTCCTCAGCTCTCACTCAGCCCTCAGAGCAGTGAGCCCACCCTCCTTCTGTCCTTCCTCCTCTCCCTCTTTCCTCTGTCTCTGCCGTTCTCTCTCTCATTCCCTGTCTCCCTCTCAGTCGCTCCCTTTCTCTTTCCCCCTCACTCTGTCGCTGTCATTCCCTCTCATTTACTCTCTTTTCCTCTCTCTCCCTCATTCTCTTTCTCCCTCATCCTGTCTCTCTCATTCTCTCCTTCTCTTTGCTCCTTATTCTGTCTCATTCTCTCATTCCCCTTTCCCTCATTATCTTCCTCCCTCTCAATATCCTCTTCTTCTTTGGCAAAATTACCCTGCTAATAGCTCGGGGTGTCTAACGGTACTGAGAGGCTCAGAACTCCCTCTGACTCGGTCTTTCCACTTCAAATTTTCAGTTCCAAGACAAAGTGCTGGAGTTGGGCAGACAACCACCACACCCTCCCCTCCCACCACCTAGGGCCAATTTGCCCTGGTCCTTAGTCCAGTGACGTGTTGAGGGGAATTCCACCAGGGTTCAGGCCCTGGACTGGGGCTGGGTGAAGAGATCCCATGAAGTCCTGCCCTGGGGGCCAGCATCCAAGGGTAGAGACAATCATTAATCAAAAGCACCAAGGAGGGTGAAGTTGCCGCTGTGATCAGGGCTGTGAAAGAAAGGAATATGGGGTCTGAAATCAGGGCAGTGGGGAGGGCCGGCAGCCACCTCCCAAGGAAGAGGGTGTTGAGCCGGGCTCCCGCAGCTGAATAGGTGGAGGGAAGCCCTGCGTTGGGGGCAGAGCACCAGGCCTGGCCCAGCCCAGGAGTGGCAAGTAACTCCTTGGGGAGGGAGCAGGGTCCAGGCTGGACCAGGTCAGGTCGGTGAGTGGGACCTCAGGGGGCCTGAGGGTGAGGAGGGCTGGAGAGGCCAGGGAGCCTGCAGTCTGCTCAGCCAAGGAGGGGTCGGGGGAGGAGGGGTCTCCAGAGCCACAGGAAGCAGGGAAAAGAGCTTGTGTTTGGTGGGGAGGACGAGATCAGATCTACGTTTCTGTAAAGACCCCTCCGGCTTCACATAAACACAGACTGCACCGGCTTTCCACATCTCACTTGGTTCTTTCCTTCTTAAATGAACCAACTTGTATGAGAGAAGATGACGGCTTATTTAATTTCCTAGCCCTTACCACCAACAGCCAAATAATTTATTTTCTATCTTCTTCCACCAGAAGATAATTTCTAAGATTTGTGTATGCTTTGTTCACTGTTGTATCTCCAGCACCTAGGATAAAGTCTGAGATTTGTTAAGTGAACTTTATAGGAAGCCGTTGGTTTGGGCTGAGCTCCTGCAACAGACCCAACAGAGCAAACCAAAAATGGAGTTACTCCTGCCAAACATTCATGACGCCAAACTGAAACTAAGTTGTTTATTTGACCTTCCAAGAGATCAGGAGAGAGAGAGAATAGCCAAATCCCCCAACAGGCCAGTTTTAACAAGCAGGAAGAAGCCCCCTCTTCTTTAACCTTTTAGAGAAAAGTTACTTTCTAATAACCAACCCGCCTTCTGCTTCCTGTTTCTGTTTTCCTCAGCCTTTTTCTGTTTATAAAGTCAACCCCCTCTGCTGGCCTTGTCAAAACACTCTTTCTATTTTATGGAATGGAATGTTGCTCAATTCTAGAATCACAAATAAAAGCCAATTAAGATCTTTAAACTACATTTGTTGTAATTTTTGTCTTTTGACAAATGTAATAAGCACTCAATAAACATGTGAAAAGAGAGGGAGAGCAAGAGATAAAGACAGAGGGAGAGGAAGAGCGAGAGGTCTCATGGAGGAAGGAGGGAGACTTCTCTGCACCTTCAGAGGCAGGCAGCCCCCACAGTGCTGGTGCAAGGACTGAGCAGATTTTGTGGGGTATGTGTTGGTGTAATGAGAAAGACTAGGCCTGTATCCAAAGAGCTGGGTTTGAGAATTGAGTTTTGCCACTTACTAGAATGAGACATTTGTCAAGTTACTGAACATCGGAACTTCCAGCTCCTCAAATGTCAAACGGGTGTGACAACACCCACCTCACCAGGTTGTTGCAGAGGCGGAATGTGTAGCTGTGATTAAGAAGCACTGTGTACACTGCAGAGAACTATGCAAATATTGGGAGTCTCTACTTTGTGGTCCCTCCCAGGAGTCAGAAGAAGACAGGACCAGGTGGCTTTTTGGGCGTCCATTGCAACATCAGGGAGAGGAGTGAAGTCACAGGGATGACACGGTCTATGGCAGGTCCTGCTGCTGCTGCTGCTGCTGCTGCTGCCGCCGCCGCCCATGACACACTCCTGGAGCCCAGGCAGAGTCTGTGTTTGTCATCTTAATTTCCCAGCTAGTTTAGATTTTATGACATCAGAGAAGACAGCAAAATTCCAGAAAAAACTTGGGTCAAGTGCACTGCAGACAAATGGATTTCAAATTTGGTTTCTCCTTGCCCTTGGAATACATTTTAAACAAACAAACAAACAAACAAACAAGAGGAGAAACACACAGGAGAGAAACCTTTCTTCCACAGCGCCCTTGCACATTTGATCTGATTTGCACAGCGCGGGGTGGGGACAGGAAACTGACACCCTAGAAGGTTAATGGTTTCCAGGAAGTCAATTACAGATTCTGAATTTAAACCTGGGTCTGCTAACGATTGTTCTCCAATCACTCAGCTGCCACTTGTGAGTTTCCACTATGGAAACCAGTGATTTTTCACAGAAAATTAGTGAAGCAAATGGAATGATTTTTAAAAGCATCGGGTTTGAAGTCGGAAGGCTGGAGTCCAGAGTCATGGTTCTGACACCTACTAGCCTGTCATTTTCACCTGCTAACGTCTAAGGAGCCCGGGTTCTCCTTAGTAAAGTGGGGATGCTAGTTCCTAGGGCACCTGGCTGTGGAAGGTTGAACTGGGATAATGGGAACTCACAAGCCATAAACCGCCCAACCAGTGATGAGTACTCGCTACACTTTGGCCGCAGCTGGTTTTGATTTTAAATTAGTAACCTGCAAGTCTGTATCCAGCGCTAGGCACTCCGGGGAAAAGGGGTGGGTACAAAGCAGGGATGAACCCCCAGCTCTGGCTGCAATGGAGCCAGCATCCCGTCGGAAAAAGAGAACCCTGACCCTCCTCTCCCTCCCCCGGGACTGTCCCCAGGCAACGTGGGCTCCAGCCTGCAGGTGCCGAGCTCCACCGGCAGAGGGCGCCGCAGCGCGGGACGCCGCGCAGGACGCTGGGCTCCCGGAAGAAGGGAGGAGGCCGTTTGCAAAGGTTGCAGAGGCAGAGCTGTAGGTTACAGGCGAGGCGCGGGAGCCGGGCGCGGAGCCGGGATAAACAAGAGCACTCTGTGTCGGTCTGGTTCTCTATAGAGCGGATAGTTCCAAGAAAGACACCGACTGAGGCATCCAACAACTGGGGAGCAGAACGGCGCTAGCCAAAGCAAGTTCCAGTCGGCCCGAGCCCGGGAGGCCCCACCCTTGCCGGTGGAGCTGGACCGGCTTCAAGAATGTGAGGTCCAGAAGTTAGGCCGATCACGGTGGTGCAGACACCCCGCTAGGGCAGGATCGACTCCCTGTGGGGGAGCAAAGGGACATGAGAGAGAAGCTTGGACCAGGGAGTAGGCGCCACATTACACTTGGTATTAAGCAAAAGGCAAAAGAGGGTGTCCGTGGTGCAGCCAGGAGACCCCGGGAGTTCCCAGCAAGGCGGGGACTGATGAAAACTGCGTTTGAGGAAAACAGCCCTAAGCCTGAACCAGTATCCTTTAGGCTGTCAGCCTGGTTTAGGGGAGAGAAACAAGACAGATGTCCTTTTAGCAAAGTGCACGTCCTCACTGGCTACACTGTTAGCCCTCTGGGAGCTGATGCCATGCGCATAGTCGGTGTGTGGCAGAGACAGCTAGGCACAGCCACCAAAGAGCCTGCTCCCCTGTAGAATGCGGGGCTATTTGAGGAAAGCATCTGCCCGCGGGCTCTGCTTCCCCATTTCCTCCTACATTGAGCTAGCCAGAAGCTAACCATGTGAGTGAGCTTGCACCAGCAACAGCGGGCACCGTGATTGCCCCGTGGCTCTCTCCTAAAAGATGGCTCCCACTCTCCCTCCTCCTTCCACATGCTGGGTGTTGACACACAGGGTGAGACCACATGGCAGAGCCTCCCCTGGGCCCTATTCCGGAACAGCTGTGAGGAAACCCCTTGTCTGCCACTCTACTGCGCCTCCACTGGATTTCACACGAGACAGCAACTTCCGTTGTGTTGAGCCACTCCAATTTAGGACATTAGCAAATACAGTCACCAGTTTTACCCGCCATAATGCAAGGTTTTGCTATACGTCTGTTGAATTGATGTGAACTTAACTGAACTTCTTACGCCTGGGAGTTTAATACGATCTTAGGTCCAGCTGGAGGAAGAGGCTGGAGCACCTTCCTGAGTTATCAGGTCACTGAACCCAAACTAAGCCATTATATCCCCTGTGACCTGCACGTATACATCCAGATGGCCTGAAGCAAATGAAGACCCACAAAAGAAGTGAAAACAGCCTTAACTGATGACATTCCACCATTGTGATTTGTTTCTGCCCCACCCTAACTGATCAATGTCCTTTGTAATCTCCCCCACCCTTAAGAAGGTTCTTTGTAATCCTCCCCACCCTTGAGAATGTACTTTGTGAGATCCACCCCCTGCCCCCAAAACATGGCTCCTAACTCCACCGCCTATCCCAAAACCTGTAAGAACTAATGATAATCCACCACCCTTGGCTGACTCTCTTTTCGGACTCAGCCCGCCTGCACTCAGGTGAAATACACAGCCTTGTTGCTCACACAAAGCCTGTTTGGTGGTCTCTTCACACGGACATGCGTGACACTAAGCGCTCTTCAGTCTCTGCATTTCCATAAAGTGTGAACTTGGAAGGTTCCAGGGTCTCCACTGCCACCATGGGGATTGCCAAGACTGGGTGGTTTGGGCGTCTTCAAACAATTTCTTGTAATTTTCTTTTCTTTTCTTTTCTTTTTTGAGACTGAGTTTAGCGCTTGTTGTCCAGGCTGGAGTGCAATGGCACGATCTCTGCTCAGTGCAACCTCTGCCCCCTGGGTTCAAACGATTCTCCTGCCTCAACGTCCCGAGTAGCTGGGATTACAGGTGCCTGCCACCACACCCGGCTAATTTTTTCTATTTTTAGTAGAGACGGGGTTTCACCATGTTGGCTAGTCTGGTCTCAAACTCCTGACCTTAGGTGATCTACCCGCTTAGGCCTCCCAAAGTGCTGGAATTACAGGCGTGAGCCACTGTACCCGGCCCCATAATTTTCTTAAAGTCTAGTATCTAAGACTTTAAAACAAGATTTAAGTCAGTAAAATCAAGTGGGCAAGGTTTTGAATTGCCGGTGGTGCTTTAAAGCATTTACAGGCCAAGAGCAAATTATTCTTGGATCCTTCTGGACCTGACATTCTTCTAGAGACAATGAGTCATCCAAAGAGCTCCAACCCGGAATTAAGCATTAAAAGTGATTGTTCAGCAGGACACTCCTGCACAGCCAAAAGGTTCCTGTGAAGTCACAGAAAGTAGCAGGAAAGATCTTTTTATCCCTGTCCAGAAAAAAGAGCTAAGGTTTCACAGCCCTGGAGGTCCCCAAAATGGTCCAAATTAATGAACAGTCAGAAAACCATGAGAGAAAAATCATCCAAGGTCATTCTTTTTAAGCTGACCTTC
The DNA here is from genome assembly GCF_000951045.1 of Mandrillus leucophaeus. Taxonomy (NCBI): domain Eukaryota; kingdom Metazoa; phylum Chordata; class Mammalia; order Primates; family Cercopithecidae; genus Mandrillus; species Mandrillus leucophaeus. Next base: position 1,463,829 of record NW_012106586.1, read on the forward strand.
CTACCCTGCCTTCCTTTCTGCAGCTCCTTAACAAAAACTGAGCACAGTAGGGCATTCCTGTGGGGGCCTCTGAAAGTAAGTCATTCTTGCTTGAGTTCTCCGGGGGAAAGAAAAGTCTTCTACACATAAGGAGTGGACAGACAGTAATCCTAGAATGAGGAAGCGTTTATAAATAACAAGAATTCAAAGGAAGTCAGTATCAGGCCTAATGAAGATCAGGAACTCTGATGAACAGCGCCCAGCTGGGGCACATTAGATTTTCATAAATATGGGGTCCCTATGTCACCTTTCCCTCTGCTCCTTTTCCTGAGACTTTCAGGAGGGGCGTGTGAGGTGATGAGACATGGACGTTGGGCCAGCGGATTTCTGTGTTCCCTTAAGTCCTGGAGCATCGTAGAGGCTTGGGTCTCAGAGCAAATCTGATTAACGCTCCCCAGCTTAATAGAGGAGGAAGCCAAGCCCCGAGGCAGGAATTGACTTCCTGATCCTCTACAGTTTGTCAGGGAGAGATGGAAGAGAGCCTGGAGTACAGATCTCCTGAGTGGGCTCTGCCTGAGCACACGCGGTGAATAGGAAGCCACACATGAGATGATGGACAGAGCTTCACACCCATCACCCCCCCATGTGTTGATGTCTCCTCCTCGGGCAAACCCCTTAGTTTCTCTGACCTCAGCTTTCCGTTTCCATAAAAATGGACACAGTAGTACCTCTGGTGCAGGGAAGCTGGGGGTGAGGGGGCTGTCAGCACAGCGCAGGTGCAGGGCTCTTAGAGGAAGAGAGGAAATGCTGAACAGGTGACAGATGGACAAAGCAAGAGAAACTGACCAACCAAAAGACCTTGCCCACTGTTTATACACCTTCCATCAATGTCCAAGTGAGTTTGTCCTGGCTTTATGTGAACAATTTCCTCCACTGTCCAAGTGAAACTCGAGCCACTTGAGAAGGAAGAATTGCTTTACCTCTCATCATACTGTATTTTCCCCTTCTATTGAAATGGAAATACCAAGTTCAAAAATTCTTATGCAAAGTAAGAAGAGAATCAAGTCAGTTCTTTCAAGAGCTCCACGCCCTTCACCAGGAACACAGCCCAGGAATCTTTCCCCTGTCAGTCCAGCAGTGACTCAGCTTGCCTCTGAACCTTTCCACCCACCTCTGGGCGGTCCTTGAGTCAGGAATTCAGCATCAGTGACAGGTCCTTTGTCCAGGGCCTGCTTTGCATACTTTGGAAATATAAAGAAGTTGAAGACAATGTCCGTATTCTGAGACACACAAACACACAGCAAAACCATGACCACTAAAACGTAAACACTCAAGTTCTCACTTCCTGTGTCCACTCTGTCAGAGGCGTGTGAACCAGAGCAACTCTATCTTGAATCGGAGCTGGGTAAAATGAGGCCGAGACCTACTGGGCTGCATTCCCAGATGGTTAAAGCATTCTAAGTCACAGAATGAGATAGGAGTTCAGCACAAGATACAGGCCGTAAAAACCTTGTTGATAAAACAAGCTGCAGTAAAGAATCTGGCCCAAACCCACCAAAACCAAGATGGCCACAAGAGTGACCTCTGGTCGTCCTCACTGCTACACTCCCACCAGTGCCGTAAGAGTTTACAAATGCCATGGCAACGTCAGGAAGTTACCCTATATGGTCTAAAAAGGGGAAGAGGCTGGAGGCAATGGCTCACACCTGTAATCCCAGCACTTTGGAAGGCTGAGACGGGCGGATCACGAGGTTAGGAGTCCGAGACCAGCCTGACCAACATGATGAAACTCCATCTCTACGAAAAATACAAAAATTAGCCAGGTGTGGTGACACGCGCCTGTAATCCCAAATATTTGGGAGGCTGAGGCAGGAGAATAACTTGAACCCGGGAAGCAGAGGTTGCAGTGAGCCAAGATGGCGCCACTGCACTGCAGCCTGGACAACAGAGCAAGACTCCATCTCAAAAAAAAAAAGGTGGTGGTGGGGCATCCCCTTGTTTAGCATGTCATCAAGAAATAACCATAAAAATGGGCAGCAGCAGCCCTCAAGGCTGCTCTGTCTATGGAGTAGCCATTCTTTATTCCTTTGCTTTTCTAATAAACTTGCTTTCACTTTACTCTGTGGACGCAGTCTGAATTCTTTCTTGCACAAAATCCAAGGACCCTATCTTTGGGTCGGGATCGGGGCCTCTTTCCTGTAACAACATGGAGTCATGTCCTTCAGGCTGGGCCACTGTTTCCTACCCTATTATATTCGAGTCTCATTCCTCCTTCATCTACTTCTGGGCTTTCACCCCAGCTCTGTAACTAATCTAGTAGTGAGATCATAGGCCAATTATTCTATGTATTTCAGTCCTCCCAGATACAAAGTTGGGACAGTAATATCTGCTTTGCCTGATCAGAGTAAGGATTAAATGAGATATTCCATATAAAGTGTTTAGTGTATGTACAGTCCCTGAAACAGAGTAACAGCTGCCAATAAACAGTCACTGTTCCACGGGCATTTCATTTGTTCCACAAGCCCTTGCTGAGCAGGCACCGCGAGTGCCTGAAGGATGCATAGGTCCTGCTTGCAGAAGGGTCCCTGTCCTTCTGTGCTGTGATTCAGACTTCCTGAAAATAAGTGGTTGCTGTGTGCCACGCTCTCATTTACCCTTCACAATTGCCCCATGTGTAAGGGGTAGCCCATCTCACAGCAGAGGAAAATGAGTCTCAGAGAGGCTGTCACGTGCCCACAGCCAGCAGGACACAGCTGATCTGGACCCAGGGCTTTGTACCAAAAACCTGGGCCACCTCATCCTCCCACATGACTCACCCTGGATGGCTCAGATCACAGGGAGCAAGAGGAGAGCCAGGAGGCTGAGTTCCGGAACCAAGGAGTTGGGTTGCTGAGCTTAGAAATGCTTCCTCACAGGCCGGGCGCGGTGGCTCAAGCCTGTAATCCCAGCACTTTGGGAGGCCAAGGCGGGCGGATCACAAGGTCAGGAGATCGAGACAATCCTGGCTAACCTGGTGAAACTCCGTCTCTACTAAAAAATACAAAAAACTAGCCGGGTGAGGTGGCAGCGCCTGTGGTCCCAGCTACTCGGGAGGCTGAGGCAGGAGAATGGCGGGAACCCGGGAGGCGGAGCTTGCAGTGAGCTGAGATCCGGCCACTGCACTCCAGCCTGGGCGGCAGAGCAAGACTCCATCTCAAAAAAATAATAATAATAAATGCTTCCTCACTCTTCTTAGTCTCAAGGGAGGTGATGGAATAATGACAGGAACACTTGCCATTTATTGGAAGCTGTTACTCAGTGCCAGGCACTGTATATACACTGAGCACTTTATATGCAGTATCTCATTTAATTCTTACTCTAATCAATCAAGGCAGGTATTATTGTCTCAACTTTATATCTGGGAATACCAAAATTCATAAAATAACTGGCCCCTGATCTTACTACTCGTCAGTGACAGAACTGGGACAGAAGTCCAGATGCAGATGAGGCCAAAGCTCAGGCTCTGAATGGCTAGAATATACTGCTTCCTTCTATGGGAACAGCAGAGGCTGAGGGGTGGTCACCCTCACACTTCCAAAGAGCTTGCTATGGATCGGCATCTAGACCTGGCTACACGGTGCACATATACAGTCTGCGTAGCATAGAGTGCTGCAAAACATGTTGTTAAAAAACACCAGCAGCCTCTGCTTGTTATTCAGTCAACACTGATAAGCAGAAACAACCAAAGAAGGACTATAGTTTGTTTATCCTCTTTAATTAGTGATGATTTCTGTTTCTGGCAATATGGCTGATTAACATGGCCTGAAGTCCCTAGAATGGTTAAAATAGAACATCATTTTTACGCAAGGCTGATGTTTAAACAGAAGGGAGGACGGCAGCAGTAATTATCAGGTGTCAAAAACTAGGAGGGAGGTGAAAATGGTGCCATATGTGTGTGAGCTGACACTGTGGCTGCCCTTGTCCCCTGGGAGCTTGAAAAGAAGATAAGATGAAGCTTCATGGGGAGGACGATTGGAACTGAAAACACACTTAGTTCCAAAACCCCTCCTCATGTGAGAGAATGTACTAGGAAGAAATTCCCCACTGGAACAAGCTGCTGAAAGGAAGTTTACCTGCTCTAGGCACTGGGTGACAATTTAGAACCCCAGGCCTGTTCTTCAAGCAGGGATGGAGCTTGAATTTCCATTACCTTATTATCCCCAAGCCAAAAACAATTTTTGTTTTTGTAGAGACAGGGTCTTGCTATGTTTCCCAGCTTGGTCTCTCTTCGAAACTCAAGCAATCCTGCCACTTCAGCCTCCCAGAATGCTGGGATTATAGACGTGAGCCACCATGTCCAACCCCCAAGCCAAAATATTATAAAATTGGCTGCAAAACTGGTGTGAAAGGACTTTCACAAGGAAAAGCCACAAGAGATCCCTGAGAAGGAAGCAAGTCCAACTAAACATGAGCTCATAATCGAAAATGACAAAACCTAAAGGAGACTGTCAACAATGAGTGGAAGTCAGCAAACACAGTCAACGGCAAAATTACAGCCTCAAGCATTTGCGATAATAGAGGCATGTTAAATCAGTTAAAATATGCAAGAGAAATTAGACACACAAACTAGAACAAGAAAGTCTCTCACACTAAGGTTTCAGAAAGAGATAGGTGAGGGGTAATAGTCAAAGAGTTACTGGCTAAGAATTTCCAAAAATCTTCAGATTCAAGGTGTTTAAGTCCCAAACAGTATATGCAAATAGAAATCTAAGATTTTTTTTTCTTTTTTTTTTTTTGAGACGGAGTCTCGCTCTGTCGCCCAGGCTGGAGTGAGTGG
>NW_012106586.1:1470163-1475239 GCF_000951045.1 Mandrillus leucophaeus
AAATTTTTGTATTTTTGTAGAGATGGGGTTTCAGTATGCCACCCAGGCTGGTCTCAAACTCCTGGGCACAAGAGATCGACCCGCCTTGGTCTCCCAAAATGCTAGGATTACAGGCATGTGCCATTAAGCCCAGCCTAAGCATATATTTTAAAGCACACCTAGCTTTTGTCTTGCTGTTTTAAAAAGGGCTGTAAATATATAATCCTCCACATCCCCAAAATGGCCTGAATAGATTTTTTTTTTTTTTTTTTTTTTAGGTGAGAGCTCACTATGTTGTCCAGGCTGTTCTCTCACTCCTGGGCTCAAGAGATCCTCTCACCTTGGCCTACCAAAGTGCTGGGATTACAGGCATCCACCACACTGGGTTCTAGAATTCTTAAATTATTTTTCAGTGACTACACATAAATGTTTTCTATTTATACACAGGGTTTCAGTAAGAGAAAGCATTTCTTTCTGAAATCAATTCATAAACTGACACCACTTTCATAGATAAAGTAATTGCTACCCTCTTGACGCACCCCTTTGAAGACGTACATATTTTCCTCAATGCCTCTCCTGCAACATTTATTAAGTTATGTTCACAATAGAGGCGTCTATTCCATAAACGACATAAGAATACTACATTGCCTGAGTGTTCAGCGTTTCCCAGCCCCGGTATTGAGAGCTTCCTTCCATGTGAATCTGTTGTCCCCCACCCTCCGGGTGAGGAAATTAAGGCTGTGAAAGGGCTGGGAACCCTCACTTCATGCTGCCTCTTCATGGAGCTCAGTCAATAGCGGTCCAGGTTCTGCATCTGAATCATTTGGGGCCAGAAATAATTTTTACAGGATAAAATACACAGAATCCAGAAGAGTACTGAGACTCTTCCCCACCTCACCGCAGCTGGAGGATTTGATTGAGACGAGCGTCACATGCATTCGGTAAGTCAGGGTCTGGAGAGCTGAGCTGAAGGGGCACCCTGGAGCCTGGCAGGGCGCCTGCCTGGCGGCCGAGGGAAGAGGATGCTGAATGGGAGGTCGATGTTGCTCCAGCAAAGCTCAAGACAAATGAGGAGGAAGTCACTGAGGCATCGTGGGAAAGCCCACCCTGGGGTCTTTTCACCCACGGAAACTCATTACCCAGTCACCAACCCGCTTGAAGGCCCAGGCCAGGGTTTCCACACCCTCCCCTCCCCTCCCCTGCAGGGACACTGCATGACAATCGGGGCCAACTCCGATATCCTCAGGCCGAACCACACATTAGGCTTCTAGGCACTGACCTTTCATAGAGTCGAAGTTATTTTTGTAAAAAACTGAGAGTACAGCCATGCACAGGAGTATTTAATTCTATGAATTTAGCGGGTGAGAACTGGGGAGGAAAACCGGTGTCGGTAAATAGTCCTTCTTAACCACTACGCAAATATTTCATCTCCCAAGCCCGGAAGTGGGGCAGAGCTGAAAGCACCGTGTGTCCTCTGAGGTGAGGGCTGAGAGACGAGGGGGAACCCACAAAGGCCCCCTGCAGCTTAGGTTCGCGTGCGCGAGCCTGGGGCGGGCAGATGTGCCAGACACTGGCTCTGGAGGCGCAGCTCCACGGTGTCTGCGGAGTGGACTCTCTCCAAACCAGTGAGTTCCTGCAAAAGTGGCTTTTATTACCTTCACAGGAAGATCCAGCAGGCTCCAGTCCTCTTTGCAATCATGCGCCTCTGGCCCCTAGCGGGAGGGAAGAGGAGGGTGAAAGGCGAAGCCCCCGGGCTGTCCCAGGGGAGCGCTCCCTGGCAGAGTGCGCTGGCCCCTGCGCTCCTGACGAGGGAGCGCCCCTACACTAGTGCATACTTTCCATATAGACCTTGGATAGAACCCACCGTCCAGAGAGGGGAGGGCGGCCCCCAGCGCTACCCACAACTGACAGGAGACCCCGGCTCAGTGAGCGCTGCCCCAGCCCACCAGGCTCGCCTTTCTGTCCGCACAGTGCAGCCCTGACCACCTGGCGTGCGCCTCCTTCCCAAGTGCCATCTGCCTGCGCCCTGGAAACCCATTGGGCCTGCGACAGCCAGGGAGCCCCTCAGCTCGCTAGTATCCCTCGGGGGACGCGGGGGCACCCAGAACGGACTTCCCTCAGCCACACGCCCAGGGCTGCACGTATCCAGGACAGGTGCAGACACCCCGCCACCGCCGCCCTCCCCAGACCATCAGCAAGCACAAGGCGCCTGCTTTTCAAAAACTCCCATGTGTCCTTCGGTGTTCCCCCAACTCTGCGGAGGGGACAGGGGCGGATTCGGACGCAACTTTCCTAAACAATTGTCAATGAAAAGAGACAAACCGTAAAATATTTGAAGAGATGTATTCTGAGCCAAATGTGAGTGACTATGGCGGGTGACACAGCCCTCAGGAGATCCTGAGACATGTGCCTAAGGTGGTGCGGGTGCAGCTTGGTTTTATACATTTTAGGGAGGCATGAGCCATCGATCAAATACAGTTGAGAAATACATTGGTTTGGTCCAGAAATGAGGAGAGATAAAGAACACTTATAGTTTGACAATAATAAGAGTAATTTGTGGTCGGATGCAGTGGCTCATGCCTGTAATCCCAACACTTTGGGAGGCTGAGGCGGGTGGATCACCTGAGGTCAGGAGTTCAAGACCAGCCTGGCCAACATGGTGAAACTCTGTCTCTACAAAAATACAAAAATTAGGTGAGGGTGATGGCGAGTGCCTGTAGTCCCAGTTACTCAGGGGGCTGAGGTAGGAGACTCGCTTGAACCCAGGAGGCAAATGTTGCAGTGAGCTGAGATCACCCTTTGCACTTCAGCCTGGGTGACAGAGCGAGACTTTATCTTAAAAAAAAAAAAAAAAAAAAAAAAAAGTATTTGTATGTCAGAACAGAAAAAGAAACCTGTTAGGTACCAACTAAAAATATGAAGAAAAATTATAATCTGGTACTCTCTAGAGGATTATTGTAGCCAAGAAATAATGATTTAATCTACATTCAAAAAAAGTTAGTGCTGAAATCTAGTATTAAGTGTTATGCTTTTCCCTTGAAACAACTTCTCTAGCTGCTTTTTTTAAAAAAAAAATTAAAGAGAAATTACAGCAAGACCAATTTGTATGGCAGGTAAGTTTTAGGTTTATTATGCTTACCTGGTTATTTGCATAAAATGCAGCAAGAATTCAAGTTGGCTTTGCTGGAACTATACCTAACAATAAGCTATTTTAGTTTAAGTCTTAGAAAAATAACTGGTGTCTCCAATTTGTTTTTTTTTTTTTTAACTCATTGAACTTATGCAGACAACTATATTGTCACAAAATTACGATCTGAATTTTGCAAACTCAAAAAGTAAATTTGCTTACAAAAACACATTTTACTCTTCCCCCAAAAAAGACAAAAATAAAAAATAAACATACTTTACCCAAATAGCTTAAAAGAAAAAGATTTTCTTAACCCTTCTTTAACCAGAGCAGCAGCTTTAAAACCAGATGCTTGTTTACCTTGGAAATGCCAATTATAAACCAAACAGCTCATGAGAGCTGTCTGTCAGGCGCTGTAGCATTTAGCAGCTCCTCACAATTAGTCCTAGGAAAGAGGCTCTCTTCTTACTAGGTAGCAAGATTTTATGTAGACCGTTTTTGTTTTATCACAGAACTCTTTTGAGAAACATTATTTCTATTAGCATAGGGGTCGCTTCAGTTAATATTTCATAGCAAGGCAATCAATGCTCCACCAAGTGGAAATTCTCTAATTCAGTCATTGTCATTGAAAAGTACTCACAATTTTTGTCATCAGTCCTCATAAATGTTCTACACAAAGGGCTACGCAGTGGAGCATTTGTCCCGGTTACCACTCCAGCTCCTACCCTATACTTTGTGGGCTTAGGCGATTTTACTAGTTCCTATTTAGTGTGTTCAAATGACATTTCCTAAAAGAGGAGATTTACATGCTCTCAGTTTTATAGTACTAGAAAAAGGAAAGCGTCCCCCAGTTAGACGTAGTACCAATTTTCATAAGGCATTTAGGTAAAAGGGGTTACAACTACTTTACATAAAGCTTGTTTAAACATCATAAATTGTATAATTCTGTTAAACTCTATGTTTTTATGTTCGGGTCCCAGGAACCCTTTTTCACCCCAATCTATTTTACCTTTTCTGGTGAAAAGGGTTTGGGTTCCCAGCAGGGAGTTGCATCTGTAAGACCTATTAGGGACAGCAAATTTGATAAGGCTTCTTAAACACTCCCCTGATTCTGTGCAAGGGGCACTCATGTAAAAGGCGGCCCCTTAACCCTCAAATTTACCATGACTTTGAGTAGTAGGCATATTTGGTGGGAAGATACCTCAGTTATCATAAAGCCAGTCCAACATGGCTTGCATATGAAGCATGCCACCTTATGGTGGCATTTATCCAGTCTGCTAGGCTGATTCTTTTCTCAGGAATAACCTTCTGTTCATTTGGATCACATATACTCATCAGTGATTGTTCAGTAGTGAGCTGTGGGTCATGCATTAATCCAAACAAGCTCTTAAATTCTGTAGCATTTAAAATGAAGAATTTTGTCCTTAAAGTGGTGGTTTTTACAATCCAGTGAAGATTTTTTAAAGAAGCCGAATGATACCAATCTACAAAATGGAACAATTTACGTTATACCCTCTGGTTTTTAATGATTATTTGGTTTTACCACAGGGTTCAGAGTTCACTTTTGTTGCCCTGGCTTGCTTTCTTTTTTAATCCTCTTAATTTTATCTGTATAATTTTCTTTCATTATAAAGCTACTCTTAGTTTCTTAACCAAAAAACTTATATTTTTTGAAAACTGACATCCTTGTGTTTTATAAAATTTTGCCAAAAGCATATTTTATGCTCCAACTATTTTAAATTTTAGTAACCCAAATTTCCAGTGGGGGGAAAAAAACAGGTTTTTAACATGACTTTAAAATTTTAAATTACTGGGGAGGGTTTTAAGATTAAATTTACCGGGCTGGGGGCGGTGGCTCAAGCCTGTAATCCCAGCACTTTGGAAGGCCGAGACGGGAGGATCACGAGGTCAGGAGATCGAGACCATCCTGGCTAACACGGTGAAACCCCATCTCTACTAAAAATACAAAA
>NW_012106586.1:1476059-1482063 GCF_000951045.1 Mandrillus leucophaeus
AGGAGAATGCCGTGAGCCAGGGAGGCAGAGCTTGCAGTGAGCTGAGATCGTGGCACTGGACTCCAGCCTGGGTGAGCGAGGGAGACTCTGTCTCAAAATAATTAAATAAATAAATAAATAAATAAAAATAAAGTTTTAAAACTTCATGCATTAAAAGTAAGTCAAATATTTGTAATAAAATATTGATTTAACTATTTAGTTTTGTATTAGTGTACTTTTAAGTATCAAAGACCCATCTCTAGAAAGACTGTTATAATTTCATCTTCATTACAACCAACTGAATTACACAACTGTCAGAGGCATATGAAGCAGAGCAACTCCATCTTGAATAAGGGCTGGGCAAAATGAGGCCAAGGCCTACTTGGCTGGGTTCCCAGACAGTTAAGGCATTCTAAGTCACAGAATGAAATAGGAGATCGGTACAAGATACAGGTCATAAAGACCCTGCTGATAAAACAGGTTGCAGTAAAGCAGCCAGGTAAAACCCACCAAAACCAAGATGGCCATGAGAGTGACCTCTGGTTGTCCTCACTGCTGCACTCCCATTAGTGCCATGACAGTTTACAAATGCCATGGCAACGTCAGAAAGTGAACCCATATGGTCTAAAAGGGGGAGGCATGAATAATCCACCCCTTGTTTAGCATATAACCAAGAAATAACCATAAAAATGGGCAACCAGCAGCCCTCGGGGCTGCTCTGCCATATGGAGTAGCCATTCTTTATTCCTTTACTTTCCCAATAAATTTACTTTCACTTTACTCTATGGGCTCGCTCTGAATTCTTTCTTGCATGAGATTCACGAACCTTTCTGGAGTATAGTGCCACAAACACAGCTCACTGTAGCCTCAACCTCCTAGGCTTTAGCAATCCTCCTGCCTCAGCCTCCCAAGTGGCTAGGACTACAAGTGCATGCCACCATGCCCAGCTAATTTTTCTTATTTTTTGTAGAGACAAGGTGTCACTATGTTGCCCAGGCTGGTCTCAAACTCCTGGGCTCAAACAGTCCTCCTGCCTTGGACTCCCAAATTGTTGGGATTTCATACATGAGCCACCACACTGAGCCAGGTGAGTTCTGACAAGCATATACACCCATATGGCCAGCACCTCAGTCACAATACAGAATGTCTCCATCACCGCACATGGTTCCCAACTCCACCTCAAACCCAAGTGCCACGGAGTCACTGATTCTGATTTTAATATGCTGTATTATTTGCTATAATCAAGCATATACATTTCATGTACATTTTTGTGACAAATGATATGTTTTTATTTTCATTTTTATAGGTACAAAATATTTTCTAATTTCCCTTGTGATGTCTTCTTTTATCCATGGTTATATAAGAAATGTGTTACTTAATTTCAAAATATTTGGGGATTTTCCAAATATCTTTTATTGTTGAATTTATAAAGGATCTATCCAACAAACTGTTGAGCTCACTTAATAGTAGTTACAGTTCATAATGAGATTCTCTTGGATTTTCCTTATAGATATTTCATCTGACAGTATAGATTTTACATCGGCCAGAATGTCCAGTGTAATATTAAACTGTGGAGGTGATAACAGGGATGTTTGTGTCTGATTTTAATGAGCCTCTTTTAAGATTTCACTCTTCAGAGTGAAGTTTGCTACAAGTTTTGAGGCAATACCTTTTAATAAATTAAAGAGTATTTATCATAAGCAGAGTTGGGATATTTGAGTGCATTTTCTAAATCTACTGATATAACAATATGACTTTTTTCTTTTAATTTGCCAGTGTGATGGCTTACATTGAAGATTTTATGACATTGAGACATCCTTGCACTCCTCAGATAAACTCTATTGCTCTTTTTATTTCGAATAAGATTCTGGATTTTTTTGCTTCCTATGTTGTATTTTGATAGTGATTTTAACATATCTGAAATACGTTGGGCAGAAATGAGGTGGGAATCAAAATATAGTTTATTCTACAGCTATTTTTTCTTGTACCATTTATTTAATAATTCAAGTTTCTTATTAGAGTATGTTCTAAATAATTTTTTATCTTCCTTTTATTACTGTTATTTAATTTTTATTTTTTGAGACAAAGTCTCATTCTGTCACCCAGACTGTAGTACAGTGGCATGATCTCGGCTCACTGCAACCTCTGCCCCCTGGGCTCAAGTGATCCTCCCACCTCAGCCTCCTGAGTAGCTGGGACTCAGGTTCAGCTCAGTAACTGGGACAGGTATGCACCACTATGCCCAGCTAATTTTTTTTTTTTTTTTTTTTTTTGTAGGGATGGGCTTTTGCCATGTTGCTCAGGCTGGTCTCAAACTCCTGGGCTCAAACCATCCTCCCATCTCAGCCTTCCAAAGTGCTGGGATTACAGGCATGAGCCACCACGCCCAGCATGATCTGTCTTTCTTTCTTTCTTTTTTTTTTTCCCCATTATTTTCATTGTCCTGTTGTAGGGAGACCCTCTGAAATTATTGCTACGGAATAAAAGATGCAATGCTCCTGATTATTGTAAATGGAAAATTGCATGCAGGATTGTGTAAAGACAATGCCAGGTTGGGCTGCCAGAATGAGCCAACAGCGCGTGATGTGCCTCCCCCTGCAGAGAGCCTATGAATGGACGTGCAGTCAGGGAGGTATCACATCACCAAGATTCCTATCCCAGAAAAGCAGATGTTCATAGCTCTGGGAATGGAATGCAACCCTTGTGGAGAACCTATAAATGGATGTGTGGGGAGCACCTGTCCATATGGATAAGATAGGGCTATAAACGCCCTCATCTTGCCATGGCTCTTCTAGGGCTCTTTAGGGTTAAGGCATACTCCCTTCTGAGAATTTCTGGTCTAACCGGTTGTCTAGCTTCACGTCACGTCCTGTTTCTATGGATTGTTTGTAACCAGCTTTTGCTGCAACTGTTAGTGCTGATTAATATCTTGCTAATCATAGGTTATGGAAAGACTGTGTTTCTGTTTTAAGGCTCTGTTGGAAATTACTGATGCACACACTATATTGTAAATTCTTATCTCTGTATACTGTACTTCTGCATAACGATGTTATGTTAAAGAATTACTTCATTCCCATGTGACCATCTCACCTCATAATCAAAAGACCCTAAATCCCTCACTAACCTAGCCCCACCCTCGCTAAACTTAATAATAAATGCTGGTACATCCAGTGCATTGGTGGCACTGTGGGACCAGAAGGCGGTGACCCCCCTGGGCCCAGCTTTCACTATCTTGTGTGTGTCTATTATTTTTCGACCTGCCAATCTGCCTGGGAACAAAGAAAGAGCCCCATTGCATTGTGGGCTGCTGGCCAGATCCCACAATATCCAGTAGTTTTAATCAATGTGTTTTAATGTTACTGGCCACTTCAGATTTTTCTTGAAAGTAACTAGGGTATAAGTGATTTGATTGTTTAATCCAATGAAGCTTTTAAAGATTTTCTCATACAGGGAAATGTTAAAATATCACTCTCAAAAGGATGTCTATGTCTTGGCTGGAAATATTACTCAGTGAGAAATAATTTTAGGCAATAGGGAGATCTCTTTATCTTTGCAAGGGCATTTACTGCCTTAAATGCATTTTAATTGATAGGGAAGAGAGAAAGTCCAATGTAGGTCCACATGCATGATAACTAAGGCTGAAATCCAGTTCAAGCTGGACCTAGGGACAGCAGCAGGCTCAGGTGACCAGGGAGGAACCTGGTTCAGCTTCATTCCCTTCAGAATTCTCCAAGGACAAGGCTCTGCCTTCCGAGCAGGCAGAATTGTGGTCAAGCCTATGCCTTTGCCCACACATTAACAACTGTCATGAGTTTATGTGTTTTCTTTTAGAAGGAGGATGTATTCAGAAACATCTGTGCGTGTTTCTACAGACGTACATTCAGGAATATGGAGCATCGCAGCTGGGAGTGTGTGCCTGCTCCTCGCAGCGATGTGACCTATCCTGATGTGTTTTCCCCTGACAACGTCTTGGAGAGTTTTCCATGTGAGTGCACGTAGGTCCAACTTGGTCTTCATAACTGCTGCGTGGTGTGTCATGGTATGCAAGCACCACGACATATTTAGCCAGTCCCTGACTGATGGGCGTCTACGTTGTTGCCAATTACCCACTATTCCACTGACATAGGAATCTTGCAAGATAAAGTTGAAAGATAATTCAGTTGCACTTGAGGCTCTCTGTAGTGTTCTGAAGTCTTACCTTCAGGTAACATGCCTTTCTCCAAACAGTACACTCCAGTCAAACTAGTCTAACACGGTTTTCTAGCTCAAAATCTGCACAGGTCAATCCTTCCGCCCAGAAGGCCCACTTCTCTTCTTTTCCTCTTTCTAAATTTGGCCTATCTTAGAAGGCTGTCTCCTATTCCCACTCTTCCGTGAAGACCTTCGTCTTCCCTGGGCTCCCAGCCTATGGTCATCTCTCTTTCACCAAATATCTATTGTATTCTGCACGGCTCACTCAGTATTTGTACGTGTTTTTGTATTATAATGTTTCATTATATTAACAATCCTCATGTCTTCAACTAGAAGCTAATTTATTGAAGTAAGATAAATGTTCTTGCCTTTTAGCTAAAGTCTCAGCTCTATTTTCTTTCCTCTCTCTAGGCATCCCTTGCCCCAAAGTCAAATAAGTCTGTCCACATTATTTCTCTGCTCACAAACCAATATGATGATGATGATGATGATGATGATGATGTCATCCTCAACAGCTCCCTCATGAGTGGCATCACCAGCCTTCCTCAGATCAAGTATCACAACAAGGAATGCATCTTCAAAGGTGACTCCTGCCTTAGGGCTACAAAAGCCCTCCCTTTTCCATTCTTCCACTCCAGGGAGGGCCCCTCCCCATTCCAAGAGCCTGTTAGTTGGGAGAAACAAGACTACATGGTCACAGGCAAATCCCAAAGTCTTAAAAGTGCAACCCAGGCCAGGCACAGTGGCTCACACCTGTCATCCCAGCACTTTGGGAGGCCGAGGCAGGTGGAACATTTGAGGTCACGAGTTTGAGACCAGCCCAGCCAACATGGTGAAACTCCATCTCTACTAAAAAAAAAATACAAAAATTAGCTGGGCGTGGTGGTACATGCCTGTAATCTCAGCTACTCAGGAGGCTGAGGCAGGAGAATTGCTTGAACCCAGGAGGCAGAGGTCGCAGTGAGCCGAGATCACGCCACTGCACTCCAACCCGGGTGACAGAGCGAGACTACATCTCAAAAAAAAAAAAAAAGAAGTGCAACCCAATGTGGGTCTTCCTCACTCACCTCACACCCAGCCGTGGGTCAGAACGGCCTCCTTGGCAGCTCCTGCTCCTTCAGCAGCCCTGCTGTCCCCAGTCTTCACTTGCAGCTGCACAGCAGAAGGAAGCTTGTGCCCAGGACTCACACTTCCTCCTGACAGCCTTCAGCCAGGCGAGCACCGTATTTCCGCTCACCGCCTACAGCCTCTACTTGTCCCACTGGCCCACATAACTGGAAGAGAGACTGGGAAGCGCACAAGGAACACCTGAAGAGCACTCCTGTCTGTGCCCCGGAGCTGCGGGGATCAACTGGGGGCTCTGAGAAATGGAGGCAGCAGGAAGCCAGGAAAGTCAGGGAGTGCCTGGAGATATTGATCCAGGGATGGGGCCTCAACCAAAACCATCTGCCCCAGTACCCTCTGAGAATGCCGGCTCGGTAACCCTGCCTCCAGTTCTACCAATGACACAGGCGTTTGGCTTAATGAGTTTTCTTTTTGAAAATCACAGGTCTTCCGAGAAGTCCATGTGCCCTCCTCTCTCTTTCTCTCCGAATAATTCAAAGAGGGTTTTCCCCACAACCCCTAGGTAAGGTCAATGAAAGAAGAGGCACTTTGTTTGGAGAAATTAAAGAGGAATCTTGGAGGATGAATAACTGTGGAAAGTGGGCATGCCTGGGCAAGGTACAGCCACCCTGAGGGCACTTCAGGTGACATAAAGTGGACAGCAGCAACTTGGGAGGAGCAGGAAGCCCCTCTGCACAGGGCACCCTCGGCCAGCCCTGGAGAGGAGTAA
>NW_012106586.1:1483470-1488821 GCF_000951045.1 Mandrillus leucophaeus
CTCACTGGGAAGCCTTTGGTGGCCCCTGGAGTTTTCCCTTTCTCCTTTCCTCCGCTGAAGAACAAGGCCATCAACCTTTCAAACACACAGTGAGGTCTAACAGAAAAGGAGTTTAATACTTATTTCACAATTCCAGAGCCTCTGGGGAAATATCCCATCAGTATATCTAAATCCTAACCAGTATCTTCTAGCAGAAGTTTTGGTGCCACAAGCAGACATTGAGGGTTGATGAGACACAGCGTCCCTGTCTCCAGCACACACCAGCTCCGAGCACGCGGACGGGGGGCTTGAAACACGCGCAAAAGCAAATGCTCCACGAGAAAAAGAACAACAGGAAAGTGAACCTAGAAGATTGAGAATGAAGACAATACAAGAAAGAAAATGTTTCCACCATTTGGGAAAAAAAAAAAACAGAAACATTGACTTTGATCTCCATTGTTAAAAAGAAAAAGAAAAAATCAGAAAACAAATATATATTAAGGAAACAGTAAAAAGATGAGTGCAGGGTGCAGTGGTGTGATCTCAGCTCACGGCAGCCTCGACCTCCTGGGCTCAAGTGATCCTCCGGCTTCAGCCTACACAGCAGCTGCGACTACAGGCACGCACCATCATACCCGGCCAATTTTTGTATTTTTTATAGAAGTGGGGTTTCACTCTGTTGCCCAGGCTGGTCTTGAACTCCTGGGCTCAAGCAATCCTTCTGCCTTGGCCTTCCAAAGTGCTGGGATTACAGGACTAAGCTACAGGCATTTCATGAGAAAATGTGTGTGATCTTGGAGATCTGAGCAGCTGCGATTGTCTAGACTGGGACCAGCGCTGGCCCTGCAGCTGAGCAGAGCAGCCCTCCCACGCTTCGAGGACAACATCATACCAAACAACCTGCCGCAGAGGGTAGAGAGCAATGGACAAAGCCCAGGATTCAGTGAACTGAACTGGGAATCTTTCCTAGAGATGACAGGTGCCCAGACCCGAGATGGGGCTCTCTGGAATTGGAAACTGACGAAGTGAATGCTGGCCTTATTCTCCTGCTGATCTCATTCTCCTCTGCTAATTCGGAATCCTGATGCCTACAAGGCCACCAGCAGCCTCCAGACACCAGGAGAGGTGGAGTCTCTCTCCTTCCTCTCCTGGGATCCAGCCCTGGCCACACCCCACAGCTCACTCCACATCACCAGACACCAGGGTTTGCGGCCATTCCCTGCAGGTTCCTGCTGAACGGCTCCGTCTTCCAGGCACCACCCAGAGCCTGCAGGTGCCAAAACCTCAGCACTGACAGAGGTCTGTGACAGGCATTGGAGCTTTCCTGTCAGCATCCCCGGGCCAGAGACATGTTCGCGAGCTGGGCTGTGAGACCACACGCATCACAACACACTCTCCTGTCCTCTCAGGGACTAAGGATTTGGCCTGGACCAACCTTTGTGGGCCTGGCACCTTCTCCGCTGTGAGGGGGGCGCCTCCACCGGCTGCCTTCCTTTTGGTTCACTCTGGTAGTTAACCAGACATGCCTGGGCAGCGCTTAATCCTGGTGCTGGACACAGTTAGGCTCGAGCTGGAAACCCTGCAATGCTGATAACATGTTCCTCTGCCCTCGTGTAAAATACACACATACTAGTCACATTTAAGAATGTAGAAATGGCCAGGCATGGTGGCTCACACCTGTAATCCCAGCACTCTGGG
This sequence comes from Mandrillus leucophaeus, assembly GCF_000951045.1. NCBI lineage: Eukaryota > Metazoa > Chordata > Mammalia > Primates > Cercopithecidae > Mandrillus > Mandrillus leucophaeus. The sequence goes on from NW_012106586.1 coordinate 1,485,148, forward strand.
AGGCTGAGTTGGGCAGATCATGAGATCAGGAGTTTGAGACCAGCCTGGCCAATATGGTGAAACCCTGTCTCTACTAAAAATACAAAAATTAGCCAGGTGTGGTGGCACAAGCCTGCAGTCCCAGCTACTAGGGAGGCTGAGGCAGAAGAATCGCTTGAATCCGGGAGGTGAAGGTTGCAGTGAGCCAAGATCGTGTCACTGGATTCGAGCCAGGGCGACAGAGCCAGACTCTGTCTCAAAAAAAAAAAAAAAAAGGAATGTAGAAATAATTGGAACTGTGATGACTGTGGGGTCATCCTAATTTGATATATTGCTTATAGAATGAAATCCGCATGTTATTTATGAAAAGTTTTCTGTGGATGCCAACAATACATATGAACCAGAAGCCCACACTCACTGGGACGCTTGAACTTGCCCTTGGTGAGCTGTGCACCTCATCTCGGGCTGCCGCTGCTGGTGTAACTGGCTGTGCAGGCTCACCCACACTCCCACACCCTCCTTTTTCTTTAACAAGTGAGATCCTTTCTCAGGGGGTAGGTATGAGATGTTTGCCCCTTAGACCACAGGTAGGAACTATAAGAGCACAGCACCACATTTTAATTAAATGCAATAAAAGTACTACATAAGTACATAAAGGCAAGGCAAAGTGACAGCGTCTAGACCAGCAAGTGCTAGAGTCAACAGAGATCTTAAAGGGCCCTCGACCTTAGAACACACCCCCAGGGAGTGTCTTCAGCTCCCTCTAACCACTGCAGTTAGATTCTCGGGGCCGCCTCAGCGTCCGTACAGGCAGGCTGAGGACCAGTGACGTGATGTGGTCCGGGGGTTCTCAAGCCCACTGGTTCATAAGAAGCACCTGGGGAACTTTATAAAGATAAACCTCAAGGGCTTGTCTCAGAATTACTTAGACGTGCGGTCTGAAAATCTGTATTTTTAAAGCTCCCCAGGAGATTCTTTCGGGTTTGGGACCCATAGATCTCCTCAGCTCCAACACTGTCTGAGGCCCCAGAAAGGTGAAATGTTCATTCCGTCCCCAGCAAACTCAGTGAGCAAACAAGAAAGCAGGACTAGAATTCAGGTCTACAGAATCGCAGTTCAGCATCATTTATGAAAAATTATTATCTCTCTCTGTCAAGCTAGGAAGAAATATGTGTTAGTGGTCACAAAAAACTAAAACATGTTGTTTCGACTTCATCAAGGAACACCCCCTCATCTAGAAATAAACTCCAGCCCCAAAATGAGTGTTTTCAGTTGCTTATAAGGAAGACCTTCCTAACTGCAAAAGTCGATTACTGGAATCGAGGGTGACAAGGGAGGTCTCCTTGTAAAATGATATTTGTAAAACATTCTTTTACTTCTCCAAGAGAATTGAGATGTAGAGGCCACCTTGACACTCCTGTCACTGTGGCAGTGTCTTTGAAAGACCTGAGGGAAGTACAAGACGTGGCCTCCAGGAGCACACGTCCTCTCCAGGAAGACAAACAAATGAAATGGAGCCATCAGAGGGTGGCAGCGCAAACACGATGATGCCTCAGCTCTTGGGAGAGTGGGGAGAGCATTGCTCAGACAATGCTCCTTTAGCAAAACAAGCCCGAAAGGTAGAATACGGGTCCAAGCCCCATCCAACCCTAGAAGAAGGGAAACAGTCACCGTTCGATTTTTCTTTTAGATTTTCTAGTTCCTCGTTCCTTTATGCTGTCATTGTTGGAGTGTTTTGTTGTTTCTTTTGATTTTTGTTAGTTTGCTTGGGCCTGTCTTTCACCCAAGCAATTCTGTGCTCAGTCAGACATGAAGTATTTGGCACATGGTTGCAAAGCCTGGGGCTGTTCCATAAATTCCTAGTGCTTGAGTGATTCCAGGTGTCCTCCATGAATGATGAGCTCATCCCTGTGTCCGGCCCGAGAGTTGTAGAATGTGCTCCCTCTGCTGGTTCCCTCTAAAAATGAAAACTTGGTTTTGAGACGGACTTGAATTCCCACAGTGTTCTCCCCAGATCCAAGAATCTGACCTCTGCAGAGTGATTAGAATTTTCTGGCTAAACTTGGTTTTGAGACGGACTTGAATTCCCACAGTGTTCTCCCCAGATCCAAGAATCTGACCTCTGCAGAGTGATTAGAATTTTCTGGCTAAACTTGGTTTTGAGACGGACTTGAATTCCCACAGTGTTCTCCTCAGATCCAAGAATCTGACCTCTGCAGAGTGATTAGAATTTTCTGGCTAAAGTGGTTTTTTGTTTAAAACAAACAACCTGACTCCTACACTCATTCAGGTTGAGCACCTTACACAAATCCGGCTCACATGGGCTCTTGGAAGAGAACGATATGGTGAAAAGAGAAAATCAGAATGTGTTTAGTTTCACAGTTGGCCTAGCAACAAGCACAGCAGTGCAGCTTGGGCAATGTCCCCAGATGTGCCCACGGACAAGCTGCAAAGGACTCACACCTAAGGTATCTAGGAGGAGGAGGGCCACCGGAGTCAGCAAATAAAAACACCAGAGGGCCAGCTAAATGTGCATTTCAGTGTAGTCCTGGCTACTCACGAGGCTGAGGTGGGAGGATCGCTTGAGCCCAGGAATTTGATGATTGCACCACCACACTCCAGCTTGGGCTGCAGAACAAGACCGTCTCAAAAAAAAAAAAAAAAAGTGCGTTTCACTTAAACAACAAACTGTGTGTAAAGTATAAGTATGTCCCATTTAATACTTGAGACATAGTAATAAATCTCACAGGGCTCCCTGTGTTTTATCAGGCAACCCTAAAGGTGAGGAAAGAGGGACTAGGAGGAGGAGAAAGCGCAGTCTAGAGGCTTAGAAGGCCCTTGGGTGCAAACTGCTCAAACGCACTGGTGCCTGGAAGCTGGTGACAGCTGAGCCACTAGACCAGAGACGACAGACTGCCCCACCGAGACCCCGGCATAAGTCTTCTGTGTGGGGTGCTATTGCAAGAGCTCACACTGGGAAGAATCTACTCTCTGCCATCTTTGCAGGGCTGATTTAAATCTCATCATCTTGTCTTTTTTACACAAACTACTTATTATGAGACACTTTAAAGAACCTTAGTAAAATACTTTGGTCTTATCATCTTCAAAGCCTTGGTTTCAATTCCCGTAACAGGGAAGGGTTATGGAGCTCTTCCCTGCAGTTTTACGTCCTCCTGCGGCTGCAGGCAGCCAGGCCCTGCTCCATTTATCAACTCATTAATCAAATGCCACTGGTCCTGCTTGTCTGACTCTGCCTGTTACCCAGGCTATACTCATGCTGGTTGCATATTAACACATATTGTGCTTCAGCAGCCAGTGGCTTTATTTCCTAAGGGGACATTTCACAGGCACAAAAAGATCACTCGTAAATTTACGTTTTTTCCCTCGCATGAACCAGGAGAGGGTGTCCTGAGGTTAAGCTGGGCCTTTCCCACTTCCATCTCCCTGCACCCAAGTCCGCTTTAGGAGCTGGCCTGGCACCACCCAACCTGTGTGAGTGGTGGATGAGACCGCAGGGCCTCAGCCACCGCCACCTCTCTGGCGGACATTCCAGGAGAACCTGCAGCCAAGCAGCTAGTAGTTTTCTCCCGGTTATCCCACGACAGCACAGTTGTGTTTTCATTCTCTTTACTTATTTTTTTCATGCCTAAAGTCTCTAGGTGTGTTGCGTTTTTTTTGTGTGTTTTTTTTTTTTT
>NW_012106586.1:1490617-1492235 GCF_000951045.1 Mandrillus leucophaeus
TCGGGAGGCTGAGGCAGGAGAATGGCGGGAACCTGGGAGGAGGAGCTTGCAGTGAGCTGAGATCCGGCCACTGCAGTCCAGTCTGGGTGACACAGCGAGACTCCGTCTCAAAAAAAAAAAAAAGTTGTTTCTATCATGCTGCTGTCATTCTCAAGGGCCTCAAAGCACAAGGATAAAGCCAAGAGTCTGCAAAGCCCACCTGGCTGGACAGCCAGACTCCTGCTGTGCTCTGATGGGACTGTCTGCTGGGCCGCCATGTTCCTTCCTACACCCACCCTGGACTCTGCAGGAGCCAGTCTCCTCCCGCCTCGTTTTCTCCCACATCACACACCACCCTCCTCCTCAGCTTGCCCAGCCTTCAGAATCCACTTGAACTTGAGCCCCTTCCAGAATTGCTCCCCTTTCCTTGCCTAGAGCTCATCCCTTCCTCACTGCTCTGGACAGCAGGTCTGACCTGTTGAGCCAGCACTGGCCTTCGGGCTGGCTTCGGACTCCTCATATTCTCATCTAAGGGTAATGCCTTATCTCCCCAGACAGGCTGAAAGCTCTTTCAGGGGATGGGTCTGGTATGATGCTGCACACATATCACAAGCCTCCAATCAATAGTTCAGGAATAAATAAATGTTAGTGTGTCTGTGTTTGTCCTCCCAGCTCTGGAGAGCGTGGGAACCAGTGACCACGAAGGCAGCCTCCCACTTATCAAAGAGTCTCACATTCCTTCTGAGTTAACGAGCGTATTTGTGTGAATAACGTCTTTTATGTTATACACAGTTTACATACATGTATGTGTTGTGTATATGTTTATGTGTTATAACTTTCTTTTATTTATTTATTTCTTTTGAGATGGAGTTTCACTCTGTCGCCAGGCTGGAGTGCAGTGGCACGATCTCGGCTCACTGCAACCTCCACCTCCTGGGTTCTAGTGATTCTCCTGCCTCAGCCTCCTCAGTAGCTGGGACTACAGGTGTCCGCCACCACACCTGGCTAATTTTTGTATTTTTAGTAGAGACGGGGTTTCACAATGTTGGCCAGGATGGTCTCCATCTCTTGCCCTTGTGATCCGCCTGCCTCGGCCTCCCAAAGTGCTGGGATTACAGGCGTGAGCCACTGCGCCTGGCCTTATATGTGTTACAACTTTGTATGATAAAAGTGGGGATGATTCACATGGGGGGAACCTGTTTTCATTCTAAGATTGAAAAACAAAAATCAAAAAACTCAGACTGAAGTTTTTGTTTTTCAATCGCCTATTAAATGGAAAATGGTAATTTTCTGAAAAAGCATCTCATTATGGGGGACTTGGGGGAATGGAGAGAGGCAGAGCAAAGGACCCAAAGCCGCAGATATGTGGGGTGAGATAGTCTAGAGGTCCGAGGCCCAGCGTGAGCCCTGTAGTGGCAACATTGTATTAGATCCAGGAAATGTGCTCATAGAGTAGATTTTTGATGCTCCCATCACACGGACACACACACACACACACACACACACATACAGAGGATAACTGTAGGAGGGGACGGATATGTGAATTTGCTTGATAATCATAACTATCTCACTGGCATAAGTATATCAGAACATCATGTTGTATCCTTTAAATACAATAAAAAGCATCTTATTCGCCAAC
>NW_012106586.1:1492285-1493842 GCF_000951045.1 Mandrillus leucophaeus
CTTGCAGTGAGCCGAGATCCAGCCACTGCACTCCAGCCTGGGCGACAGAGCAAGACTCCGTCTCAAAAAAAAATAAATAAATAAAAAGTTGTTTCCATCATGCTGCTGTCATTCTCAAGGGCCTCAAAGCACAAGAATAAATAGCCCAGTGTCTGCTGTGCTCTGATGGGACTGTCTGCTGGGCCGCCGTGTTCCTTCCTATACCCACCCTGGACTCTGCAGGAGCCAGTCTCCTCCCGCCTCGTTTTCTCCCGCATCACACACCACCCTCCTCCTCAGCTTGCCCAGCCTTCAGAATCCACTTGAACTTGAGCCCCTTCCAGAATTGCTCCTCTTTCCTTGCCTAGAGCTCATCCCTTCCTCACTGCTCTGAACAGCAGGTCTGACCTGTTGAGCCAGCACTGGCCTTCGGGCTGGCTTCGGACTCCTCTTATGTTAATATTCTCATCTAAGGGTAATGTCTTATCTCCCCAGACAGGCTGAAAGCTCTTTCAGGGGATGGGTCTGGTATGATGCTGCTCACATATCACAAGCCTCCAATCAATAGTTCAGGAATAAATAAATGTTAGTGTGTCTGTGTTTGTCCCCCCAGCTCTGGAGAGCGTGGGAGCCAGTGACCAAGAAGGCAGCCTCCCACTTATCAAAGAGTCTCACATTCCTCCTGAGTTAACGAGCGTATTTGTGTGAATAACGTCTTTTATGTTATACACAGTTTATATACATATATGTGTTGTGTATATGTTATATGTATTATAACTTTCTTTTATTTATTTATTTTTTGAGATGGAGTTTCACTGTGTTGCCAGGCTGGAGTGCAGTGGCACAATCTTGGCTCACTGCAACCTCCACCTCCTGGGTTCAAGTGATTCTCCTGCCTCAGCCTCCTGAGTAGCTGGGACTACAGATGTCCGCCACCACGCCTGGCTAATTTTTGTATTTTTAGTAGAGACGGGGTTTCACAATGTTGGCCAGGATGGTCCCTATCTCTTGCCCTTGTGATCCACCTGCCTCTGCCTCCCAAAGTGCTGGGATTACAGGTGTGAGCCAGAGCGCCTGGCCTTATAGGTGTTACAACTTTCTAAGATAAAAGTGGGGATGATTCACATGGGGGGAAACCTGTTTTCATTCTAATACTGAAAACCAAAAATCAAAAAACTCCGAATGAAGTTTGTTTTTCAATCACCTATTAAATGGAAAATGGTAATTTTCTGAAAAAGCATCTCATTATGGGGGACTTGGGGAAATAGAGAGAGGCAGGGCAAAGGACCCAAAGCCGCAGATATGTGGGGTGAGAAAGTCTAGAGGTCCGAGGCCCAGCGTGAGCCCTGTAGTGGCAACATTGTATTAGATCCAGGAAATGTGCTCATAGAGTAGATTTCCGATGCTCCCATCACACGGGGACACACACACACACACACACACACATACAGAGGATAACTGTAGGAGGGGATGGATGTGTGATTTTGCTTGATAATCATAACTATCTCACTGGCATAAGTATATCAGAACATCATGTTGTATCCTTTAAATACAATAAAAAGCATCTTATTCGCCAAC
>NW_012106586.1:1493892-1495456 GCF_000951045.1 Mandrillus leucophaeus
CACCGCAACCTCCGCCTCCCGGGTTCAAGCAATTCTCCTGCCTCAGCCTCCCAAGTAGCTGGAATTACAGGCATGCGTCACCATGCCCGGCTAATTTTTTGTATTTTTAGTAGAGATGATGTTTCTCCATGTTGGTCAGGCTGATCTTGAACCCCTGACCTCAGGTGATCCGCCTACCTCAGCCTCCCAAAGTGCTGGGATTACAGGCGTGAGCCACCGCACCCGGCCTCTAGGTATGTTTTTATACCCTTCATTGGCGGCGGCCTGCCCACTCTGTGTGCCTTTCTGGGTTAGCAAGGACTAAGTCAGGGCTGGCGTGTGTGAGACTGGGATGTGGGCTGGGCTCCTTCTCTTTTTTTCCCACTTGTTCCAAGAGAAAATGTCTTGTCTTTGTGACGTGCTGATCCCAAGATAGATGTGTTCACAGAACGAGACCAGCTTGTTTCGTGCTGACTTAGATGTTGGATTACCATAGACAATTATTTAAAGCACCTGAGAGAGAAAGAAAGGTGGCCAAGATAACGAAGTAATCATTATCTGTGCCTGCCCTGGAGGGACACTGGCCACAAAAGGACAAGGTTGTTCTAATGCACCCCAAAACCCAGCCTGGCATCTCACAAGGGACAGATCTGGCATGAAAATTTGGGGGGATGAGCACAGCTCTACTAACTAGAAAAAAAACCATGCCGGGCGTGGCGGCTCACACCTGTAATCCCAGCACTTTGAGAGGCCAAGGCGGGTGGATCACCTGAAGGCACAAGTTCGAGACCAGCCTGACCAACATGGGGTGAAACCCATCTCTACTAAATACAAAAAAGTAGCCGGGCGTGGTGGTAGGTGCCTGTAATCCCAGCTACTTGGGAGGCTGAGGCAGGAGAATCGCTTGAACCTGGGAGGTGGAGGTTGCAGTGAACCGAGATCATGCCACTGCACTCCAGCCTGGGCAATAAGAGTGAAAAAACTCTGTCTCAAAACAAACAAACAAACAAAAAGCCATGATCTCAAATCCTACTTTTAAAAAAATTAATTTAGATCATCGTTTAAGAATGACAGCCCCATCATTACTAGATTGAAGCTAATCTTTGTGATCGAGGCAGCCAGGTCGTTTGTGACATTCTCTGATTCCCTAGCTCCCGCCTCCCCACACAACTCTTAGAGCAGTTCGGTTCACCCTGGAAACATGGATAAATATCCACGTATCAGGGGCATGGAGGGGGAGGAGACATAGACGTTTCTCTTGGATTGGGTGACAGTCATTTGCGCTTTTCCTGGTTTCATCTCAAAGACTCTTGATAGGGTAAATAAATAGTGTCTGAAATAGTCTCAGGGAAATTAGCAGTGTAGGGGGCTCCACTGCATCTGGCAGAGGCAGGAGTCTCCTGGTACAGATCCGCTCTTGGCAGGAGCTAGCACAGGGGAACCCAGGCCGGAGTCTCAGGCTGGAACTGTTGCAGGCCAAGCAACTTCACGAAGTCAAGAGGGCTCTTGTTTTTTTGCGACAGATCCTCTCATCTTCTCCTAAAAGTTGTTATTTGTAAAACATTCTTTTACTTCTCCAAGAGAA
>NW_012106586.1:1497236-1501334 GCF_000951045.1 Mandrillus leucophaeus
TTTGCTTGATAATCATAACTATCTCACTGGCATAAGTATATCAGAACATCATGTTGTATCCTTTAAATACAATAAAAAGCATCTTATTCGCCAACGTAAGTCACAGAGAATGAACACTGTGGTAACCTCAAGTACCCCAGCCATCGCGACATTCGGGGCAGCTGTACCCACGGGCGGAGAAGGTGTGCCTGTCTGAGCCCCTCACAGGCCCGCACCTGCCTCTGGAAATGCCACTGCTGACTCCCATCAGTCATGGTGTTTACAGCTCCAGGCAGGATCATCGCCGGAGCTGACTTGCTAATTTCTGAAAAGTCTTTCTTTTCTGGAGGATGTTCACATGCCAATCTCCGGATTTCCTGTGCATGAAGAAATGAGGACACAGTGTGGAAACGTGCTTGCCTGAAGCTTCGTTTTGTTTTTTTATCCTGGCTCCAGCCCCAGGCGGCCCTCATCTCGTCAGGAGAGGAACACTGGCCGAGTCACAGCCAGGCGTGCTGAGTGGAGACAGGTGCGTAGGGAGGGCTCCAGGTGGGGACTGTCCCATGTGTAGGAGAGGAATCCAGGGACAGGGAGAGGCCGGGTGGGCAGCAGAGGCACAGGCCAGTCGGATGCAAAGCAGGAAGTGAAACTTCCTCTTCCCATTGTCATCTGGATCCTCCTTCTCTGTGTGGGGATCCTCACAGTCACACCTTGCTGAGCCAGCTGGTGGCCGGCCCTGCGCACAGGAGGGACCTCCTGGGGCCCCCAGGGGAAGACACACACACAAGGCCCCAGCTCAGTTGCTCTCCCAGACTCTCTCCCCACTTTCTTGGAGGGTGCAAAGAGATGGAAGAAAATCTGAATAACTAATCCTAAGTAGTACACGTTATGCCATTTCTCCCAGAGAAACCTCTTTCCTTTAAACTCGGAAGGCACTTAGAGCCCATACCAGTTAGTGCTAAATTATTTTCCCTCTTGGCCCGTTTACTATTGGTTCTTCACTAATTTGGTCTCTCCGACTCAAGTCCAACTTCCTAGAGGGCAGAGGATGGCATGATTTCAGTACCATATCTCCCCACCATCCCCTATATCTAGTATGGCTGAAATACATGGAGTATATAATTTAGTTAAAACGAGCTGAAAAGACATATATCATGACATCCTATCCCAAATATATAATGTTTATCAATATGAGCAGGTATAATAGAGAACATTGGCGTGAATAGGCTTGTTTTGAAAAGCAGGAAAATCTCAAGCAGAAGCTGCTACTAGCACATGTGGGCTGAGGAAGTCTCCCGGCAGCAGCCTGGCCTCTATGGCCAACCCTCGAGGAGCCATTTGCACTGGCTGGGATCAGGCTACATTGCCCAGAACATTGTGGGTCATGGCCCTGGGACCAAACATGTCTCAGGAGAAATCCAGTTCCTGGTTCTACAGGCGAGTGCCTCCAGGTGCCTGCATCGCAGTTACCCAGGGCCCACTCACCTCAAGGCAGAGTTGGGTATCCAGATGACTAGAGGCAGCAAAGGACACGATTCTGGAGTTAGGGTTGGGAATGGCCCCATTTTCCCTCTTTGATAGAAGTCAACACTCCAGGACATTTGAACGGTACCAGAGGCTGCCACAATGGCCACAGCAGCGACAGCTGAGACTGGCCCCTGGCAGGAGCCAATAACTCTGCAGGATCAGAGAGGTGCCAGAGAACCTGACCACGGAAATGTTTTTGTCCAGGCTGGTAGTAACACACACTCTTCCACCCTTGATACCAACAGAAATAAGCAGCAATCTTGGGCTCAGTGGCTCACACCTGTAATCCCAGCATTTTGGGGGCAGAGGTGAGCAGATTGCTTGAGCCCAGGAGTTGGAGGCCAGCGTGGGAAACATGGTGAAACCCCTTCTCTACCAAAAAAAATAAAAAAACACAAAAATTAGCCATGCCTGTAGTCCCAGCTACTCAGGAGGCTGAGGTGGGAGAATGACTTGAGCCCAGGAGGCGGAAGTTGCAGTGAGCTGTAATCACACTGCACTCCATTCTGGGCAACAGAGCAAGACATTCTTAAGAAAAAAAAAAAAAAAGCAGCAATCTTCTCCAAGGATCAAGGGAGGGCGCCATCAGTTAGTACTTTCTAAAGCTGTGTCATTATCTCTTTTTAGCCCACTTCCTCTCCCTCCCCATCCCTCAGTCAAGTCCCTAGGATCTGAGTTTGCTTTTGAAGCTTGAAGTGGCCTTCAGCTCAGAGACATCTCTCTGGGGACCCTGCTTCTCTTTTCTACATCTGTCCCAATAGTTGGAGCAGGCGCTGAAACAGCTTAAGGTGAGCAGCAGCCACCTGTTCCCAAAAGGCCTTTAGCTTGGATTCTCAGCAGACAGTGGAACATCAGTTTCATACACATTTTGTGTTTCTCACCCCGTCTGCAAACCTTTCCTTTGCAGAGTATTCCAAGAATGGAGCACAGAGCTTCCCAGAAGCACACTGTGGCTTGAGTTTGGACTAGAATTTAATGTTCCCTCTACCTCAAGAGAATCCATGATGTGTATCTCGACACCAGATGCCACTAGGAGTCTTCCTGTCCCTTATCATTTTAGTTAAGAAGTGACTCGCTGGTGTCATCCTTGCTTCACAGAGGGAGGAGCCCAGGCTTCAGAGTCTGCCCTTTTGGAAAGGAAGAAGGAGGGAGAACGGGGAAAGACCTGTGTGTGCAGCACTATGGAGACAGTTCACTATGTCAAGTACAACACATTTCCTTAGTCTCATCCGAAAGCCATGATGGACAGAGAGGTGTGGAAAATCTAAGATCACAAATATGCCATGAGAAAGTATCTTTGTTTCTACTGCTACTTTACAAAACCACATCTCTAACTACTAACACTTCAAATTCCCTCAAAATAAGCTTCTTTTCCCAATTGTCCCTCACTACTAACTATAGTCAAGATCTGGAATTACTACGGAAATTTAGCATCTGAAAGAAACAGGAGATTATGATTAACCCCTAATTACAATTGGGCACAAACTTACTGCTTTTCTTCTACCTTTTCTAAATGTACCCAATGCTCTTCTTGTTTTCTGCCAGGTGTTCTAGTCACTGCATGATGGGATTGTTACTTTTGCCACTTCTCTGGACTCCTCACTCTTAATCATTTTAAACGTGGTTAAAATGACAATCTTTACCATATTTGATATATAACTTTTGAAAAGAATAAAACTTAGCACCCTCCTGTTAGTCCTTATCTAAATGGACACTTATTACCCGAGCATCAAGGGCCCAGTGAAGTGCCCCCTCTTTGGAAATTTATCTCTACTTTCTTTTATATATTTAAATCATGTCAATTTCTTATTGTTCTTCTAAATAGGTGCTGATTACTAAACTCTATTCGTGGGTTTTATTTTTTATGTTCCTCTCCATTAATTTTCTTCACTGACTTTAAGACTTCACGATTCATTCTTTTAAAAGAAGGTGTTTGATTTCCTCCACTGTTAACTGTTAAATAACTCTCTGATAATACGGTTTTCAGGCTATCTTTCTCATCTGGAGTAATTACGTTTCAAGTGTCAGGGGGAAATACATTTTCTATCCTGTGCAAAAACTCATGCTGGGCACTAAGAGCATGGAGCATGTCCCAGTTATCTATTGCTGCATAACAAACCAACCCAAACTTAGCAGTATAAAACAATCACTACTTTAGCATGCACATCAGTTTTCAGGGTCAGAAATTCTTTTCTGCTTTATGTATGGAGTCTCAGCTGGGAGTGACATAAATGGCTGGAGACAGACACTCCAGCCCAGTCCAGGCAACAGCCTCCGCTCCTGCGCACCCGCAGCCTGGGGCCCCAGGTTCCTGCGGTCTCAGCGACCCTAATCCTCCCATCTCTCCTTCCCACTCCCTCTCCAAATTATTTCAGAATTCCAAATTCTTATCTGGATCCTGCAAAGTAATTCAGCTAGCCTTCAGAGTCTCTCAGGTATTACCGTATTCGCTCAGAAGCTTGAATTTACCTATCTCAATCCACTCTCAGAAACACACTGGCCTTTTCAAGCCACGACATCTCCAACAGTAGCTGCTGTTAGAAACTGCAATTTCCCCTTCTCTGGGTATACATTTTAATAAATTGACTTATT
>NW_012106586.1:1502058-1503153 GCF_000951045.1 Mandrillus leucophaeus
GGGGTCCTGGGCCAGCTCCGTAGCACCTGCGGGCTCCGACTCGGGCAGATGGGGTGACAGGGATGCCCTCCGGTTAGGGCCCCCCGATCAGGACTGAGGGTCGTAGGCTTAGTGGGTGCCCCCTCCCCAGGAAACAGGACGCGCAGCTGGTGTGTCCTCTGGGAAGGACACCTCAGAGGAAACCTCGCCGCTCCTTGGAGGTATCAGTCAGGAGTTGGGGGGTAACTCCCCACCTGTTCCACCCAGAGAAGGGTCACCCCGAGGAGCTGCTGGCTGGCCTGTGCCCACCCCGCCTCCCCTCTACACGGGCGGAGGGGACGCCAAGGTCAGCGGGAGGTGGGGGAGAGACTCCACTGTCCGACTCCCTCCGGCCTCCCCAGAGGAGGAAAGGAAAGGGAGAAGGGGCTCCTGACTCCTGCAGGTCCCGACCCCGCAGAGGGGCGCTCAGCGCCTCTTCGGAAACCCCATTTGGGGCCAATATTGATATTGCACCTGCGCTTCTCTTTCAGCAAACCCCAGAAATTTACTCCGTGGAGCTCAGCGGAACTAAGGACATCGTGAAAACAGACAAGGGGGATGGCAAGGAGAAGTACAGGGGTCTGAAGAAAAACTGCCTGGAACGCAAAAAGAAAAATCACAAAGAGGAGTTTCAGAAAGAACTCCATCTGGTCAGTAGCCTTCAGCCACAGGGGCCCTGCCGGCTATGGCCTTTCCCCGCAAGAGCTTGGCCCTAGAACCCACCTCTTACCACATTCAGTCTGAGGGATTTGAAATCCCCTTGAGATTGGTTTCCTTGTGTATGATGTGTGTATGGGGTGTGTGTGTGTGGTGTGTGTATGTGTGTGGTATATGTGGTGTGTATGTGTGTGGTATGTATGTGTGTGGTATGTGTGGTGTATGTGCGTATGTGTGGTGTGTATGTGTGGTGTGTGTGTGGTGTGTGTATGTGTGTGGTGTGTCTGTGTGTGTGTTTGGTGTCTCTGTGTGTGGTATATGTGGTGTGTGTGTGTGGTGTGTGTATGTGTATGTGTGTGGTATGTGGTGTATGTGCGTGGTATGTGTGGTGTGTGTCTAGTGTGTGGTGTGTACGTGTGG
>NW_012106586.1:1503448-1507415 GCF_000951045.1 Mandrillus leucophaeus
TGTGTGTGGTGTGTGTGTGGTGTGTGTGTGTGGTGTGTGTATGTGTGTGGTGTGTGTGTGGTGTGTGTATGTGTATGTGTGTGGTATGTGGTGTATGTGCGTGGTATGTGTGGTGTGTGTCTAGTGTGTGGTGTGTACGTGTGGTGTGTGTGGTGTGTATGTGTGTGGTGTGTGTATGTGTGTGGTGTGTGTGTGGTGTGTGTATGTGTGTGGTGTGCGTGTGGTGTATGTGGTGTATGTGTGTTGTGTGTGTGTGTTTTGAATGGTGTGATAGTATCTGCCCAGAGGTCAGGACCTCTGCAGGATTCCTGCATTCTGGTTGGAGGCATTCCCTGTAGAACTCAGAAGGAGGAGCCTCTGATTCCAGGCCCCACAGGCAAGGCCAGACCTCTCTCCCCACAGCTGATTCAGTGAGAGGTAAGTAACCACTTACCAGTTTTCAACTGATTAGTAAAACTATTTGAGCTGGAACTTCTGAGGAGGAAAACCGAAGCCCCTAGGCCATGCAGAAAGAAACCGCAGGGAAAAGCAGTTTCAGTGGTAAAAATGTGGAGCTTGGATTGGGAGGACCTCAGGCCCCATCAGAGTCCCACGTCTCCACTGAGCTGAAACTGGCAACAAATGACTGACCCTCACTGAAGGTCCATTTTCTCTGTGTAAAATGGGAAATAAATAATTTGCTGGGTCTATGAGGGGAATCAATGAGATGAGGACATTGCAATTCAGGTGCTTTAGGGGTGTGCAATATTCTTATTATTAAGGAAGTGCTCTGGAGTTATTAAAACTGGCTTTTTTTTTTTTTTGGGGGACAGAGTTTTGCTCTTGTTGCCCAGGCTGGAGTGCGATGGCGCTATCTCAGCTGCACACTCCGCCTCCTGGGTTCAAACGATTCTCCTGCCTCAGCCTCCCGAGTCACTGGGATTACAGGCGCCATCACACCCAGCTAATTTTTGTTATTTTTAGTAGAAACAGAGTTTCGCCATGTTGGCCAGGCTGGTCTCGAACTCCTGACCTCAGATGATCCACCTGCCTGGGCCTCCCAAAGTGCTGGGATTACAGGTGTGAGTCACTGTGTCTGGCCCAAACTGGCCACTTTAGTAATAAAACTGCCTTGGGTCTGAAATGTGACAGATTTTATCGGTATCACAGAAGGGGAAACTTCTACACTGAGCTTGAGATGTGCTGGATTGTCCCCACCGTCCTTGGCAGATCTTAAAGCTCTGTGACTGCTCTTTTGTGCTAGAGAGCCATTTGTGAAGTATTCAGAAATTCAGCAGGCTGACTGACATCCTGTTAGCAGCTTGAAATTTGGTTCTAGTGAGAAATCAGCAAACTCTACAAATCCGAGCTTTGTATTTATCTTTCCTGGAGAGTTTGTTAAACATTTTACAGCACACGACTGGGCATTTGTCGGTATCTATCATGATAGACATTTAAGAACAGATCCCTGAAATTGGACTGACCTCAATTCAAATCCCAGTGTAACTGATGTTCAGTTTTCTATTTTGAAAAATACAAGAATTTTTTTTTCTACCTCTTAGGGTTACTAGGAGGATTAAATGAGATAAAACGGGGAAAAGACAGCACAGCACCAGACGATAGATAGTTCTTATTATTTCCCATTATCTCTAGCGTTTAAGATTGAAGACATACCTATTTTTCCCTTGACATTACAAGGGTCCTGTAATTTCAGCAACATATTGAATGCTTTTGCCTCCCAACCTTTCTTGGCAAATTAGTGCCTAATGACACCTGAAGTATCCTGGCCTTTGAATAAAGGGCCAGGTAATGACCCTAGAGGTGGGTGGGGCGCTGCCCTGTGCTAGTCCAGTGCTGGCCAGTAGAGGGCACCCCAGACACACACCACCACCTTACCCCATCCCTCCCCCATGCTCTCATCCCCGTGCCCAGGGTGAAGGGACAGGAAAGGTCCTCTGCTATCTGCAGGGACCTTGAAGTCTGAGGTCCGTGCATGGAGACAATGGCGTGGATCATCCACTACTTGTATCTGCCCAAAACTTAGCGTGTTGTGCTGTGCTCTGTGCAGAACACAGCCTTAATCTTCTGAATCCCCCGCAATATCACACTCAGTCGGTATTAGTGGAAGGGATGAAGGAACAAAGCAGAATCTGGCTGAGAAGAGGGCTAGAACCAAGATAATAGTGATAATAATGAATTCTGTTTTATTGGAAGGCCTAGTCTCTTACTGCAACATGGAACTATTTTTTGCATATGCATAAGAAAAGAGATGAAGTGAGTACCAGTCAACAGTATCAATCTTTGTTTCACACAATGGGGGTTTAAAGAGTCCTGAGTGCTGGGCTTTGTAGGGGGAGCCAGGAAGACTCACCCTAGGTTTTCGGCTACAGGAAGAGGCTTCTTGTCCTTTAGGCCAGTGGTTCTCAAAGGGAGAGGAGAAGAGGATTCCCCCACCCCTCTCCCAGGGGAAAAATGGAAACATTTTTGGTTACCGCAACTGAGGGGAGGATGTTAGTGGGTGGAGCCCACAACAAAGAATTATTCGCCCAGAATGGCAGCAGGGTCACGGGTGAGAAACCCCGCTGTAGTCTAATGATTCTGTAGCAGAATTCACAAGTGGCAGCCACAATGGTGTGGGTTTATTCAGCAGAACCTTTACTTGCAGGGTTGCTCTGCCCAGTGAGCTCCCTGAGCGTCACGCTTGAGTGAGGGAAGCTGCTTTTCCCTGCCAGAGCCCACACAGCGAAGGGGGAGGAGTTGTGCCAGCCCATGAAGCGGGGTCTAGCGTGGTTTTGCCAGCAGCCCCAGCCAATCCCAGGGTTCAGGTCTGAGGGAAGCCTCCAGCTCATTGGCACCTGGAAGATGAGGGTGCCAGGACATGTATGCGCCAGAGTTCAGACTGAAGCGAGGTGCATGGCTTTGTTCAGAAAAGCTGCAGGCAGCTTCTGGATAGTAACAGCAAGTGCAGGATTGTGCCGACTCAGGGACAATCACTCCTGAGGCAGTGCCATCCTTCGCTGGACAGCTGCCTAGCACAGGAGTTCTTTTTCTCCTGTCCCCCACACTCCTTGGTCCCCTCCCATCCTCAGAGCTGCTATTCCCAGCTTCCATGGCTGGTCAAAGCTTGGGGCTTGAGTCTTTTGGAATTATCTTATTCACTCTGTTCTTCCTTTCATGGACTTTAGGATGACCACAAACTCAGCAATAGGGAATTGGAAAAGAAATATGGCACAGACATCATTACGGTGAGTCGTGGGAACCAGGGATTCAGAATAGAAGCCTCCCGACTCTACAGAGGGAAGGCTGTGTGTGGTGGGGGGTGTGTGGAAGAGTAGCGGCAACTTTAGGAGGAGGCGCCCCTGCAGCACCTTTGAGACTGCAGTTATTTGCATCTGGACACTGTTGAAGTCAACAGAAATACCTACTGTGGGGCTCACACTGGCCTGGCAGTGAGAGGGACCAAGAGGGACAGATGACTCCTGGCCTCAAGGAGAAAGTGGCCAGGTGGGGGAGGCAAATATGTACAGAAGTGTCCTGAGATTCACTCTGTCCCGCTGGGATGGCCACAAGAAGTAGAAATGCTATGCTGGGAGAAAGGTGGATTCTGACTGAAGGGGCCAGAGCTGGCTCTTGGGCTGCTGCTGTGTTTGCGCTGGAACTCAAGACGATTTGGATTTAAGCTGGTGGAGGACCCCAGGGCCAGTAAGCACAGAGCCGGATTGGAGACAGTCTGGGCTTGCTGGAAGCTAGTATGTGTGGAGAGGGGACAGGTGCAGCAGGAATGAAGCCAGGAAGGTCATCTGGGTGAAGCTGTCAAAGTATTCACATTAAACTAACAAGCAGGGGCTGTCGTAGAGGCAGAAGGGACATGGTTTCTACACAAGGAGGTGATTTCATTGGTTTTCAAAAGGCAGCTCTCGTAGAAGATCATTTTTTTAAAGTGAGAAATGGAAAGGTCTAGAAGAATGGAACAACAGCCCAGGACTGT
>NW_012106586.1:1508290-1522134 GCF_000951045.1 Mandrillus leucophaeus
TCACCTGAGGTCAGGAGTTTGAAACCAGCCTGGCCAACATGGTGAAACACTGTCTCTACTAAAAATATTTTTAAAGTTATCCAAGTGTGGTGGCGGGCACCTACAATCCCAGCTATGTGGGAGGCTGAGGCAGGAGAATCGCTTGAACCCAGGAGGAAGAGATTGCAGTGAGCCGAGATCGCACCATTGCTCTCCAGCCTGGCAAACAGAGTGAGACTCCATCTCAAAAAAAAAGGAAGACAGAGTCCTGGCCTTTAAGTAGCTTACAACATAATTAGGGAGAAGAGGTATCTACAGACTTGTCCACAAAGATCGTTTGTGGGGGAAATTCCTGTGAACATGCAGGGTTTCAAAGGTGAAGGTGCCTCATGGATGGCAGGTCCCCCAGGGCAGGGGCTGCTCACATGGGCTCAGGGCTTGGGTGGGATTTATGCCTGTCAAGATGAATGAGAATTTAGGCTGGATGTGTAGAAAGATAGAAAAGGAGGAGGCGTAAGGATGGAAACTAAAGCCACATGCTGTCTATGCAGGGTTCCAGAAGTTTCCCTATTTCCTGGGGAGTTACTGCATTGCTCTTAGCCCTGTGACCAGCTTCTTCATTCCAAGTGTC
The DNA here is from genome assembly GCF_000951045.1 of Mandrillus leucophaeus. Taxonomy (NCBI): domain Eukaryota; kingdom Metazoa; phylum Chordata; class Mammalia; order Primates; family Cercopithecidae; genus Mandrillus; species Mandrillus leucophaeus. The sequence goes on from NW_012106586.1 coordinate 1,508,901, forward strand.
CTCCTTCATCAAATTACTCCTCTCGCTGGATAAATCTCTAAGAAACTAAAACCCCTTAGCAGAGCAGAGTGCGGTAGCTCTGGACCCAGTCACCACGTTGAAACCGGTCGCTACCATTGATTGACAGGCCAGGTTCCTCGGGCTGGTTACATAATTTTTCTCTGCGAATGAGGAGACCGAGGAATAATGGCTCCTGCCTCAAGGGTCATTTTAAAGACTAAATGAGTGAATATACAGAGCACAGTGCCTGGCTATGAAGCATTACAGTCTTTCAGAGAAAGCTGGGCAGCTGGAGAGGTGAGGCACGGTCCGCTTTTCTCAAGACCTTCTTTGGGCACGTTAATGCCTCACCCCAAGCCGCACAACTATGCAGCCCAACCCCTGAGGGAGGAGGACGGTCTCATTCGTGTTTGTTTTGGTTGTGCATGTGCTTTGTTTGGCTTTCCCAGGGTCTCTCCAGCACCAGAGCCGCCGAGCTCCTGGCCCGGGATGGGCCCAACTCCCTCACCCCTCCCAAGCAGACGCCTGAGATCGTCAAGTTCCTCAAGCAGATGGTGGGGGGGTTCTCTGTCCTCCTGTGGGTGGGCGCCTTTCTCTGTTGGATTGCATTTGGGATTGAGTACTCCAGCAACAAGTCTGCATCCCTGAACAACGTAAGGCTCTGGGGTGGCCCCTCCTGGTTTTGCTGGCAGAGCCATCCAGTGCGGCCTCGGAGGCACAGCTGAGGGCTGGATGCCACTGCTTAGGTGTGGGAAAGTCAGGCATTTCCCCAGCTGGAAAACAGGAATTTGATCTGGCTTTCTGATGCTCCAGAGGCAGTGTGGGAATGAAAAGGGATACACAACACACCTTGAATTTTTAAGGGGGAGAAAATCTGCATCCATGTGAAGTAGTTTGGGGCTCTGTCTCCCCCAGGCTAACCTCTCCCTTTAACACGGAGAGCGACTGTGCCTGCCAAGACATGGGTACCAAATCCACAAAACTGAACTGGCCAACATGATGCCAAGAGACAGAAGTCAGAGGCAATGGGCCACGTGTCATGGGGTTGGATTGACACGAAATGTGCAGAACAGGCACATCCTTGCAAGCAGGAACCAGATCGGTGATGCCAGGGCATGGGACAGGAGCAGGGAGTGACAGCAGAGGGGCCGGGGGGATCTCCAGGCAGGGTGGAGATGTCTGAGGCTGCGGTGGAGGGTGGCTGCATGGCTCTGTAAACTTAAAAAATCAGTAAGCTGTGCACTTAACATGGGCAAATTTTGTGGCCTGTAAACTACACCAGGGCATAACCGCCAGCGTTGCACCCGCCCATGGAGAGCTCTAGCCCCAGGGCCTGTCTCCTTCCCACTGCTGGTTTCTTTGACTGACGCCCTCCTCCTCAACCAGGTGTACTTGGGCTCTGTGCTTGTCCTGGTGGTCATTTTCACGGGGATCTTTGCTTATTACCAAGAGGCAAAAAGCACCAACATCATGTCCAGCTTCAAAAAGATGATCCCTCAGGTGAGTGGCAGCCACCCGTCCTCTGGCCTCTGGTGACTCCCAGGTGAGGAAGCCTCAGCTGAGAGGGGCACAGGGCGCTGAGGGCCAAGTGTTCCCACTTCCGTCCCTGTCAGAGCCATCGTGGGTGAATTAACCCATCTGTCGGAACCCCAGTTCCTCACAGGGTTTTGGTGGTCAAATGAGGTACCACCCAGGGCAGTGCTGGTCAGCGCATGGCATCTTCTGTTCCTGCTCCTCAGTGTTTGTGGACAGTCGCTCTGGGTTCCAGAAGGGACCTGCGGAAGGTCCGGGAGTGTTCCTTCACGGGCAGCCAAGGAGACCAGCCTGCAGTTGTTTATCTGTGACCATGTTTGGGTCACATGTTTGCTACTGAGCCCCAGAATGCAATCGGTGGGGAAGCCCAGTGCTCCCCTCTTCCCCAAAGACCCCTGTCAGGTGTCCGCACTGTCTCTGGCCCAGAGAACTGCAGGCTGGAGGAGAGATTCTGGGTGGAAAAGATGCCTCTTGCCAAGCTTGAAGCAGGAGATCACCTCGTTCAAGTTTCCCTGACCCTCGCAAGATTATCAGCCTCCCCAGTCCCACCCTCAGTGCTCTGCCCCGACGCCCAGCCAGGATGGCTCACCCTTAACGGTCTCCTTTTCTAGGAGGCCCAGGACTCTGGCTTGGCCAGATCTGGCCAACAGTGACTCTTCTGTTCCAAGAAAATCTCCGTGAGCTCAAGGAAAACTAGTTCTTAGAGTCTCCAGGCCTCGGGTGAAGCAGTCTTCTGTTTCATTCTTGCTATTCTGACAGCCTCAGGCTCCAGCCGAATGCTGTGTCCACAGGGCCAGGTGCAGGCTGCCTAACAGCATGGACTCAACAGTGACAGTGACCAGGAAGTTCCAAGGCCTCTGTCCTGGGGTTTGGTGCGGCACAGATGGGGAGGAGGGCCGGTGTCCCTCCAGGGTCTGAGGCGTCTGTCATGGTTTTCTTCTGTAGCAAGCTCTGGTCATCCGCGATTCCGAGAAGAAGACCATCCCTTCAGAGCAGCTGGTGGTGGGGGACATTGTGGAGGTCAAAGGAGGAGACCAGATCCCCGCAGACATCAGGGTGCTGTCTTCTCAGGGGTGCCGGGTAAGCAGCAGGGGGCACCCACCCCAAGGACCATGTTCCAAACCCGCTGGCTCTGTGGTCTTTCCCAGCATCAGTATAAGAGGCGGGGAATGAGGTACCCAGCTGTGAACCATTCTCAACGTTCCTTCTAGGTGGATAACTCGTCTCTCACGGGGGAATCTGAGCCCCAGCCCCGCTCCTCTGAGTTTACCCATGAAAACCCCCTGGAAACGAAGAACATCTGCTTCTATTCCACAACGTGTCTGGAAGGTAAAAGGCCTCTGGCTCTCAGCCCACATGTCCACCTGTGTCCCTTCTCCCTCCTGGGCTCTCAGATCTGTCCTTTGCCTGTTACAAAGCTCATCCCAGAGGAAGCATGGAACTGAAGGGCCTAGAGGATGATGCGTGGCCTGTGGAATGTGGTGTGCCTATTGACTGTGCCAGCCGCCAGAGAGGGCTGCAAGCTGGCTGCACACCCCTCCTAGCTGAGGACCCCTGGAATAAAACGTCTACTTGCCCCGTAGGCACCATCACCGGCATGGTCATCAACACGGGTGACCGCACCATCATTGGCCATATCGCCTCTTTGGCCTCAGGAGTTGGAAATGAGAAGACGCCCATTGCCATTGAGATCGAGCACTTCGTTCACATTGTGGCAGGAGTGGCTGTCTCCATCGGCATCCTTTTCTTCATCATCGCAGTGTCCATGAATTATCGAGTCCTGGATTCCATCATCTTCCTCATTGGCATCATTGTGGCCAATGTGCCCGAGGGCCTCCTGGCCACGGTCACTGTGAGTCCATGCTGTTAGACGGCCTGCACCCGGCCCTGTGGACATAGCGTTGGTACTGGGGAGGCGCCCACACAAACTGCAATCTCCCCCAAGTCCAGAGCACCACGCCCTCCCCGCCAGGGACAACCATGGAACATTCTGAATAGACTGTTTCTTACGGAGAAAGAAACAGTTTTGTAAAAAAAAATGGCTGTATTTTTAATATTTGACTGTGTTTTCCATGAAAACGTTATGCTTTCAATCTGCAGTTCACGTAGCTTACACTGCCCCTTAAGATCTGGATAAGACAGGCTCCACCATTCACAGATTTTCTGGAAGCCTGATGCCTTCCCCACGTTTCTTTGGCAGTTTCTACAACTTAGGCATTTAGGCACGTTGCCATACTCCACTGACCTCTCTTAGGAAAAAAAAAAATTCCTCTCATTTTTCCTGCCGAGGACTCCAGCCCTTTCCTGGCCAACCCTAGACCCAGCTCTGGCTCTGCGTGTATGGCCTATGTCATTCAGTCCCGACACAAGAGCCCCTCCTCCTCAGTCTCTGCCATGGGGGTCCCACGGGGTAGGAGAGGACAGGATTCATGTTTCCGGTTTTGTGACTACATGATCATTGGCCTGCTGTTGTCCTGACCAAAGAAAAGAGAAGTTTTTGAAGTCCAGGTCTCTTCTGACTCCAGGAGATAGTAATTTGGGGAAATGGGAGCCAAAAGAACCCTTTGAGATCTGGGGGTTTAAAAGGATCTTTAAAATATGGAGCTTTTAAAAATGAAAAGCTCATTTTTTGTGTTGTTTCAACACAAAAGCTGATGAATTCCCCAAAGCCATAAGTGTGTCCTTTGGGACAACTGGCAACATGCACCAGCCAGTCTCTGGAGCACACTCCTGCTTAGGGACCACAGGTGGTGTCGTGGTTGTATGTGGGCACCAGCCACAGCAGCGTTGTCTGTGTTGCTGCCCGTGGGTCCCTTGTTTTCTTCAAGTCATGAAGGAACAAGAAAAGTGTCTCGTATTTAATCTTTAAAAAAGGATTGTGGCATAGAGGGCTGGCTCTTGGTGGCATGTAAGCCACCAGGTCAATTTAGCTGTGCCAGCAATCACACCTCTCCCCTAAAACTAGTCCAGCTGTCTCCTAAAATTCAATCACAGCTGACATTGGCTATTTCTGTATTATTGGACCTGAGTTCACATGAGGATTTTTCCCAAAGCGTCCTTCCTTCTCCTGCTAGGTGACCCTGTCGCTGACAGCAAAACGGATGGCCAAGAAGAACTGCCTGGTGAAGAACCTGGAGGCTGTGGAGACCCTCGGCTCCACCTCCATCATCTGCTCAGACAAGACCGGGACGCTGACCCAGAACAGGATGACAGTGGCCCATCTGTGGTTCGACAATCAGATCTTTGTGGCTGACACCAGTGAAAACCATTCAAGTAAGTCCTATGGAGAGCTTGGTCTGGTCAGAGCTGTGGACTCCGTCCTGGGGCTGAGCTGAGCACGCAGCAGGGTCTGTAGCCGGAGGATTGCTGGACTCACGGACGACCAGCCCAACCCACAGCAGCCACTGTTCTTTCTCTGTCTTCCAGGCCAGGTCTTTGACCAAAGCTCTAGGACTTGGGCCTCCTTATCCAAGATAATAACATTGTGTAACCGAGCCGAGTTCAAGCCAGGACAGGAAAATGTCCCCATCATGAAGGTAATGCTTCTGCAGCACTCGGTCTTAAATCACAGCCAGTTTGGGTCACTTGCTGGGGTCTGATTGTGTGCTTGATTTCATCTCTCCAGTTGCATAAAGTTTGTCCAGTGCTTGCAAGAGCAAGCTGGACTTACAAGACATACAGAAAGTTTTCTTCATGCACACTAGCTTTGAGAATACAAAGATGCTTAAAAGGTTTCAGAATATTGCTTTAGGGTCTTTAGAAAAGTCTGGAAATGAGGCCGGGCGCGGTGGCTCAAGCCTGTAATCCCAGCACTTTGGGAGGCCGAGACGGGCGGATCACGAGGTCAGGAGATCGAGACCATCCTGGCTGACACGGTGAAACCCCGTCTCTACTAAAAAATATGAAAACTTAGCCAGGCGAGGTGGCGGGCGCCTGTAGTCCCAGCTACTCGGGAGGCTGAGGCAGGAGAATGGCGTAAACCCGGGAGGCGGAGCTTGCAGTGAGCTGAGATCCGGCCACTGCACTCCAGCCTGGGCGACAGAGCGAGACTCCCTAAAAAAAAAAAAAAAAAAAAGAAAATTCTGGAAATGAATGCACCTCTAAGTTACTTTCTTGACTTTTCTGCCAGCTAAGTGGATGTAATCAAAGTTCCTTTTAATATACATGCCATTCATGGAAATTTAAAATGTGATTGGATAAAAATAGAAGGACTCCTGTTAACTAGAATATGGCTGCAGACAAAGCTCTAGGGGTCCTGGAATATCGGAACATACAAAAAACTCTCCCCCTCCTGCCCTCTCCTCCTTCCCTTTCTCCCTTTTCCTCTCCGTCTCGATGAGTCACTGAATCTCTGTTCTCCTGGCTTTTCTATTTGCCATCTGTTTCCTTCCCTGACTCTTTTTCTTTCTTACTTTTTGTTTGTTTGTTTGCTTTTCCCTCCGTCAGGCAGTTCATTAATGCTCTTTTTGGCCAATTGCTTCTTTGTCAATATCTTCCAAATCTTTTTTTTTTTTTTTTGAGACGGAGTCTCGCTCTGTCGCCCAGGCTGGAGTGCAGTGGCCGGATCTCAGCTCACTGCAAGCTCCGCCTCCCGGGTTTACGCCATTCTCCTGCCTCAGCCTCCCGAGTAGCTGGGACTACAGGCGCCGCCACCTTGCCTGGCTAGTTTTTTGTATTTTTTAGTAGAGACGGGGTTTCACCGTGTCAGCCAGGATGGTCTCGATCTCCTGACCTCGTGATCCGCCCGTCTCGGCCTCCCAAAGTGCTGGGATTACAGGCTTGAGCCACCGCCCCCTGCCATTCCAAATCTTTATGTCCAGTTCTAATTTCTTACCTCAGCTCCAACCTGGATCTCTGGCTGGCTGTGTGCTTCCACTAGGAAGCTGCACAAATCATGCTCGTTTACTTCCACCCGTACCCAGCCTAGCTGCACATCAATGCCTTGCCCTAATTTTCTAATTTTCTATGCTACAACCATTCTATTTGTCACTGGGCCAGAACATTTGGAAGTCATCTTTGACTTTATCCTTTCCTTATATCCAGTGAGTCACCAAGTTCTATCATTCTTGCTTCAAAATATACGTAACTTTACCTTTTATCAGCAGTACCTTGCATCTAAATAGCTGTATCAACCTCTTAATTGATTGAAATTAAGCCTCCTTGATTCCAGTTTATCCCTCCTGGAGTCTTTCTCAAATGCCACTAATTTTCCCTAAATGGTGCTTTTTATATTCACTTAACTTTGTTCAAAATCTTTCTGTACTTCCCTGTGCTCTGCTTCTCAAGTCTAGACCTCAGGCTACCCTTCAGGGCCCACCAGGTCTTTCCCCGCCCTCCACATCCAATGAACGCTCACAGAGGAGCCTGCACCTCACGTCCCTGCACCTGCGTCCTGGTTTCTAGAAGGCTTTCTTCTCTGTGTATTGGTAACCCACCTGTCTATCAAGATCTAGTTCGTAGCTGCTTGTTTCCACGAAATCTTCAGTCCTCACAGAGATCCAGCTTCTCCAAACATCCCTAATGCCAGTAGGTGGCACCATTGTTTGCACGCGTACCACTGTCCTGTGGCCCTCCCTGATCACGTGATAATGTCTCTCCAGCTAGATGGTAATGGGATCAGGAGGTGTGTCTTGGGTCCTGCGTTGAGGGCATGTTGGTTCATTAAATATGTGCTGCAAATATTTTTCTTCTTTGATTCCCAGAAAGCTGTGATTGGAGATGCCTCAGAAACTGCTCTTTTAAAATTCTCAGAGGTCATTTTGGGTGATGTGATGGAAATTAGAAAAAGAAACCGCAAAGTAGCTGAAATCCCTTTTAACTCTACTAATAAATTTCAGGTGAGTTTTTCCTCACACCTGGCAATCTCTGTTACTGGCAGCATGACCTTTCTACTTGCATGTATCCTTTGCTTACCTCATATTTTGAAGGATACCTGACTTCAAAGACAGCCGTCAGGGATACAGCACCCGGGCATCTGGTCCCCTAGGTCAAGCTACTTGCTGGCCTCCTTCCTAGCCCTGAAACAGGGCAGAAAAAGAAAGAAAAGCAAGGACGTCATCAGGACTTGGCTGCATCTATGAATGAGCCATCTTTGTCACAGGCACACACACTCTCTCTCACACACACACGCGCGCGCGTGCGCACACACACACATGCACACACTCACACGACCACTAGCAGGTACCTTCTGCCGCGAGGAGCAGCAGCCACACTCCAAAGCATGAATGCAGGTGGGCAGCGGGGAGGCGGAACACCCGCTCCTCACACCTCTAGTGCATCAGGCCCTTGACCTACACGGCCTCGTTCCATGTTCGCATCCGGCCTGTGAGGTAGGACTGACGAATCCTGACTCATAGAGGAGGAAGCAGGCCCTTAAAAAGTGTTGAGAGGCCAGAATTGCACAGCACCCGGTGTTGCCAAGGCTGACACCAAGTCCACGATTCTCCCACCATCACACAGACGGAGTGTGGCACAGTTCAGGCCATGGGAGCAAGCCCTGCCCTTTGGGGAGACCACTGAGCGGCCCCTCAGCTGCCAGCCCCGTCGCTCTCCGGGGCCATCCCCTGTGCTGTGGGTGGGGGTCTCCTTTGCGTCCCCTGCTCAGGTAGAAGATGACCATCCTTGCTTGGTTATCTCAGCATGCGGGGCTGACGAACAGTCAGCCGTCACAGCCTCCCCATGTTAACACAAATGACAGTTGGAAGCCCCAGGTCCCCATGCAGATGGGATTTTCCACAGAGCCCATGCTGAAAGCAGGATCTGGACTTGAGCTTTGCACAATAGTCAAGTATAGAAATAGAATAACCACAACTGTATGTGTGGAGATTTCTGCTGATTATCCACCCATCTTAGTACGGATGGAATTTAGGGTTAGAGAAGAACTCTTTTTTTTTTTTTTTTTTTGAGAAGGAGTTTCACTCTTGTCACCCAGGCTGGAGTGCAGTGGTGTGATATCGGCTCACTGCAACCTCCACCTCCCAGGTATAAGCAATTCTCCTGCCTCGGCCTCCTGAGTAGATGGGATTACAGGCATGCACCCCCTTGCCCAGCTAATTTTTTGTATTTTTAGTAGAGACAGAGTTTCACCATGCTGGCCGGGCTGGTCCCTGACACCCTGACCTCAGGTGATCCATCCACCTTGGCCTCCCAGAGTACTGGGATTACAGGTGTGAGCCACCAAGCCCAGCCTAGAGAAGAACTCTTGTGTTGTGAACGTCTTCTTTGTGGATAGTGAGCCAACAAAGAATCACAGTTAGCTAAATAGACAACCAGAAACGTATAATGTAAAATACTCGAGCCAAGAAATCACATCTCTTATGTAAAACGTAAGTAAAAATAGAGGGGGTAACGGTCCTAAAAGACTGTTTTAGGACGACTATTATTATACTAGCAATGCTAGTAATAATAGGAGCTGTTCTGTGCTAATTTCCACACGTATTAAATCATTCATTCTCACGATGACGCTGTGGGGTGGGTAGAGGATGAGGAAGTTGAGGTGCCGTGCATCCGTGCATAGTGTGAAGATGGGGTTCGATGATGCCTCCATCAGCAGCAGGACTCGGAACCCTGCTGAAGCTCCGTCAGGGAGATAAAGCAGGTTCCATGAGGCCTCGTGTGCAAGTTGGAGGAGAAAGTGGCTACATAGAGTGGGACTACAAAGGGGAGAGGGGCCTGTGTGAGTCCCTGCTGAAGAGGTCGAAGGTGCTGTCTGGATGCTGTTAGGGTCATTTTATGTCTACACATGAGCAGTGCTCAGCCTCACCTGGACTTCACATGTCATGGCCTTGGAAGGAGACATCTCTGCTGGAAGGAAAGAAAATGGAAAGCCTATATCTTATTGATTAGAATAGTGATCAATACTGTGATGCTCCAAACACACTGGTCCGTTAAGACATTTAAAACGTTTATGGCAAATTGGAAAATGTTTTAAAAAGTTTTATATAACGGTGAATGTATTTCATTTAAAAGATTATCCTTTGTAGCCTCCATGATTAAGGGCAGGGACTCTGAAGCCTGCTAGCCTGGGCTCAAATCCCAGCTCAGCCACCAGATAGCCACCTATTGCTCAGTGACCCTGAGTGAAGCACTGAACCTCTGTGCCTCAGTTTCCTCCTTTGTAAAAGGGAATAATAATAGTACCCATGGCCTTAAAGTTGTTTTGAAGACAAATGAGTCGATGTGGACAGCACTTAGAACAGTGCCTGGCACGTGGTACACACCATAAAAGTGTTTTATATTATCCCTGTGTTTTAAATGTAAAAAGCCTTATCTTGGCCGGGTACAGTGGCTCACACCTGTAATCACAGCACTTTGGGAGACCGAGGAAGGCAGATTGCTTGAGCCCAGGAGTTCAGGAGCAGCCTGGGCAAAATACCAAGACCTTATCTCTACAAAAAAACAAAAAACGAAATTAACTGGGCATGGTGGCACATGCCTGTAGTCCGAGCTACTTGGGAGGCTGAGGTGGGAGGATTGCTTGAACCTGGGAGGTCGAGGCTGCAGTGAATTGTGATCTCGTCACTGCACTCCAGCCTGGGTGACAGAGCCCCGTCTCAAAAAACAAAAAACAAACAAACAAAAAAAAAAAAATGAAGAGAGAAAAAGAAAAGGCCGATGTTTTAGAAAGCGATAGTGATAATAGACGGGAGGATTTTTGTTTGGTTTGGGTTTTGTTGGTTGGTTGGTTTTCTCAATGTCTTTACTTGATCATTAAGAAAAGAAGTTGGCCGGGCGAGTGGCTCAAGCCTGTAATCCCAGCACTTTGGGAGGCCGAGACGGGCGGATCACGAGGTCAGGAGATGGAGACCATCCTGGCGAACACGGTGAAACCCCGTCTCTACTAAAAATAATACAAAAAAATTAGCCGGGTGCGGTGGCAGCGCCTGTGGTCACAGCTACTCGGGAGGCTGAGGCAGGAGAATGGCGTGAACCCGGGGGGCGGAGCTTGCAGTGAACCAAGATGGCGCCGCTCACTCCAGCCCGGGCCACAGAGCGAGACTCCGTCTCAAAAAAAAAAAAAAAAAAAAAGAAAAGAAAAGAAGGAGCAGCAGCTGGTAACCCTATTTGCCCTATGCTGCTTCTTTTTGTACTCATCTTTGCACTTACCTTTGAACCCAAAAGTCTATGAAATACTGATTTGTAAAGAACTGTTAGACCCAAAATTGGAACACTTTTTCTTTGCCATGTATTTTCTCCCAGACACTCCAGCTTCCTGAGATTCCTCTTGAGTGCTTAGAAGAGTAAGGGCTAGATAAGAGTTAGTCCTTTTATTCTTGTATATCGATTTTTTTGCATATCTTATTAGGATGGATCTAGAAGTAGAATTGCTGGGTCAAGAGCATTCCTATTAAAATGGAGACGTCTGTGACTCGGCTGTCTTCCTCAAACACTATACGTGAAAGTGGCCACTTCCTCACACCGCCATTTTCTATGACATCCAAGCAGGAAAACTGGGCGGACAATGAGGTGAAGAGGGGCAGGAATCCTGCCGCCTCCTGCCCTCCTGAGCTCAGAGTAGTTTGGGTCTGAAAGATGGCTGCTCCCCACAGAGAGGTAGAGGAGGTGAGATGCAGAGACTCGCAGCCCCCTAACTCTCACGGGCACCCTGGGAGATCTTGTTCAAGGCACAAGATTTCACACGCTGACGGCCACATCTAGCCTGCCTAAAGCGGCCAGTTTTGCTTGAAAGATGAGCTTCACTTACTGCAGATTCCAACCCAGGGTGCCCCACTCTGGGCTGGGGCCAAGTCTAGAGCTCTTCGTCTTACTTGGCCACAGAAAGAAAAAGGGTGGAACATGCAGAGGATGCCATTGTTCCTCCTCCTCCTTTACATTTAATGGACCAGTAGAGAAGAAGGAATGCGTTTCACCTGTCTGTAAGTAACACGCTCTGTTCATTCCTTCCCAGCTCTCCATCCACGAGACGGATGACCCCCACGACAAGCGCTTCCTCATGGTGATGAAGGGGGCCCCTGAGCGCATCCTAGAGAAATGCAGCACCATCATGATCAGTGGCGAGGAGCACCCACTGGATGAGAGCACCGCCAAGGCCTTCCACACGGCCTACATGGAGCTGGGCGGGCTGGGCGAGCGTGTGCTGGGTGAGTGCGGCGGCAGGGTCCTGCCCATCACCTGGTGGGCACAGGGATGAGGCAGGCACCTTGGGGACCTGTGACCTCGCCGAGTGGCCATGGCATCCACGTGAAGCATGTAAAGGAGAACGTGATAAGCAGGATGGGAAAAAGGAGAGGATGCTGTGTGACAGCACCAAGCAGGGTGAGGTGGCCTCCAGAGAGGCGAGCTCAGGGAAGACTTTATGGAAGGAGTTAAATTTCAAACTGGGCCTTAAGTGACTGCATTTGACGGGAGATGGGGAAAGTTTCCAGGGCCCAGGGAACAGCATAGGCCAAGCACAGAGGCAGAACAGCGTGGGGCACAGGGGGTGCTGCCAGCAGGTGAGACGGCACCGTCACGGAAACAGGGCTCAAGGACTAGATTGGAGATGATGAGACGGAGGTCTTGAACATGTGGGTGAGGAGCCAGGTTTCGTCCTGCAGTCAGTGGAGAGCACCGAGGGCTGTGCCACCAGAGTGAGCCGGGCAGTAACGGGCTGGGGAAGACTTTGTGGAAGGAGTTAAATTTCTTTTAGGAGGCAGTTGCCCTTGTTCAGGCAAAAGGGATGGGAATTTGATCAGGGTGATGGGAATGGGAAGGAGAGATCAGGGGCAAGAGAGTTCATAGAGGTAGAATTGGTAAGACTTAGAACCAATTAGAGGAGGATAGTCAGTTTAAAAATGATTAAGCTTCCCATTTAGCGACTAGGAAGAGAGGGATGCCAGTGATGCAGACAAAGTGTCAGGAGGGAAGAAACCTTAGAAATGCAACCACGGGGGGAGGACCCAATGGGGGTGCCTGTAGTGTTGTCAAAGGGGACAGCACCCGGGCTGGTGGAATGGTGCCCCATCAGGACCACAGAATGACAATTCAAGGAAACAGAAGTGTATGGTTGATGATCCAGCTCATTAAACACCATGGAAGCCCTCAGCAATATAGATGCAATCTGTGGAATGTGTGTTTCTAGAGGCTACTAGAGTTGGCAAAGCAGATAAAGTAACCCACAGCACCGGGTACTCTACACGGGACTGACGCCCACTTGTGTTTGACCTCTCAAAGCCTGCTCCACTGACGTTTGCAAAGCAGTGGGCCAGGCTGAAAATAAACTGGATGTGAAAGCTGATCACACGATCTTGGAGGTCCCACCAGACACAAGAGTCCCTTCCACCTCAGCCCATGAGAGGCTGATGCCTTCTGAGAAAAGGGTGGCTCAGCCCCATTCCTGCTGGCCTTTCTTTTGGGCTTATCTTGATCTAACACTGAACTTTGTGCCCCTCCCCTGAAGCCCCTTGTTTCTTCACATGCTGTTTTCTCTGATGAAAATGGCCTTCCTACCTCCACCCTCCCTTTTTACCCTAGAAATCATCTGTGCCCCTCTCAGGGTTCAGCTTGCATGTGACCTCCTCGGGGAAGTCTGTCTTGACCCTCCAGGGGTCAGGACGCAGCTAAAGTGTGTCTCTGCCCTGAGACGGGCCCTGTGCTCGATCCCTTTAACTCTGTGCCCTACTAAGCTTCAGAAGTGGAGACTGTGTACGCCCGAGAACTTGGCAATATAGCAAGATATATTTCTTTTTTTTTTTTTTTTTTT
>NW_012106586.1:1523334-1524938 GCF_000951045.1 Mandrillus leucophaeus
AAAGAAAGAAAGAAAAAAGGCTTTATTACCCAATCTTGAGGCTCAGTCCCCATAATCCATGTTCATCATTACTATGTTAATATTAAGACTGTTGAAGCAACATGGGGCTGCCCCCAAGTAGACACTCACCAGCCCTTTCACAAATAAAGTGGCATCAAAGGGGAAGGGCTTCCTTTCGTGTCAGAGGAGGAAGTGTGTGAAGCTTAGGGGCAAGGGTAGACCCAATGGGATTAGTGTTTCCTCCAAAGACAGTTGTCTCGTAGATCCAGAGCTGCCGCTGTAATCACCAGCCACATTCTCCCAGGGCGCTATGGAGTAGGCAATACTGAGCCATCCCCACTTTGACCAGCCGAGTTCTTCATTATCCATGGGCCTTCTCGTTGGCGTGCTCTAGGTTATTATGGTTACTGGCGATCATCCCATCACAGCCAAAGCGATCGCCAAGAGTGTGGGGATCATTTCAGCCAACAGTGAAACAGTGGAAGACATTGCACGTCGCCTCAACATCGCTGTGGAGCAAGTTAACAAATGGTAAGCACAGGAGCCGCATAGCAAAAATTCCAGCTCATACCCATGGGGCCCCACTGGCTCTAAAGAGCTGCACTACTTGGAACAAATCAGCTTTTTGCTCTGAGAGGTAAACTGGTTTGAGCTATAATTTGCATATCCATGTATTCACTCTAATTTCACTGAGCAGCTAATATGTGCCAGGCACAGTGTTGATACTATGAAATGACCCTTTATGTGTTCCTTGTTTGAAATTTCAAAATGCAGTGTGCTCTGGGCACAAAACCTACTGTGCCCAACTTAGAATGAGAAAAACTGAAACAAAGGGTTTATGTGAAATTACTTGCCATAGATGCAGTTGCGTAATTCGGAGTCGTAAGAACCCTGTGGGTTGTTTCACGCACCCCACCTTGGTAAGCATCTTGGGTATTTATCCACCCAGTTTCATAACGTGTAAACACACCCTTCTTTTTTATTTGGTAATAAATAGAATGGAAGCTTCTTAAGGCAAGTTTTATTTCCTTGTTTCTCCTAATTCTTTTAATCATGTTTATCCTTAGGTCTTTTAATCATGTTCATCCAACTGTTCATTCACTCGTGTATTTATTCTTTCAATAATTATTTATTGTGTGCCAACTACATACCAGACAAGACCTGGAACTACCATAGCAAACTGAACAATGCTACCCACACCCTTGGGGATCTTTCCGTCGAGCCAAGGAGACAGAAACAAAGCTAATAATGATGTGGTCAGTGTAATGAAGGAGGCACACAGGGCTAGGGAGCTGGGCATGCGGGAGAGTGGCCTGGGCTGTGCCTGGTCTCCATGAGTCAAAGACTCCAAATTCTCAGGTTGAGAAGAAATGTTCATTAGCTGGTTTACACTTTAACGCATGCGGGAGGCGAAGGAAAGACCAATGCACCTCTTCAGTTTCCCCGAGCACTAAGGTCTTTTAGGGACACACAGCTGTCAGGTCATAAACAAATTACCAAGCCAAACAACTAACCAGGGCTCCCGCCTCTGGGCACAGCAACAGCACCTGAAGTCTAAGAGTCTTGCAATGCCCTTTAGTCTACATAACGTCCCTCTATGAAAA
>NW_012106586.1:1525624-1542802 GCF_000951045.1 Mandrillus leucophaeus
AGAGTGGTCAAGCGCAGTAGTGAGAAGAGGGGAAAGAGTAGAAGAGTTTGATCTGTAACTGACTGTGAACGATCAGTTGAGATAATTCACTACTACCTTCAGACCAGCTGAGTCTTTTTTTAGATACAAGGTCTCCTTCTGTCAGATCACCCAGGCTGGAGTGCAATGGTGTGATCATAGCTCACTGCAGCTTCGACCTCCTGGGTTCAAGGGATCCTCCCCTCTCAGCTTCCCAAGTGGCTGGGACTACAGGCTTGTGCTACTGCACCCGGCTTCATTTTAGCAGATTTTTTTTTTTTTGAGGTGGAGTCTTGCTCTGTCACCCAGGCTGGAGTGTGGAGGGCAGTGGTGAAATCTCTGCTCACTGCAACCTCCGCCTCCTGGGTTCAAGCAATTCTCCTGCCTCAGCCTCCTCAGTAGCTGGGATTACAGGCATGTGCCACCACACCCGCCTAATTTTTGTACTTTTAGCAGAGACAGGGTTTCACCATGTTGGCCAGGCTGGTCTTTAACTCCTAACTGTAAGTGATCTACCCACCTTGGCCTCCCAGAGTGCAGGGATTACAGGCGTGAGCCACTGCGCCTGGCCCATTTTAGCAATTTTTAATGAAAGTTTTATATAAGATACCTTATTCCTGCATCTTCTCAATTGCTTCCTTTTCATATTTGCTGTCCAGTTTTAGCCTGGTGATGGCCACATGCTGGGTGATGTGCACACAACGGTCATGCCCTTAGCCTCCTCCTATGCTCCTGTTGTGTATAAATGGCACATTTCTTCCTATAAACCTGGACTGCTTTACCAATTTGCTGACCTGTATAGTGTCCTTGTGCAACCTCAACTTCCTCATCCTTTCGGGTGTGCATGGATGGAACTGTGCTTGGAGCGGACCCCAGAATGTGATTCTGTCTCAGCTCTTTGGAACGAGAGAAAGATATAATCTTCCTACCAATGTGGGAAGGTGCATTGAAATGCCTTTTATGATTCTGGCCTCAGTCAAAAGTCACAAAGGGACCGAACTTCCTCTTGGCCACTGCCACTCTGCTCATGGCCACAAAAGGGAAAGTGGACTACACATTTGTGTACGAATCACCACACTGAGTGAAGCGGATGCTTTTGTGAATGTTTTCAGTTATTCACTTCATCAGCTCTAGTTTCATGACCATATAAAAATTGCATCTTAGCAGGTGTAAGGGGAAAGGAAATATCCCTTCTTTCTTCTCTTACTTTGATTATTTTTTACCAGCAATTAAGAAGACCTGTAGTTTGAGTCAAGGGCTAGAATCCCAATACTTAGCACCAAGAGGAAAAACAGACCTAAAATGCCCAAAACTTGCCCATTGTAAAGAAGACGACCTGCAGTGGTTTGTACCTACAGTGCTTAAGCTGAGATTTGAAGGTTGAAATGTAGTGTTAGCCATGAGAAGCTGAGGTGAGAGATGCCCATTCCTGGTCAGGGAGCCAGACCCGTGAAGCCCTTAGGGTACGGGGGCTGGAGGATATCAGAACTGAGAGCGTCCAGGGGGCAGGAGGGAGAGCCCAAGGCGAGGTGAAGCTTGACAGCGCAGGCCCCACCTAGGCTCGCTGGCTAAAGTTAGGGATTCTGGGGTCTGAAAAGTTAGGGATTCCAAGCACAGTGGAAAGCCGCTGAAGAGTTTTAGCAGGGGAGTGGCGCAGGCAGCTCTGCATCATCAATAGGCCCTAGAGCCTTACCTTTATAGTCAGCAGGGAATAGTGCTGCTCAAAGACTTCAGTAAACTGCTGCCTACTAGCACATCGCACAAAGATGACACTCTGTAAATCTGAAATAAACAACAGCAAATAATTATTACCCCTTGTTTGGGCATAAAAGAATTCTAGGACCCAAAATGTACGAACAGGCAGTTTGGGGGTTTTATTTTTGTTTTTGTTTTTGAGACAGGGCCTCACTGTGTCACCCAGGCTTGAGTGTAGTGTCATGATCATGGCTTACTGCAGCCTCAACCCCCTAGGCTCAAGCAATCCTCCTGTCTTAGCCTCACGAGTAGCTGGGACCACAGGCACATGCCACCATACCTGGCTAATTTTTAAAAATTATTTGTAGAGACAGGGGCTCTCACTATGTTGCCCAGGCTGGTCTTGAACTCTTGGCCTCAAGTGAGCCTCCTACTCAGCCTCCCAAAGTGCTGGGATTACAGGCATGAGCCACTGCGTTTGGCCACGAATGGGCAGTTTTTTAACTTCCTTTTACTTCTGAAGTCAAGCGTTGCTCTAGGAAGTACCACGCTCACCTGTTCTAGTAGGGATGAGGCTACCTGGTTTTTTATTCCTATGGTTATATGATACCAAGAAATGGTGTTACATTTTAGCTTCAGTTTGCCCTCTTGAAATGGAGACTAACATGTTCCCAGGACTCCTGTTACCTCGCTAGAGCATTAGGTATAAAGGACACTGGGTTCCAGGTCAAGTCAGAGGCTTCAGCCAGCATCCTGCCTGGACCAGTGTTTTAACCTAAGATCTGCCCTCGGGCCTCACCCAGTTTCTTCTGGCCCTTCTAGGGATGCCAAGGCTGCTGTGGTGACTGGCATGGAGCTGAAGGACATGAGCTCGGAACAGGTGGATGAGATCTTAGCCAACTACCAGGAGATTGTCTTTGCCCGGACATCCCCCCAGCAGAAGTTGATCATTGTGGAGGGCTGTCAGAGGCAGGTGGGTGGACAGCAGCATCCAGAGGACTGACAGGCCCATTACTGTCCATGGGCAAGTGCAGAGGTCCAGATCTCACATTAGGCTGTAGTGCCTTTGAAACCTCAAGAGAGAGTTCTTGGCTCATCCTCATCACCTGACCTTTCCACCCTCTCAGGTGGGCTGGCCCCTGTCCTCCTTTGAGACCCACACCACATGTTCCCCGAAAGTCTCACCCCAGCTCTCTGCATTTTATCATGAGAGCCCGGGGCTTCTGAGGTGAAGCATTTGCCACTGTGGTAAGTGTGAGTGAAGAAAGATTTAAAATGCAAAGATATGAAACAAAAAATGTGAAGACAGAAGATATAAAACACCTGCGCTTTCGGTTGTCCTCATTTGCACACATCTTGTTCAGCGATCCTTGTTCCTGCTTCTAAGATTTCTCATCTTTATCTTTTCCCCTAAATGGGCCCTTCAGTTCAGCCATAATCGTCCTCGCAACCTCAAGAGAAAGGGTGGCCACGTTGCTGTTCCAGGCCTGCAACCCAATGGGCCTGCCCACTCCCACTTTCTCCCTGGGTCCCCCGCTGCAGGATGCCGTTGTTGCTGTGACAGGGGATGGAGTTAATGACTCTCCGGCTCTAAAGAAGGCAGACATTGGGGTTGCCATGGGGATAGCAGGTTCTGACGCAGCCAAAAACGCAGCCGACATGGTCTTACTGGACGACAACTTTGCATCCATCGTCACTGGGGTGGAGGAAGGTGAGTGAGTCTCAGGGCATCTTCCCAAGGGCCAGGGTGGTCTGGGGGACTAGAAGCAAGTTCTGAAGGAGAAACCTCTCTGCCTAGGTCGCCTGATCTTTGACAACCTCAAGAAGACGATTGCTTACACCCTGACCAAGAACATTGCTGAGCTGTGCCCCTTTCTGATCTACATCATCGTCGGGCTCCCCCTGCCCATTGGAACCATCACCATTCTGTTCATTGACTTGGGGACAGACATTGTAAGTGACACTGAAGGGAACAGGGTGTGATGCCTGCCCCCGGGGAGGTCGAGTTCAGGGTCGCTACCTTCAAGGGCAGGGGACGGACTAACTCAATGCTTCTCGGCTTCCATGCGATGGGGCCTGTAGCTCTGCATTTCTTACAGGTTCTCAAGTGGTGCCCATTCTACCGGTCCACATGCCACACCTCAAAGCAAGGGTCCAGAGGCATCTGCCAAATGTTTGGAAACTAAAACCACTCTACAGTGACTTTTTTTTTTTTTCTCTTGAGACAGAGTTTCACTGTCATTGCCCAGGCTAGAGTACAGTGGTGCTATCTCGGCTCACTGCAACCTCTGCCTTCTGGGGTCAAGCGATTCTCCCACCTCAGCCTCCCAGGTAGTTGGGACTACAGGCTTGTGCCACCACACCTGGCTAATTTTTGTGTTTTTAGTAGAGATGGGGTTTCCTGGCCTCAAGTGATCCACCTGTCTCAACCTCCCAAAGTGCTGGGATTACAGGCATGAGTCACTGCACCTGGCCTATAGCAAGCTTTTCAAGACATCAGTCTTCATCCTCAAAGAAAGAAAGAAAGAAAGAAAGAAATGCCATTGGTCAGTTTCAGCCTGTGTGCCTCCCTTTTCTTTTGGGAAGACGAAGCTGTCACTCAATCACCCAAATAACCACTGTGGGCCCTGTGACTAAAGTGATAATGTCACAGCCACCCCTTGTTAAGTAAGAGACTCTGACATGGGAGCCCTTTACCTAAACACAGTAAGAAGTAGTGGTTATGAAGACTTTACAAAGCCTTGCCCTATAGTAATGTCACCTAAACCTTCCCCTTTTCCAGTATCCATGTAAAGAAAGCCCCGTGAAAGCTGCCCAGGTCTGTGGTTTACATGGGCAAGCAGGGAAAGCAACAGACAGCAAGCTGAATTCTTAGCAGGACACTGGCCCTTCACATTGCCCCCTTCCCGTCTCTTGTTTTCTATAACACCCAGGTAATCCCTGATTCCTAGAGAGACTGGAGATGTCTCTCCCTCTGAGGGATATTGAGGTCCCCAAAGTTGATGGGTCATTTTCCAAGCCCTTCACATTTGCCTACCTGGCTCTGCTGCAGCGCTTCTCCAAGCCCGGTGCGGGTATCTCCTGGGAGCTTGCTAGACATGCACACCCTGGGTACTGGTGGACACCTGCAGCCCCAGCTACTCAGGAGGCCAGTGCGGGAGGATTGCTTCAGCTCAGGAGTTAGAGTCCAGCCTGGTCAACACAAGACAGACCTAGTCTCTTAAAAACTAAAAATTAAGAACAAATAAAATAAAAATGTTATTGCAGATAACTGGGCTAGGAATGGAAATGGGTGGTACACCCATTGTCTAAAAGGAAAGAAAGAAATGCAAATTCTCTGGCCCCAGTCCAGTGCTCCTGAATCGGGAAGTCTGGAGGTGGGGTGCAATGGTCTGTCTTTCAGCAGGTCCTCCCACCCGGAGGGAGAGGACGGCATAGAAATCCTCCCTGCAGGGGAAGAGTGCTTTATCACCAGCAGTCTTCAGAGCTGCCAGCACAGGGTGATAAAAAGCAGCTGATTTCTAAAGGCACTATTCTTAAATTCCCATACAGACAACACGCCCTCTACTGCCTATAGCCTGATGGGCCAGCTCCATGCCCCCACCTCATCCAGCCAGTGCCCCACCCACCCCAGCCCCGCTCCCCTACTGTGGGCAGAACAGAGCATCCTGGGGTTAGACCTCACCAGCCTCTTCCCCTCTAGATCCCCTCCATCGCCTTGGCATATGAGAAAGCTGAAAGTGACATCATGAACAGGAAACCTCGCCACAAGAAGAAGGACAGACTGGTGAACCAGCCGCTTGCCGTGTACTCGTACCTGCACATTGGTACGATGAGGGCACGTCTTCCCCATCACACCAGGGCCTGCCCCGAGAATTGAATTCACTGGAGTCGGGGACACAGCCAGAAAGTGTGGTTTTCCTACAAGGCCTGGGTTGGGGAGGGAGGGGGAACCAAGAGCCGACAGGGACAGGACGAGGCAGTTCCCTGAGGCCATCATAGAACCTGTGTCCTATCTCTCTTGTTCTTTCAGGCCTCATGCAAGCCCTGGGAGCTTTCCTTGTGTATTTCACTGTCTATGCACAGGAGGGCTTTCTGCCCCGCAGTCTCATTAACCTGCGGGTAGAATGGGAGAAGGACTACGTAAATGACTTGGAAGACAGCTATGGGCAGGAATGGGTGAGTGGCGGGAGCCCTGCCGCAGAGTCCACCTGATTCTCTCCATGCTGATTGCCCTGCCCAGACTTACACAGAACCTCCATGTCCCTGACAGCCTGGGAAAGCTTTAATTAATAGGGCTCAGGGCCCCCTTGCTGACACGTGTTTGGCCTTTGCTGGGTCTCAAGACGCAGCCTCCTCTCTCGGACTAGACGCCAAGAGGTCCCTTTTTTAACTTTAGCTTTGCCATTGGTATAGAAGAGTGACCAGCCCAGCCACACCTACAGTGGGTCCAAATAAATTTACATCGTTCAGGCCCGGTGCGGTGGCTCACGCCTGTAATCTCAGCGCTTTGGGAAGCTGAGGAGGGAGAATCACTTGAGCCCAGGAGTTTGAGACCAACCTGGCCAATGAGACCCTGCCTGTATTAAAAATAATAGTAATGATAATTTTTAAAAGATTAACATTTTCCCCTACTCAGCTGGTTCAAGAAGGAAAAATGTTTCTTTCCAAACACTAGGAGGTGGTCCACTCTCAGTCTGGGTGAAGTGTGGAGATAGCATGAAGCTGTAGAGAACTGCACTGCAATTTCCTAGAAGTTTTCCTTTGGGCCTCATGGTCTCTTCCTTCTCTGCCCATTCACAGACAAGGTACCAGAGGGCATACCTAGAATGGACGGGCTACACGGCTTTCTTTGTTGGCATCCTAGTCCAGCAAATAGCAGATCTGATCATCAGGAAAACGCGGAGGAATTCCATCTTCCAACAGGGTCCCTTCAGGTACTACCTGTGCCCGGCCTCCTGGCGCAGCCCTGGGCCTGCCGTGCAAGGATGACGATGATTTGTTTTTCACAAGACCGAGTTCTGGCCACACCTGTAACCCCAGAGGCATTGACTCTTCTGGCGGCTGGGTGTACGATCATGAAGCCACAAGAATCCCAAGTCTGTCTGCTTTTGCGTGTCTTGCAGAAATAAAGTCATCTGGGTGGGGATCGCCTCACAGATTGTCATTGGGCTGGTCCTCTCCTATGGCCTTGGAAGTGTCACAGCCTTGAGTTTCACCATGCTTAGGTGAGTTTACCGTCAGCAGCATGGAGGAAAGAGCCAGCCTCTGCTTTGAGCTGTCACAACCTAAATAAACCTGAGGATTCCCAGGTTTCCAGGTTCTTCCCCCATGTCTTTTCAAAAGACGTCAAACTGATCCCATGCTCTATAAGGCCAAAGCTTTGATCTGCATTTTCCAGAAGTGGAAATGGGTTTTCTAGACCTCACCAACCCGCCTTCATCCTCATCCAACAGGTTGCTTCAAAGGCAGACATTGCTTCTGGCAGTCAGAGTGCGGGTTAAACCAGGAGCTTTCCAGCTTTGTGTTGTGGGACCTCGTGGATTTGTTGTTCTTTGCAGTAAAGCAGGACAAATGAACGAGAAGCCCCATTCCCATTGGGCAGGGTTGGGCTATTCCTGTGGATGAGTCAGGGCTCACCCTCCACCCCTCTGCTTCCAGGGCTCAGTACTGGTTTGTGGCTGTGCCGCACGCCATCCTGATCTGGGTGTATGACGAGGTGCGGAAGCTCTTCATCAGGCTCTACCCTGGAAGTGAGTAGCCTATGATTTTAGAGGCTCTGTTTACCCGCTTCAACAGACTCTCCATTTCTGATGTGCTTTTTTCTACCTCTACAGGCTGGTGGGATAAGAACATGTATTATTAAGACCACCTCACTTCCTATGTCTCACAGTGGCACGTTGGGGCGCACTTGTTCATCTTCTGACCATTTGCTGGGAGATTCCTCTGAAGGGCAGACGTTGTCAAAATTCAACAAGAGGAAATTTTCATGCAGAAAGCTGTATGCAGGATACTCACTGATGTTTTGCATTTTAAAACTGAAATTGAACTCTTTATATAGGATCTTCTCTTCTATCTCCATCTCCTTGTTAAAAAAATATGTACATTTTGAGGTAATGGTACAGGGAATAATGCGTTTATATGTATATGAAGCTCCTTGATGTTAATAGTCTTGTGTAACCCAGGCATCTACTGGGGCCTGCCTTGAGCTCTAGCTAGGATTGCTCAGAACTCCTTTCCACACCCTATTAAAGGCCCCATGACCTCCCTAAGATTTCTGTGAATCCCCCCTGAGAAGGTGTGTTTTCATGGTCTCCTTGCTCAGAAAAGGCCAACTCACCCAAGGGTCTGCAGGAGACGGAAGTGGCGGCAGGTTTACATCACAGCCGCAAGCATGACCTCAGCTTTGACTCGTTTGACTCTGAGACGTCCTTCTTGAAGGCCCTTGCCACCTGGCTGTGACAGTTTCCTGGCCATGTCACCCCGTCCCGCCTCTGGTCACCTCTCCCGCCCTTTAGACCCATGTCGCCCTCCACCCCTACGTCAGTTCCTCCAAAACAGCTCCCAGTTCATTTTGCATATCCTAACTCAAAATGCTCAGCTAATCCGAGGGGGCGTTCTTCACCAGGATTCAACCCTAGCAGAGAGCTGTTGTGGTTTCGATAGTAATATTTCTTGTAAATCAGTTGCCAGGTGCTCTCCAGCAATGACATTTTGTCAGTCATGTTTCATGTTTTAACTTAGGTATATTCATGTGTGACACACCCATGTTGACAGGCCTGGAAAGATCTCATTTTTAAGTAAAAGATGTTTTATAAACCCAGGTTTAATTGTGGTGTTCTAATTGATTCACATTTTTCTAGAATGAAGAGTATAGGACAAAAAATAATAAGATATGATTTCTTATTTTCTTTTCCTTGCTCCTTCTGGTCATTTTACTTATCTGTGGAAGATCTGGAAATGTAGGATTTTTCTTTTGAACTCTTCCTCATGGACCCAGGGCTCCCGCCGGGGCCTCTGATGTGCCCACGATTCTTGGTCGGACGCCTGTGGGAGGGCCTGTCTTTCTGCAGCAGCACTCGAGAGAAGGGTTCCACAGCCTTTCCATCAACTGCACACCTCGCACTAACTGATTTGACAGAACATGAGAATTATGTTTGGTTAAACTTTCCTCCTCCAGTGGCCTGCCCCGTCACCTCTCTCCATTATAGTCTTTCACTCAGGGGCATCTGGAGCTGATGGCTCTCGGGTGGCATCTCTGGGACAGGAAAAGGCAGCCCTAGAGTCACCATGCTCTTGGGGTCACATGTAGGAGCAGGAAAGAGGGAAGGAGACTATCCTTGTAACTTTATGTATGTAGATTCCAATGTGTATTGTGTGCAGCCATGTAAGCTAAAATAATGTTGCTGTCCTCTGGAGATTTGTAATCTATGTTCAGCCACAATTATCATGGGACTAATCTATCAGTAGTTCCAATGAACTGGAAATGCTTCCCAGAATGGTTTGGGCAGTGTGGTCATGGCTTTCTCATTCCAGTCTCAACAAGGCAGCTAATGCTTTCTAGACTTCAGCTAAGAATAACTTGACCTTACTTACTCTTTCCTGACAGGCTACCCGAGTGCTCATGGCTGCAACGCTTGGCAGCTCTTGGTCCTGCCAATGCCAGCAGGATAAGGCCATCAATTTAGCACAAAGCTGCAAGGTTTGACTTGGGGTTGGATCGGGGTTGAAAGGAGTTAACTTGGAATTAGAAGCCTCTTCATAGCAGGAACTGTGTATGAAATAACGTTCATATTTGTGCTTATTTACTCTCGCAAAAGGTGACACTCAAATAAACAAATAACTAACTTAAGAAATCCCAGAAGAGACACTACTATATCGAGTAACTTTCTTAAGTTGGAGACAGAAAAAGGCAATAAAATCCCATTTCAGAGGGTGTTTTTGGAGGGACTATTTAATTGACCAACTGAAGCCTAGATAGCTTTTATTATAGGAAAAAAGTGATGTCAATTTATATCCAATTGATGTGGTAGAGTATCTCAGAGACATAAACATGAGGCTGAATTCCTAGAGTCTTTGTTTTTTAAAACAATCTTATTTTATTCTGATTATAAAATTGCAGCTCTAAATGAGCTATTTTCTTAAATAAAACATTTAGAATAAATGAGATTAAAAAGTAAATTAAAATCACCCTGAATCTCACTATGTAGTCATATGCCTAAATGAAAGAGTAATTATTTCTTTGGAGTTTTTCCATGCATATATTTATTTTTAGGTAAAATTAAATGAAGTTTTCAATTCTGCTTTTTTTATTTAACATCAAAAACCTGGGGTTAATGACTGCACAGTATTCTAGATTGAGAATGCTTTCGCTGACTCTACCTGCACTGTGAGATAGCTCATTAATTTCCTGCTAGGCATCCTTCTCAAAAAGGCTGCATCTTATTCTCAATATTGTCCCACACATCTCCGTTTTATACAAGATTCCTCAAATTGGAATTAAGGCATTCAGAACATTGTTAAGGCTCTGGCTACGCACTGCCTAATTTATCTTTAGATAAGCTGTATCAGTTTACACCCCACCCCCAGCAATAGAAATAGAATATTTATCTGGCCTATCATTAAGCTATGAACTCTCAGTCAACCATAGAGCTTTTTATAATTCAACAAAGATGTAGGAAGTGCTCCTGTATGGCTCCAGAACACAGCCCAGAACAAGACATCATGGAGCCAGGACACCAGTAGAGGGGTGAAAGGAAAATACAAATTGTGATAAGGTCTTGAAAAGGCATAATGGGGCTTAGAAAACCAGGTGATAGGATTGAGGGTGGTCAGCTAAGTCCTTTTAAATAGGGTAGTCAGCGAAGTCCTTTTTGTTGTTGTTGAGACAGAGTCTCGCACTGTCGCCCAGGCTGGAGTGCAGTGGCACAATCTTGGCTCACTGCAACCTCTGCCTCCTGGATTCAAGTGATTCTCCAGCCTTGGCCTCCCCAGTAGCTGGGACTACAGGCACCCACCACCGCACCTGGCTAATTTTTGTATTTTTAGTAGACACAGGGTTTCACCATGTTAGCCAGGCTGGTCTTGAACTCCTGACCTCAGGTGACCCGTCCACCTCGGCCTTCCAAAGTGCTGAGATTACAGGCGTGAGCCACCATGCCCGGCCCAGCAAAGTCCTTTTTGAGGAGATGAATGCAAAGAAGCAGACAGAATGACAGGAAAAGGGAACGGCGTGAGCAAAAGCTCTGAGAGGTCAGAGGGACCTAGAAGGAACGCACAACCAGGGAAGACTGGGGAACGGGGACCTGGAGGGACAGGCAAGAATCTCACCCTAGAGGGGCTCAGAGACCAAATGAAGGAGGTTGGATTTAATTCCAAAACAAGCTATTAGGCCTGGTGCAGTGGCTCACACCTTTAATCTCAGCACTTTGGGAGGCTGAGACAGGAGGATCACTTGAGACCAGGAGTCTGAGACCAGCCTGGGCAACATAAGGAGACCCCATCTCTACAAAAACAAACAGATAAGCTATTGAAGACAATAAAAGTGGTGTCCTGATCCAGTTGACATGTTCCAAAGTGATCCAGGTCATTTTGGCTTCTGTGTAGAGGACGGGAGGCAGACCAGGCTGTGGTAACTGGTGAGTGTACCTTCAACCAGATACACACACTCAATGGGGGAGTTTCTTAAGGGAGGTTGCCTCTAGGTGACTCGAGACATGTATGTTCAACTCAGGCTCCTAGAAAGGCTCACAACCACCCTGACTGCCCACGTCACAATCGAGACAGAGACAGTGGAGATGCTCAGGCAGGTGTCATCTCACCAGGAGCCTAGAACAAGACATAGGTCTCAATGCACACGGGCTGCACTCCCTAAGAGCCTGGACAGGTGCTTCTGACTCTACGAAGATCATGAGTTCTCCACATTTGTTCATTCTGCTATCATCATTCCACTAGTGGCATCTAATGTCTCTTAAAAAGACAGTGGCAATCACTGATATTTATTAAGTATCTATTATGTTCTGGGTTCCTAACAGCATGATCTTATTAACACTCACAACGGCCCCGTCAGCTGTGGCATCGGCCATGCTTTACACTCAGGAAGCTAAGCCTAGAGGCCCACTGACTTCCTGGCACTGTGACCTCTCCTGCCCACTAAGAGGCTCCACTGTAGAATCTGGAAGGTGGTTTAGGGAGAGTTTGCCCTTCAGTGGAAAATAGATGCCTCTAGAGCATAGCCTGCAGGTGTTGAGTTCTATCTTCCAGCGCTGCAGGTTATGGATAACTGAGAGCAAGGCAAAGTATTTCTACAGATATGCAAATGAATCCTATCCGGAGGAGTGAAGACCTTTCCTCCCCAGAAAAGCCAGTTTTGCTTCCTTTGCACCATCAACCAACATTCCTGATTCCAGATAAACGCGTGCCTCTTTGCTCCTTTCAGTAGATGTTAACAACTGCCTAGTTTCCTATTTAAGTGGTGAGCTTTTTGAAAATCTTTAATATGTGTTCACTTTTATATGTGTATGAAAAAATTATCCTCACACAATGAACAGAGGAAGAAAAGCACAATTCCCTCCTCATTTAGGGTCCTTCTCAGCCCCTCCGTGAAGTCAGGCACCCAGCCAGCCCGAGCTCCTGAACCCCCGCCTGCTCCAGGGCCATTCTGCTATCGTGCAGGGATGCTGTTTTTTCCTGCTTCAGACCAGTTCTCTCAGCAAGTTCTTTCTTCCCCGGCTCCATTCCTACTTTTCCACCCTCCCCTGTGACATACCAGAACCCAGCTTGCGGGATTTTATCTTCTTGGTCCAGAGGTTCTAAGATAAAGTTAACTGGAAATTTAAGGTAAAAGCCTGAAAGGAATAGAAGCTGCCCTCCTCAGACTTGCTGTGCAGGTAAATTGAGATTCAGTGGAGTGAAGCATTTCAATGCAAGAGTTTATTTGCAGTTTGGGGGATTTATTTTTTTCTAATTTTTTTTTTTACATTTTCTATTTACATAAGGGGATTTCTTCCACTCCACCTGCCCCCGCCGCCTCTGCTTTCAATCTGTTTTTCTTTTCTTTTTTCTTTCTTTTTTTTTTTTTTTTTTTTTTTTTTTTTGAGACAGAGTCTCGCTCAGTTACCCAGGCTGGAGTGCCAGAGTGAGTGCAATGGTGCAATCTGAGCTGCAACTTCTGCCTCCCAGGTTCAAGCAGTTCTCCTGCCTCAGCCTTCTGAGTAGCTGGGACTACAAGTGCACTCCATCACGCCCAGCTAATTTTTGTAGAAATGGAGTTTGGCCATATTGCCCAGGCTGGTCTTGAACTCCTGGGCTCAAGTGATCCACCCATCTTGGCCTCCCAAAGTGCTGGGACCACAGGTGTGAGCCACTGCCCCCAACCACTTTCACTGTTTCAAGTGAAGCGCCTGCTGCGAACACAGCACAGTGTAGATCAATGCTGTGCTGGTCTGAGAGGGCAAAATGACGCAATAGGGAAGACCAGGCATGTCTGCAAATAAACTGTCAACCAGGGGCAGGATTTGGCCCAGGTCTTGAGAAGTATACAGTGCTGTGGGTGTCCAGGGAGACCATCTTTGGTTGGCAACAGTGGAGGATGCCAGGAGGCAAGGCACCCAACTCAGCCTTGAGAAGTAGGGTTCCAATTGCAGAGGTGAAGCAGAGGAAGGGGCAGGGGCCAAAGATGTGCCCAGGTGAGTCTCAGCCATGTCCCTGTGAGCCAGGTCCCTCCAGGACAAAGTCAATGTGGGCAGAGACCCCATGGCCTGGGTCTAGCATTCCACCTGGTATTCCTAGGGGGGCTGCAGTATCCATTGACCAAACCCCTACAGACAGAAATAAGATTGCCTGTGGGAGGAGAACTCTAATCAGCCCATCAAGGGCTACAGTAGAGATCTGCAGAAAGCCACCTTACACAGCAGCCAGGATGCTAAGGGCTGTCCATAAGGAGGGGCTTACATAGCCGTAGAAAAGGATGTCCTTCCCAGCAGCATGGATGCAGCTGAAACCATTACCTTAAGCAAATTAATGCAAAAACAGAAAATCAAATACTGCATGCTCTCACTTCCAAGTAGCAGCTAAACACTGGGTACCCTTGAACACAAAGATGAGAGCAACAGACACTGGAGACTCCAAAAGCGGAGTGGAGGGAGGGAGGAAGGGAGGCAGGTATAGAACAGCTACCTACTGAGCACTGTTTACCCCTTGGGGAACCGGATCATTAGGAACCCAAACTTCAGCACCGTGAAATGGATCCATGCAACAAACCTGCGCGTCTGAACCTAACATAAAACTAAAAAATAAATTTAAAAAAAGAAGAAAAGGGCCCATCCGTAGCAGAGACCAAGAAAAGCGCCAGGCCCTGAGTCCCTGGTGTGCCCCCGAACCCTTGGCACGGGAGGGGCCTGGTCCTGCTGAGGCGTGAGGATGGCATCCCAGGCAGACCTGGGCTTAATTTGGGAACCGGGTGTCAGGACACGAAGCCACATCTGCTGACTCTAACTCCGCACTGACCTGCCAACCTTCTGACTTGTGACGCAACCGGGCAGGGGCGGGGAGGAGGCCGGCTGGGGATGTGAGGACCTGGGCAATGTCACTGAGACTGTATGACTGCACCTAGTCACAGTGGAATCAGCCTCTGTGAGCCATGAACGCCCCGGAGGCCACGGCCCGGCAGACCCCGGTATGGAGAGGCAGGGCTGGTGCTGGCCTGCCGCGCGGCCGTGGGGGTACGGGGACGCAGGGGGTGAGAGTACACCAAGAAAGCCATGGGGTTCTGGGTAAGCTGGAGTTGTGAGGGACGTATGATAGGATTCGGCCTGTGCTGGGAGATCCTGAGGAGGGTCTCAGGAAGCAAGAGCCAGGGATGGATTGGGTGCCATCGGGAAGTGAGGGCAAACTGGGGGCCAGGTGAAGGAGGACAGAGCTGTCCCGTTTTCTCAGGGGAAACTTGCCTCCTCTAACCACCACCCATTGAACCTGCTTCTACAAGGGCAAGTCTAGCAAATTGCTTTAATCTTCAGACACTAAAACCCAGTGCTCGGACTATCTCAAGGACGGCTGCAACCCTGTTTGTCTCTAAAAGGCTGTATTTTACCACCAAAAATGGAAGACTTAGGGCAACAGGACAAATTTGTGTCATCTTTCCCTTGCGATTAGACTGGAGTCTCCAGAAGCTAGCAGCCATTCCATTTGTGTTATACATTAATTCATCTGGCTCCTTCATAAGCAGTAATAAACCTCTTCACATATTGCATTATCAGAGAGAAGCCACTGTAGCCACTCTGTGAAAACAGAATAGACCCCACCCAAAATTTGGTTCAGATGTCAAGACTATTGATGCCACACACACACACACCAAGAAGATATTAAAAGGTTTATTACTCACATAATGACATTTCTCCCAAGGTGGTTCCCAAGCAGCTCCAAAAATGGCTTGAGAGAGGAGGGAGAGAAGAGTGGCATGGGGTTTTTAAAGCGGAGTCCGAAAGAGAGAACATCCAGGCATTCTTATCACCTTGCCCAGATGTGGGGCAATTCACAGGTGAGGAGAACGAATCTCAGAAAGGGAAAGGAAGGGTTGATGCTTAAAAGCTGTTAGCAGCAGACATCAAAAAAAATGGAGTGAGGCTGGCCATGGTGGCTCACGCCTATAATCCTAGCACTTTGGGAGGCTGAGGCAGGCAGATCACTGGAGGCCAGGAGTTTGAGACCAGCCTGGACAACATAGCGAAACCCCATCTCGAATAAAAATACCAAAAAATTAGCCAGACATGGTGGCACGTGTGTGTAATCCCAGCTACTTGGGAGGCTAAGGCACGAGCATTGCTTGAACTTGAGAGGCGGAAGTTGCAGTGAACTGAGATCACACCACTGTACTCCAGCCTAGGCAATGGAGTCAGACTCTATCTAGAAAAAGAAAAAAAAAATAGTCAGACTCTATTACACAGGGCATGTCTGAGTTCAGTATGCTCAGTGAGAGAAGAGGACAAGTGTAAAGAAACTACAGTACAGGTTACAGAGCCCTTGTGACGTGCCCAGAATCATGCTAGGCACTCACTGTAGGGCCTTCCATGGTGCTTATTATTTGCCAGACACTCTTCAAAGCACTTTGATACATATTAACTCATTTAATTCTCACAACAACCTTAAGAGGTGGGTACTATACAGTCGGCCCTCCGAATCCATGGATTACACCAACTGGGGATTGAAAGTATTTGGAAAAAAATATGGATGGCAGGGCGCAGTGGCTCACGCCTGTAATCCCAGCACTTTGAGAGGCCCAGATGGGCGGATCACTTGAGGTCAGGAGTTTGAGACCAGCCTGGCCAACATGGCGAAACCCTGTCTCTACTAAAACACAAAAATTAGCTGGGCGTGCTGGTAGGCGCCTATAATCCCAGCTATTTGGGAGGCTGAGGCAAGAGAATCACTTGGAACCAGGAGGCAGAGGCTGCAATGAGCCAAGATTGTGCCACTGCACTCCAGTCTGGGCAACTGAGTGAGACTCTATCTCAGGGAAAAAAAAGAAAAGAAAAAAAAGGATGGTTTGCATCTGTACTGAATATATAGACTATTTTTCCTTGTCATTACTCCTTAAACAATACAGTACAACAACTATTTACATAGCTTTTATATTGCATGAGTTATTATGAGTAATCTAGAGGTTATTTAATGTATATGAGAGGATGTGTGTAGGTTATATGCAAATACACCATTTTACATCAGGGACTTAAGCATCAGTGGATTTTGGTATCCAGGGGGAGTCCTAGAACCAATTCCCCACGAATACTGAGGGACAACTATATGATCAACGCATCTTGCAGATTAGAACACTGGGGTGTAGAGAGGCTAAGTTGCCCAGGCACGCAAAATTAGCTTCAAGCAGCAAAGTCAGGAATCAAGCCTGATCAGCCTGACTCCGAAGTCTGTGATCTTAGTTATTGTGTGATACCATCTCTGATAAACAGGAACTTAGTTAATGCCTAGGAAATCCAAAAATATTTAGCCTTTTTAACGCGGCGAAACCCCATCTCTACTAAAAAAAAAAAAATACAAAAAAATTAGCTGGGGGTGGTGGTGGGCGCCTGTAGTCCCGGCTACGCAGGACGCTGAGGCAGGAGAATAGCGGGAACCTGGGAGGCGGAGCTTGCAGTAAGCCGAGATCCATCTCCATTGGAATCATAACCAGGGTTGGCGAACTACATGGAATGCACAACCAACTAGAGAATGAGAGGGCAGGAGGGCGTACAGGACAGACAGTGGCAGCCAAAAACTGCCGTGATGAGACCATGAGAGCTGAGATGGGACTTTGCTTCAGGATCTGTATAACTTCTTGTTCTATTTTGACGCTGGAAGGAGGGATGGAGAGTCTTCCCACCACAGAGGAGGCCAGATCAGAGTTTGGCCACGCAGGAGGAACAGTTGAGGTGTGCGGACACCGCCCCCCGCTACCCCCCCCGTCCCCGCTCC
>NW_012106586.1:1544012-1544668 GCF_000951045.1 Mandrillus leucophaeus
AAAAAAAAAAAAAAAAAAAGTCAGCCCCTCCCAGCTACTGGAGAGGCTGAACCAGCAGTATTACTTGAAACCAAGAGCTGGAGACCGACCTGGGCGAAATAGGGAGATTCAGACTCCAAAAAAAAAAAAAAGAAAAAAGAAAAAAGAAAAAAGAAAAACATTCGTTTAGTGTGGGTCTGGCGCCCTCTGGTGTTTTTGTTTGTTTGTTTGTTTTTTATTATACTTTATGTTCTAGGGTACATGTGCACAACGTGCAGGTTTGTTACGTAGGTATACATGTGCCATAGTGGTGTGCTGCACCCATTAACTCATCATTTACATTAGGTATATCTCCTAATGCTATCCCTTCCCCCTCCCCACAACAGGCCCTGGTGCGTGATGTTCCCCATCCTGTGTCCAAGTGTTCTCATCGTTCAATTCCCACTTATGAGTGAGAACTTGCGGTGTTTGGTTTTCTGTTCTTGCCATAGTTTGCTGAGAATGATGGTTTCCAGCTTCATCCATGTCCCTACAAAGTATATGAACTCATCCTTTTTTATGGCTGCATAGTATTCCATGGTATATATGTACCACATTTTCTTAATCCAGTCTATCACTGATGGACATTTGGGTTGGTTCCAAGTCTTTGCTATTGTGAATAGTGCTGCAATAAACAT
>NW_012106586.1:1545860-1546927 GCF_000951045.1 Mandrillus leucophaeus
CTTTCTCTTGCCTGATTGCCCTGGCCAGAACTTCCAACACTATGTTGAATAGGAGTGGTGAGAGAGGGCATCCCTGTTTTGTGCCAGTTTTCAAACGGAATGCTTCCACTTTTTGCCCATTCAGTATGATATCGGATGTGGGTTTGTCATAAATAGCTCTTATTATTTTGAGATACGTCCCATCAATACCTAGTTTATTGAGAGTTTTTAGCATGAAGGGCTGTTGAATTCTGTCAAAGGCCTTTTCTGCATCTATTGAGACAATCGTGGTTTTTGTCTTTGGTTCTGTTTATATGCTGGATTACGTTTATTGATTTGCATATGTTGAACCAGCCTTGCATATGTTGAACCAGCCTTGCATCCCACGAATGAAGCCCACTTGATCATGGTGGATAAGCTTTTTGATGTGCTGCTGCATTCAGTTTGCCAGTATTTTATTGAGGATTTTTGCATTGACATTCATCAGGGATACTGGTCTGAAATTCTCTTTTTTTGTTGTGTCTCTGCTGGCTTTGGTATCAGGATGATGTTGGCCTCATAAAATGAGTTAGGGAGGATTTCCTCTTTTTCTATTGATTGGAATAGTTTCAGAAGGAATGGTACCAGCTCCTCCTTGTACGTCTGGTAGAATTCGGCTGTGAATCCGTCTGGTCCTGGACTATTTTTGGTTGATACGCATTAATTATTGCCTCAATTTCAGAGCCTGTTATTGGTCTATTCAGGGATTCAACTTCTTCCTGGTTTAGTTTTGGGAGAGTGTATGTGTCCAGGAATTTATCAGTTTCTTCTAGATTTTCTAGTTTATTTGCGTAGAGGTGTTTATAGTATTCTCTGATGGTAATTTGTATTTCTGTAGGGTCGGTGGTGATACAGCCTTTATCATTTTTTATTGCATCTATCTGATTCTTCTCTCTTTTCTTCTTTATTAGTCTTCTAGTGGTCTATCAATTTTGTTGATCTTTTCAAAAAACTAGCTCCTGGATTCACTGATTTTTTGGAGGGTTTTTTGTGTCTCTGTCTCCTTCAGTTCTGCTCTGATCTTAGTTATTTCTTGCCTTCTGCTAGCT
>NW_012106586.1:1547010-1549732 GCF_000951045.1 Mandrillus leucophaeus
TGCTTTAAATGTGTCCCAGAGATTCTGGTATGTTGTATCTTTGTTCTCATTGGTTTCAAAGAACATCTTTATTTCCGCCTTCATTTCATTATGTACCCAGTAGTCATTCTGGAGCAGCTTGTTCAGTTTCCATGTAGTTGAGTGGTTTTGATTGAGTTTCTTAGTCCTGAGTTCTAGTTTGATGGCACTGTGGTCTGACAGACAGTTTGTTATAATTTCTGTTCTTTTACATTTGCTGAGGAGTGCTTTACTTCCAACTGTGTGGTCAGTTTTGGAATAAGTGTGATGTAGTGCTGAGAAGAATGTATATTCTGTTGATTTGGGGTGGAGAGTTCTGTAGATGTACATTAGGTCTGATTGGTGCGGAGTTGAGTTCATTTCCTGGATATCCTTGTTAACTTTCTGTTTCGTTAATCCGTCTAATGTTGACAGTGGGGTGTTAAAGTCTCCCATTATTATTGTGTGAGAGTCTAAGTCTCTTTGTAAGTCTCTAAGGACTTGCTTTATGAATCTGGGTGCTCCTGTATTGGGTGCATATATATTTAGGATAGTTAGCTCTTTTTATTGAATCGATCCTTTTACCATTACATAATGGCCTTCTTTGTCTCTTTTGATCTCTGTTGGTTTAAAGTCTGTTTTATCAGAGACTGGGATTGCAACCTCTGCCTTTTCTTGTTTTCCATTTGCTTGGTAGATCTTCCTCCATCCCTTTATTTTGAGCCTATGTATGTCTCTGCAAATGAGATGGGTCTCCTGAATACAGTATACTGATGAGTCTTGACTGTTTATCCAATTTGCCAGTTAGTGTCTTTTAATTGGACCATTTAGCCCATTTACATTTAAGGTTAATATTGTTATGTGTGAACTTGATCCAGTTCTCCCAGGAGACCAGGCCACGGCCCACAGCCCGAGTTTTCCAGGCACAGCTCTGGATGCCAAGTCCACCTGGACCCCAGCTGAGATTACAGAAGCCTGGAGAGGTGCGGGGGTGCGCAGGGAGCATGGGCTGTGGTCGCCATGGTGCCTGTTGGTCTTGTGGAGACGGATGCTCCTCCGGGTCAATCTCTGCCTTCTCGGGGTCGCCCCCAGTGTCGCTGCTGAAGAGGCCTCCGTCCTCCTGGTCCTTGCTGTGCAGGTCCCACGTCACCGCGTTCTTCTTGAGGTGCCGGCGGGCGTTGGGGAAGCTGGTGGAGACTGGCATGAGGGTCATCATGGGCAGGGAAGGGTCTTCTCCTTTCTGAATTTGGAAAGCCAGGCCAAGGCCCTCGTTCTCTCCCAGAGAGCTGCGCTCCATCCGCGGGCCTGCCTGCGCGTGGGGAGAGCTGGGAGGCGGGGACAGGAGACCTGAGCCCCTGGGCGCCTCTCCCACGTGTCCCCCTGTCCCAACACTGGACCTCTTCAGGTTCCTCGCAGAGAGAGGCCTCGTTCCCAGGCCGGGTGCGCCGCGCAGCGGTGAAAGCCGCCTTCGCAGCCCTCAGGCGACCAATGGGTGCCCTTGGCTTTCGCCTGGAGGAGGGGACGGGCGTGGGGCCACTGGCTGCGGCGGAGCGCGGCGGGGTAGCGGTGGGGGTCGTGCAATGGTTATGGAGGAGGCTCCATCCGCCAGCCCTGGGCTCTGGGCGAGCGGGGGAGACCGGAGTTTTTCCCCAGCACGGAGCCGCGGAGGCCGGCGACCTCGCCCCAGGGCTCTACTGCTGGGACAGCGCCCCCGGCGCCGCTCCCGCCCCTCTGCAGCGCAGTCTGCGCCTCTCGCTGGGCCTCGCCAGCTCGCAGTGCGCGTTTATGCTGCGGTAAACGCACTGAAGGAACGCACAGCTTATCTAATAGGGTTTTGAACTGATTTTCGGTACGCCAGCTGGGGTGTGCTTTGCTCAATTCTGATCCTGTTTCCAGAGAACACAGCTGCTTAAACAATCTGTTATCTTCGCGTCCTGCCTTCCTTTTGACGCCAGAACATCCGAGAGATCAGGGGCCTCTCCCATGCGCTGCAACCATCCTCTCACTGTGCTGCTCTTCCTTGGTGCCCACAACAGAGCTCCCGAAGGCAGGCCTGGATCAGGGGCGACTGGGGCCCTGAAGTGGATCAGGGGCGACTGGGGCCCTGAAGTGAGATGGAGCAAGGCAGAGCGACCCTCGGGAGAGGGGCATGGGGCGGCCCTGTGCTTTAGACTCAGTACCCTGTGGCTTGAGGAGGTGACACTGTGTCGACGTGCGTGTGAAGGGAGGACGGCTGAAGGTACATGTGGTCCCCGGGACCTCACAAACTCCGCGGACGCGGGTCACACCGGCGCGGACGCACAGCAGGGTCCTTAGCTACGGCGGGGCGGGGCGGGGCGGGGCGCGCTGCGCTCCCTTCTGGGCGAGCAGGTGCGAGGCGCGCGCCATGGAACAGCGGTTAGCTGAGTTTCGGTTTGCGCGCAAACTGCCTGCCTGGCGGCCCAACGCAGCGTTTCCAGCCGGGACGCACAAACCTCGGGAGAGAAGGTGGAAGCCGCAGCGACTCTGAAGGCAGCCCCTGGCTGACTAAAGCTGTTCTTGGTACGGAAACCGAGGCCCCAGGGCCCTACCCAGCCTGATTCAGGTGAAAGGAGGGAAGCCTCGGCCGGGTACCGGCGTCGGAGCCACTGTCGGACCTGGCCCTGCTGCCGGGGCGGGTCTGCTGGGCCTCCCTCCCGCTCCAGGCTAGACCTGACGTCTCCTGCCTCTCGCGTCCGCACTGATC
>NW_012106586.1:1553892-1555022 GCF_000951045.1 Mandrillus leucophaeus
TTCTATTTTTGGTAGAGACGGGGTTTCGCCATGTTGGTCAGGCTGGTCTCAAACTCCTTACCTTAGGTGATCCACCTGCCTTGGCCTCCCGAAGTGCTGGGATTACAGGCATTAGTCACCGTGCCTGGCCAATTGCTCTGTTTTTCATAAGGAACTCTGCCTTAAGCTCATTTTCATTGACTTATCATTTCTGGGTTTGCTCTGGTGTGAAAATTCTCATTAATTTTTTTCTTCAGATTATCTCTAGTTCAGAAAAAATAAAATTAAAAAATATAATTTATAATTCATGTGACATAATTTTGATGGCACACTGTGGCCTGTCAGCGATTTCTTTAACATTCCTTTTTGTTTGTTTAGTTTTGGCTTTTGGTTTAAAGAGTTTGTTGAAACATGATTTGTATACTATAGAATTTATCTGTTTTAACATATAGTTCAAAGATTATTAGTAAATTTACTGAGTCATGCAACCATCACTACAGTCCAACTTTAGAACGTTTTCATCACTCCAAGAAGATGCCTCATGCCCATTAGCAGTCACTACACATTTCCGGCCCCAGCCCTATGCAAACATTAATCTACTTTCTGTCTCTATACATTTGTGTATTCCAGATGTTTCATGTAAATGGAATTATACAGTATGGTAAACATATTTTTCATCTACTTATTTTTATATTCAACCAGGTTCAACATGTAGCCATAACCAAATATTTAAATTTTCTCTCTGGAAGCTTGAAAATATTTATTTTTCTTGATACTTACTTCTCCTTCTGATTTCTGTTTTCTATACCGAAACAGTCTTTTAAATGATTGCATTCATTGATTAATTCCTTATTTTTCTCTTCTAGAAGACTTTCTTTTTCACTCTCGAAACAGCAGCCTTGGATATTAATTACTATTTGTTCATTATCCCCTTTCTTATATGAGCACCATCTAGTTGCTGTTCAAGCAACAGATTTTCATGTTGTAGTTGAGATATCCACTCCTCTAATAGTCTCGCTTTCCTTTATTTGATGCTGTGTTTGGCTTAGGTCCTTTGGCACACTTTTTTTTTTTTTTTTTTTTTTTGAGGTAAAATATAGATAACAATTAGTTACTGAACAACTTTCTAAAGCTGGAATTAAATTCAATAC
>NW_012106586.1:1555213-1589880 GCF_000951045.1 Mandrillus leucophaeus
TTCTCCTTTTACCATATTTTTTCTTCTTTTTTATATGAAGGTTCAAGTAAAGACTCTGAAGCAGTCTCAGGGTTATACTACTTGGTAGTAAAAGTCAAGTCTTCATTATCTAGTTTACGGCATGAATCAACACACGGTTCTTTGAAATACTTAATGCAGATTCGTCAGAACTCCCTGAATCTTCTATACTTGCTCCTCCTTTTTTCAAACTTGCATTCTTAGATGCTTCTGGATTGTCATTTTGAAGACCATTTTCAAGTATCTTTTTTTTATGTTGCAAAATTTGTTGTTGAATGCTAGTCAAAGCACCAGAAAAGCATAATTGTTTGCTGTCTGTACATACATATTTTGAATAAAGACAGTAATATTTTGTTGAAGAATGCCGACTATACCTAATGAGCCATAATGTACAGCAGGCATGAGGACTGTTCCTCCCAACCTATCAACAACATATACATTTGCTTGTTTCTTCACCAAAAATTCCAGCATTTGCTGTCTTTTGCAAACTGCAGCAAGTAAAAGTGGTGTGTTTCCATCATTGTTCAGCACTTCAATATCCGTATCATGGGAAAGTAGTTTTTCTACCAGGAATGTACTCTCATTATAGGACAGCATAGTGGAGAGCAGTGTTGCCGTAGATATCCACGTTCCGGCAGAAGGATGCCACAAATCTCTTCCTGGCGATGTACAACCTTCTCAAAGGCGTCCCATTTTGTTTGTCACCAATGTCAATGTGGTATTTTCAGTTCACCAGGAGAGTTCCCACTTCCACATGGCCATTGGCACAGGCCAAATGTACAGCAGCCCTGTCCATCCACAGCTGAAGGGATAAAGAAACTACCATACAGATACACACACAGTATGCTTCAGCCATAAAGCTTTAGGAAATCCTGTCATCCACAGCCACATGGAGAAACCCAGAGGACATTAGGTCCAAGAAAATGAGCCTGGTGGAGAAAGTCCCACGCTGCGTGATCTCAGGCATGTGGACTCCTAAAAGCTTTATCTCCTGCCCATCTACAGATGAAGGGATCAAAAAACTCTAATATATGTTCACAAAGAAATATTCTTTGGCCATCAAGATAATTAAAGGATGTCATCTGGAGGAACACAGACGGCCCACCGAGGCTGCAGCTGCCTTGTCCTGCACTGTGGATGGAAGCCACTGTTCTGACAAGAGGCGGAGCTCAGGTGGTAATGCTCGCTCCTGCTGTGCCACCAGGTTCCTAACAGGCCAGGGACGATACTGGTCCAGGGGTGGGGGACCCCTGCTCCAGATGACAGCCAGAGTAGTCTTAAATGTAAGTTGGATTGTTGGTTCCCTGCTTAGACCTTTCGCCATTTCCCATTTCCAGAATCTTCAGTGTGGCCTGCCTGGCCCTACTTAATCTGGCTTCTGCCCTCCCACTCTCCCTCCTTAGCCCCCATCATCTCATGCTACTCCCCCTCGCCCAGGACACTGCCCAGATATGTTCTTCTCCTTGGGCAAGAAGTACTGTGCCTGCAGGTCAAATCTGAAAGGGACATTTCTTTCCTTAATGAGTGTCAGGGATTGGGGATGCGACTGATGATATAAGGGCCCCTCCAATCAGACTTTCCAATCTAACCAAGAAGATAATAATTACAATGTTGATGCTAAAAAAGAAGGTTCTGGCAAAATAGAACTTCTGAAGCATCATAAATCAGATGACTAATATTTGTGAACCCTTTTTAAATTTTCACGTGAAGAAGAATAGGGGATGTAACTGAAGAAATGAACTAAAAGTTCTTTTCTGTATTGAGAACCTAAGTGTGGGATGCTGTGTTTGGCTCTGGAAACACGTGGCCTCCTGGTACTTAATAAACAATTTAGCATCACACATGACCTGTGTTAAAAGAGACACTTCAGTGCTGAATAGTTTGGTGCTCAAAGGGCAGGAGAGCCAGTTAGTGCTTGGAGAGGCAGAGGGGAAACCCTACCTGATGGCCAGGGACGTTGGGACTGACTCAGTCCATGAACTGTGCTTGCCTGGGAGAAAGACAAGGAGTTGAGGAAGAGAGAGGAGATGGAGGCAATTCTAGGCCTGAGATGGGTGTGAGAATATCTGTGGGTAATAACAATTAAGCTAGAGTAGAAGGGTCATTTGTGGAGCAAAAGATTGTGGATTGTGTTGTACATGGAATTTCTTAGGCCACTGTGGCTCTTTAGTAGATAGTGAAATCAATATAGAGGATCTGTCCCCCATTAAAAATGTTTTGTTTTGTTTTGTTTTTTTGAGATGGAGTCTTGCTCTGTTGCCCAGGCTGGAGTACAGTGGAGTACAGATTCTTTTAAAAAATACAAGTTAAAGATTGTGACAGAAATATGAAAACTAGCCGGGCATGGTGGCCCATGCCTGTAATCCCAGCACTTTGGGAGCCTGAGGCGGGTGGATCATCTGGGGTCAGGAGTTCGAGACCAGCCTGGCCAACATGGTGAAACCCCGTCTCTACTAAAAATACAAAAATTAGCTGGGCTTGGTGGCAGGTGTCTGTAATCTCAGGAGGCTGAGGCAGGAGAATCACTTGAACCTGGGAGGTGGAGTTTGCAGTGAGCCGAGGTTGCACCATTGCACTCCAACCTGGGTGACAGAGCGAGACTGTCTCAAAAAAAAGAAAGAAAAAAAGAAAAAAGAAATTATTAAACCTGTCTTAGTTTTGGTTCTTGGTTTAATCCAGTTCAAACTGGTCTAAGACAAACTAAAGGAATTCATAATAAGGACGTAAGAGTTTTGGTTTTGCTTTTGTTTTTTTCACAGACCCCAAGATTAGACATGCAGGCCAGGTCTCACATGTAAAGAATCATAACACCTTTAGAAAGGCAAGCAGCGCCTCTCTGTTTCTTGCCTCTGCATCTCTCTGTGCTTTTGTTTCATTTTCTTTCAGGACCTTGTGCTGTACACGAAGGTGGTATGCAATCAGAAGACATCTGAGGAGACAAGTATGCGTCTCCCACCACAACATTATATGATGCTTGGAGTAAAAACAGTCATCCCTGTTCCTACCTACAATTGCATTATTCGATAAAGATTGCTGCCAGACGTGGTGGCTCATACCTGTAGTCCCAGCACTTTGGGAGGCCGAAGCCGGGCAGATCGCTTGAGACCAGGATTTGAGACTAGCCTGGACAACATGGTGAGCCCTCATCTCTGCAGAAATAAAATAAAATAAAATTAGCCAGGTGTGGTGGCCTGTGCCTATAGCCTCAGCTACTTGGGAGGCTGAGGCAGGAGAATAGCTTGAGCCCTGGAGGTCCAGGCAACAGTGAGCCATGATGGCGGCACTGCACTCCAAATTGGGTGACAGAGTGAGACCCTGTCAAAAAAAAAAAAAGATTGCATTATTCAATCTTTTTTCTCATATATAATTTATATAGTTACATAATTACATTCTAGTATTTGCATATACTGAGAACTACATATAATTTAGAATTATGCTGTTTTCACTTGTATATCACGTACATTTCCCTGTATAGATATATAATATCTCTATTTGTCTTTTTCCACTTGACTGCTGTGTTTTTCAAATTGATATACTGTGATCTCCTAAGCCAGTTACAGACTGACACGGATTTAAATTACTTCCTATTTTCTGTTTTATAAACAATAAACACTGTTATGATATAGTTTTCATTTTTGTTTTGTTTTTGATCATTTCCTGTGGAAGTATTCTCAAAGCTGAAATTGCTGAATTAGTGGGAATGAACGTGGCTGTGTCTTTTTAAACGTTTTGTCAGCTTACTCTCAAAAAAGATTACACCAATAGGTATTGCCACTAGCAGTAGTTAAGAGTTTGTCTCACCATGATTACAAATTTTCCCAAATTGGTAGCTTATTCACACTGATTGGAACATATCAGTTGTTCAATATTTTAGAATATGTTTATGGGAAAGCCCTTGAATAGATTAAGCAAGAACATATAAATATGTAATAAATTCCATACTGGAATACATCAGTGATCCTTCTAGCTCTGCATCTGGAAACCGAGTTAAGCTCTTTTATGTTAAATTCACCCTGATAGAGTTTTGGGAAATACTTGCTTTTTACTTCTGAAAGTTTTTGCAAAGGATTAAGTTTTGTTTTTCTGAAAAGTTTTGTCTCTGAAATTTTCTGCCTAGACTTTGGACAAGGTGCTCTATTAATTGTCAAATGCAATAGAATTTAATCACATTTTCCTTTCTAGGTTACTTTATAAGGTGTTCCTACAGGTCATAAAAAAATGCCCACAAGGAGCCAAATTACTTTATTCATGGGTCTAATATTGCTTTATAGTATTGCTATATAGGTTTAGATAATTATGTTGTTTTACCTTCAGTAGTCATATTTTGGTTATAGGTAAAGTCATTCCTAGTTAAAATAGTATGCAAAGCAAACATTTGAAATCACCATTATTCAACATGTCTTGCTATTACTTACAAGTAACAATTTACATTGTTTTAATGTTGTAAATAGTTGTGGAATTTAGTCATTTTCTGTATATTGAATTAATTACTGGCATTAAATAAGTATCTTCTCTCTTCAGTAGCTTAACTCATTTCCTGAATCTACCCATTTGATATCATGCTTTTGATTGGTAAAGTCACACATAAATATCTATTTTACTTTTTATAATATAATGTCATAAAAATAGGGAAGATTTTCTGACAGACATTAGCCAACTGGTGACATTTTTAGTAAGTGCCAAAATATATGAATATAGGAATATATGAATATATAAAACATCAAATGTTTAGCATAAACTTTATAACTAGCAGAAATTCTTAGTAGAAGAAATTACTCACATATTGTCTGCTAAAATAAAGATTAAAAATTGACTACATGAAAAAACATAGTTTCTTGAGCTGATCAAATAAATTGATCATAATTCTTCCTTGTTTTGTTTTCTGTGTCTGTGGAAGTCATAGTAAAGCCAAAAAATGTATACTTTGAATTATGTTGGTTTTTTTTTTTTCCTTTATTGCTCAGTTTACATACATTTTTGTCCTCCTTTGAACTTACTTTCTCCAGACTTGGGTATGTCATGGGCATAAATCAAACCACTCAGATCCACTTCTGGAGGTTGATGTTGGTTTTCAAGCAGGTCCTTGTGGCATCTGTTCCCTTTCCATTGCTAGTCAGTACAGA
This sequence comes from Mandrillus leucophaeus, assembly GCF_000951045.1. Lineage (NCBI taxonomy): Eukaryota > Metazoa > Chordata > Mammalia > Primates > Cercopithecidae > Mandrillus > Mandrillus leucophaeus. The sequence continues at coordinate 1,560,355 of NW_012106586.1, forward strand.
GCTCACCTAAAAGCTACCAACCAGATAAAAGCTTCTGATGCAAAGAATTTGACAACCCATTAGCTAGAAAACTAGTTCCTGAATAACTTAAAATCGACCGAAGCCTTCCCCCATATGTAACATTGTTCTGCCATTCCCTTCATTTTTGCAGTCCTCCTCTGTATAGCCTTGGAAAACAGATCGGTGGGGTAGCAGTGAAAGACATCATGATACCAAATAGAAACAAGGACTTGGAAGACACACTGGACCTCTTAATTTCCAGGCCACTTGACGGTAGATACAGTTCCTTACAAAAGAACATGGCTTGATATTGGGAAAAGAGGGTGCTGGAGATGAGGGAAGATGAATTAGCCACCAAGACAGTTCACCTTGCAACTCAATCATTTAGATCTAATTGAAGAATGATTGCTGCCACGTCCCAGAACAAGAATGAAAGCCGTGTTCCACAATGAAATGGCGAATTCATATCTTCTGTGTTAGATTCTGGGAAAAAAGGTAGTAAAAGAAATACAGAAAGGTCCTTGATTCACACCTTTCATCCCTCTCCATCTGTGCTTTATTCTTCCTAACTATAAATCCCATGCTGAAATTCTACAGTACTCGATAAGCATATAATCATATTCAGGACTCTGCCAAGACAATATTATTCCTTTTTTTTTTTTTCTTGAGACGGAGTTTCACTCTGTCACCCAGGCTGTAGTGCAGTGGTGTGATTTTGGCTCACTGCAACCTCTGCCTCCCAGGTTGAAGCAAGTCTGCTGCCTCAGCCTCACGAGTAGGTGGGACTACAGGTGTGTGCCACCATGCCCGGTTAATTTTTGTATTTTTAATACAGACAGGATTTCACCATGTTAGCCAGGCTGGTCTCAAACTCCTGACCTCAGGCAATCCATCGGCCTCCCCTCCCAAAGTGCTGAGATTACAGGCATGAGTCACTGTGCCCGGCCAACAATATTCTGAAGTTTAAAGAACATATAATAGTTGGAAAAATTTATGAGCAGAAATATTTTAGAGGATATTTTGTTATATAGTATTTCTATAAATGTTCTCAAAATAAAATTTTGAATGACAATGCTTTCTGTATTTCCTCTTCTCTAGTTGGGCAGTTCTGTGAACATAAAACATCCCCTCCTGCTCTGATGTTTCGCTTTTTATATAGTTTGGATTAGTGTCCCCACCCAAATCTCATGTGGAATTGTAATCCCCAACCTTGGAGTTGGGGCCTGGTGCAGGTGATTGGATCATGGGGGTGGATTCTTCATGAAAGGTTTAGCACCACCCCTTTGGTGCTGTCTCCTGATAGTGTTCTCATGAGGTCTTCCTCCTGCTGCCACCATGTAAGACACACCAGCTTCCCCTCACTTTCCACCATGATAGTAAGTTGCCTGGGGCCTCCCCGGAAGAAGCCACTATGCTTCCTGTAAAGCCTGCATAACCATGAGCCGATTAAAACTCCTTTATTCATAAATTACCCAGTTCCAGGTATTTCTTTATAGCAGTGTGAGAATGGATTAATAAAACTTTCCAGGAAGATCATTTCATTCCCCACTCTTTGCCTCTTTCCATCTGCCCTTTATTCTTTATTGATTCCCCTGGTGTCTGACCACCCACCTCAAGTTTTTACCATATTTATTTTATAATCAATTGTTCCATGCGTTATCATGCTATAATATAAACACTTTTTATGATCATAGACATCATGACTAATAACTTCTGTTATAATAATGAGGATATCTGAAAAACATTTTAAAAACAGATACACCATAGATATGACATCAATGGCTGGTGTAAGAAGAAGGTTCTAATTGGAAGCTGATACAGGAGATCAGTTTGTCTCAGAGCACTTAGTAACCTGAACCTCACCCAATACAAAGCACAAAGGTTGAAGAAGTGATAGCCCTTTTAGTGAGCTACCAGGGATTAACCACTAAATTTTAGTACCATTGCATATGGTATTTGTATATTGTATCTCTGGGTTCTGTGAGCCAAAGAAGAAAAGATTGATTTTTGGAGCAAGCACCTTTACCATGACTAGGCAAAATAAAAAAGAAATAGAAGTTAGAGTTGATAGATGTCCACTATCAAAAACAACTTACATTTGGCTGGGCATGGTGGCTCACGCCTGTAATCCTAGCACTTTGGGAGGCTGAGGTGGGCGGATCAAGATGTCAGGAGATCCAAGACCATCCTGGCCAACATGGTGAAGCCCCATCTCTACTAAAATACAAAAAATTAGCCAGATGTGGTGGTGCGCACCTGATGTCCCAGCTACTTAGGTGGGAGGCTGAGCCAGGGGAATCACTCGAACCTGGGCAGTAGAGGTTGCAGTGCACTGATACTGCACCACTGCACTCCAGTCTGGGCGACAGAGCAAACTCCGTCTTAAAAAAAAGAAAAAAAAAAAAAAAAAAAAAAGAAAATGAGGAATATGGGCAAGCTTTATTCTTAGCAGCAAAAGGCAACTGTGCCACCTCCAGGTGTTTTGTTTGAAATACACCTGCCACCTTTCTACCAGATTACTTCATTCCTTGCTCACAAAACGTGTCATGCACTCTATGCTTAAAGAGTAGAGTTCAAACTCCTCAGCCTGACACTCGAGATTCTCTGAAATTCTTCCCTGACATACCTCTCCAAAGAAGCTTACTTTAAGGAAACTCATACTCTGGCTAAATGGTCTTTAAATTCTCAAGAAGCCACTGTGTCTTCCATCTACCTTCCCTCGCATCTACCTTCCCTCGCTGATGTGGTCTTTATTCTTCAAATCCCTTATTTCTTGTTTACTCCTGTAAGTACTACCTACGTCGTAAGGTCTAGTGCAAACCCTATATCCTCTAGGAAGACTTTTCATACCACCGTAGACCATACTGACTTCATTTCTTCAGAAGGCAGTAATTCTTTTGCTTGTTTGTTTTTGAGATGGAGTCTCGCTCTGTCGCCCAGGCTGGAGTGCAGTGGCGCGATCTCAACTCACTGCAAGCTCCGCCTCCCGGGTTCACGCCATTCTCCTGCCTCAGCTTCCTGAGTAGCTGGGACTACAGGCGCCCACCGCCACTCCTGGCTAATTTTTATTTTTATTTTTATTTTTAGTAGAGATGGGGTTTCACCATGTTAGCCAGGATGGTCTTGATCTACTGAGCTCGTGATCTGCCTGCCTGGGCCTCCCAAAGGGCTGGGATTACAGGCGTGAGCCACCGAGCCCGGCCCAGAAGGCAGTAATTCTTATTATCTCTAACACACGTCAGGCATATAACACTTAGCTATTTTGGCGGAAGTTACTGGGTTTTTAAAAATGGAGTTCTATACCTCTCAAGCAGAAACCTGTTAGTTCATACATTCTTAACATCCCCAACCACTCTCGGCCCTCTGCCTTGTATGTTACTAGGCTCAACAGCAGTTAGTAATGATGAGCACTCCTTAATTTGAAAGCGTTCACTGCATCTACCCCATCAATGGCTACTGATGAGCTTCTCCACTCCAGCTCCTATTAGCCAAGCCCTGGATGCCCCCAGCACACAGGTTTAGGGCTTCTGGCCCTGACACATAATAGGGAAAGGGGACTGCTTCAATACAGATGATTATTATTTATAAAGTCACTCACAATGTAAGTAATAATATGCGACATTTTAATTTGTGATGACTAAAGGCGCTAAAGTGGTGACTCTTCGGGTAGAATGTAAAAGTGAACTGCCCTTAACGGCCACAAGGCGCCCCTTCTAGGAGTGGTACCTCCCAGGATAACGGAAAACAGCCCCAGCCCTATCAGGAGCAAGCTTGGGGGCGGGCTTTAACCTCCCGGCCCACTGTTTGGCTAGCTGCAGGTGCTGGCCTCCAATGATTGGTTGCTGCCGCGAGGGCTGCCGGGACTAGCACTCGGCGGTTGTTCCAGAAGAAGAAGACAGCGATGGCGGCAGAGCCTTCGAAGACTGGGCCTTCCCGGTCTGCCTACCAGCGGATGGGGAGGAAGAGTCAGCACTGGGGTGCCGCTGAAATCCAGTGCACCAGGTGTGGAAGGAGGGTATCCAGAGCATCCGGTGAGGAACCCAAGGGCCCACCTAGCGGGGAGGCAGCCTGGAGGGAGGGCTGGGGGCCAGGTGAGCTGATGGGCGCGTGAGGCTTGCTCAGCTGCATCCAATCCTGGTGTCCCGGAAACTGCGTCACAGGCCTCCTGCAGCTGCCCCAAAAGGGACGTGTTTGGGTTGGTTAGGGCGGCACCTGGCACCTTTCACGGCTTTCTCCACTTCCCCATCCAGGCCTCATCGACCCTCCAGCCGGGAGGATGGGGGCCTGGGTGGCTTTAATCTACCCCTCACACGGCAGGTTAGCGGGTTCATGCAAAAGTAGACGTAAGTTGTAGCCCATTGTTTTGTCATGAAGAAGGAACGAAAGTTGATTTTCTTGTGTAGTTTTTGTTGTAGGAGTAACAAGTAAACCACTGTGAAATGGTTTTGGATTTTGTTGTTAGCGTTTTTTTTTGTTTCTGTGGTGTTTTGTTTGTTTTTTACATTATGGCTCACATTGGCCTAAAGCACTGTTTGGAAAATGATAGTTTCTTTTGTGCACCTTGTGGGGGGTGTGTGTGTGTGTGTGTGTGTGTGTGTGTGTGTGTGTGTGTGTGTCTTTATACGTGAAGGGAAAAATACACTGCATTACTATTGGTCTGTTCATCTGTAATCTACTCAAATGATCACAGGTTCAGGTTTTTTATTTCTTTATTAGTTTTTTTTTTTTCTTTGAGATGGAGTCTTGCTCTGTCACCCAGGCTGGAGTGCAGTGGCGCGATCTCTGCTCACTGAAAGCTGCACTTCCCGGGTTCACGCCATTCTCCTGCCCTCAGCCTCCCAAATAGCTGGGAGTGCAGGCTCCCGCCACCACGCCCAGCTAATTTTTTGTATATTTAGTAGAGACAGGGTTTCACCGTGTTAGCCAGGATGGTCTCGATTTCCTGACCTGGTGATCCGCCAATCTTGGCCTCCCAGAGTGCTGGGATTACAGGCGTGAGCCACCGCGCCCAGCTGATTCAAGTTATTTTAATGTAACTTAAAATACCTGGAGCTACTGGAAATTCATATTACCTGGTGTAATTGTTTATACTTTAAAAGTTAGGGTCTTTCGATCAGTTTTCTCATTCTTGTCAAGATGGACTCTGAGATGTGAGCCTCTACAGAAAAAGTTGTGATTTCAGTGGAGAACCAAGTTTCTCCTACTTGGGGTTTGATCACTGCTACTGTTACGTAGAAAATCTCCATTTTTGAATGAAATTAGAATTATGGAATAAAGTTCTAGAACACAACCTTTTAAAATGAGTACTTCTTTCATACATTAGTATTATGCTTAGAAAAACTAAGTTGGAGAAGTAGTGGTTATGTGTATAGAATCCTGAAAGTGCTTTTTAAGGTGTAATATACCACAAGTTATTTTGAGTTATTCAGTATCAGAAATTTTATAGTAACAGATAAGTGTTTTTATTTCTTTGGCGATGTTATCTCTGGAAGTTAAATAGGGCTTTAAAATTTACCATGGTTGTAAGAAAGTTTCAGGTATTTCAGTTGGCTGGGAAACTTGTAAAGTTTTTTAAAAAATAAAATAAATGCAAGGCCGGGCACAGTGGCTCACGCCTGTAGTTCCAGCACTTTGGGAGGCCTAGGTGGGTGGATCACTTGAGGTCAGGAGATCAAGACCAGCCTGGGTAACATGGGGAAACTCCATCTTTACTAAAAATAAAAAAAAAATTAGCCAGGCATGCTGGCGCACACCTGTAATCTCAGCTACTCCGGAGGCTGAGGCAGGAGAATCGCGTGAACTCAGGAGGTGGAATTGACAGTGAACCGAGATCGTGGTCCATCTCTGAATGAATGAATGAATAAATAAATAAAATTAATGCAATTATTATAATTCAGCAAGAACTCTGTAATTATTTTGCTAGTAAAAGATGACTGATTTTTATCTAGCTTTTTTCCCTTTTTGTTTTCTTGCAAAACTTAAAAAATGACGCTTTTGAAATTATGTAGCTAAAACAAATGTTGTTTATTATAAACTTCAAATTCTTAGAGCATTTAATCATGATATTAGGTTTTCAATCAAGTTATGATATTTCCTTTCATAAATGCTAAGTTTGTGAGTTGTGGGTGTGTGATAATAGTAGCATCTGGCTTCTGGCCTTTCCAATGTCTTAAGTAATTCTAAGAGCACGGTCTTGCCAGTGTCTCATTTTGGCCACCGTTTTGGCCCTTCTTGACCTCTTCACAGGATGGGAAATATAAAGTAGTAGATGGCAGTATGGTCAGTCAGGTAGAATGTTAGACTTGGAAAGAGAACTAGATTGGAGTCTGGATTATACCATTTAGTTAACCAAATCTCCAAAATGCTATTTCATCTCTAGCCCATTTAACTGTAATATTTACAAATAACAAAATAAAATGTGTCAGAGCACTTTGTATAATTATAAGATATGGCAGATTCAAAGTATTCTAGGTACAAAATAGCTATCTGAATTAATGCAGTTGCTATTACATAGCTCTTCTTGGTTTTTCTTCTTGATTTTTCTTCCTTCTGACCTGTATAGTTGGTTACTCCTGATTTATATTCAGTAAGTCAACCATTTCAAACTCTAGTAGGTATCTTTTCCTGTACAGTAGGATCCTCTTTGAATTTCCCTTTGATCAGTATTGCCCATTCAACATTAACACACCGTGGGCAGTTTAATCACAATAGAATTTCATCAGTAAAATTAGCCGGGTGTATTGGAACACACCTGTAGTCCCAGCTACTTGGGAAGCTGAAGTAGGAGGATCCCTTGAGCCCCAGAGGTGGAGGCCGCAGTGAGCTGGTGCCACTGCACTCCAGGCTGGGCAACAGAGCAAGACCCTGTTGCAATAATAATAGTCATCAAAATAATAATTAAGAATTTCATGAATAGGTCACCACTGTGAACTTCAATGTGGACATGCTTTTTGTGAACTATGCTTGTTAATGACTGAAGAATGCACCACAATTGTATGCCCTGATTGTGAGGTAAGTTTTATAATTTTTCAGATGAAACATATCACAACCTAATGTTAATGGTAAAAATACTACAGTAGTAAAACATGCTGCTAGTTAGAAATTAAAAACTTGGCTGGGCATGGTGGCTGACACCTGTAACCCCAGCACTTTTGGAGAATGAGGCGGGCAGATCAAGAGATCAAGAGATTGAGACCATCCTGGCCAACATGGGGAAACCCGTCTCTACTAAAAATACAAAAATTAGCTGGGCCTGGTGGCGCACACCTGTAGTCCCAGCTTCTTGGTAGCCTGAAGCAGGAGAATTGTTTGAACCTGGGAGTTGGAGGCTGCGGTGAGCCAGGATTGCACCACTGCGCTCCAGTCTGGCGACAGAGCAAGACTCCGTCTCAAAAAAAACAAAACAAAAAGCTAAAAACTTGCATTTTGCTGCTGAATCTTTAAGCAAACCTAACAAAAGATGAAACTTTTTCTATCCATTTTATAATTGTTTAAAGTGACCAGGAAAAATAAAAGGCTAAAGTCATGCACTTATTGGCCTACATATTTTGATTCTTTGGTGACTTCTGTGGAAAATTATGTCTTTTGTTTATTTTAATGGTGTATATTCCTTTAAAAACTCTAGACCCTGTTTTGCCCACCAATCCATGCAGCAAATTTTGAACTCTGCCTGCCCGTCAACCTTTGTATGTCATCAAATATACATTTGTGGAGATGCCATTCTCTAACAAGGTAGAGAAGCAAAACTACTGCCGAAAATTTTTACTTCAGAAGCACTAAAAACCAATTCCATTAAGACTGAAATCTGTCCATAAGAATGAGATCAAATTAAGGATGTAAAATACAATTTACTTGATATCCTATTCATTTAATACACTTGTAAGTGTAGTTCAGTTTATATAGTATGTTCCTGCAAAGTTGACTCAAGCTGTTAATTCTTTTTTTTTGTTTTGAGTCGGAGTCTCACTGTCCTCCAGGCTGGAGTGCAGCGACCCAATCTTGGCTCACTGCAACCTCCACCTCTCAGGTTCAAGTGATTCTCCTGCCTCAGCCTCCCGAGTAGCTGGGACTACAGGTGTGTGCCACCACGCCTGGCTAATTTTTAGTATTTTAGTAGAGAGGGGGTTTCACCGTATTAGCCAGGATGGTCTCGATCTCCTGACCTCGTGATCAGCCCACCTTGGCCTCCCAAAGTGCTGGGATTACAGGCATGAGCCACCGCGCCCGGCCAAGCTGTAAATTCTTAATGTTTTACTGGATAAATCAGATGATAAGGCTTTGTATCATTTGTTTTCTGTGGAAGTGTGGCAGACCCTATGGAGGCACAAGACCTAGAATGCAGTTCTCATTCTGTCAGTCTAGGCTGGGTTTTCTCATTTGTGAGATGGATATAATACCTGCTCTGTCTTATCTCCTAGGATTGCTAAGAATCAAATCTGAATTATGTAAAAGTTCTCTCTAAGCTTCCAGACTACTAAAATAACCCTTCATTGTTTAGGTTTGAATGAGCTGGCTTGCAGCTTAAATATGGTTTAAGAAAACCCAAACCGTATATTGTAATTAATGGAAGTTTAAATTGTAACCAAAAATTACATATTAGAAGCTGCCTATTTTGTGGGAAATTCTTAACCTCTTCCCTTTTTTTTTTTTTTTTGATGTGGGGCTCCTTAAACATGGCTGGCTATGTGGTTAAGACGAAGTGAACCCTCCTCCTGTGGTTGTGGTGGTAGATCCCTGATGGATTCAGTCTTGTGGGTGAAGAATAAGTGAAGGGAAAGGAAAGGAGGAGGCAGCTGGAACTGTCTGTGTCCATATCCGTCCTGTTCTAATATTTAAAAAAAAAAAAAGACTTGGCAAATGATTTCACATTTAATATTCTTAAATCATTATACTTGTATTATTTTTGGGATTTTGGATAATGTGTGGGAGTGTTAATAGTGTGTTTACAAATACTAATTTTGATTTTAAAGTTGTGATAAGTCTATTTTGTATCATTGACTAGTTTTGTTCTAAGAACCTTTTACTTTTAGAGATAAGTGACCTGTCCCATCTTCCATTCTTATTCCCTCATCCCCTCACCCACCTACTGTTAGCCCAGGTAACTGACAAGTGACTATATTCGCATTCTTCAGACACACTGGTGAGCTGGGCCTTATTGAAAGAAGTCATTCAAGAAACCTTCCTGAAATTGTTACCACTCTTTTTAAACTTTAGATTTGTATTATTACCTAATATTTATTTGGAATAAGATATTCAGAGAATGGAAGAATCTAGTTTAAATTTAGTGAAGTCTGAATTTATGGAATATTTGAGGAATATAGTTTATTACATTTGAATGAGGTAGCTTCCCCAAAAAAGTAAGATTTAGGTGCCTGTATTCACGTTAGACTTATAATTCATCTTTAACTTCGAACGCCTAGGTAATGCTGTTTATTTCAAACGTAAGCCTAAAATCCATTCAAGATTAATAGGTATCCTTTTGTTCTTATTTCTGAGTTTGGGCGAATGTCCTTTTATTTGACAGTCTTTATTTTTGATAGTTGAATGGTTTTTGATAACATCCCTTCTCTGCTATTGATTGATGGTAATGGTTAATCTTTTTATAATTTTGCACAGCAAAATGACAGATTTTATTCAAGGGTAGGATTATACCTAGGTGCTGTTTTAGAAATACTGGCATTTTATTAACGTTTGGACCTGAGTCTAAAATACATTGGGCCATGAAGAAAGGACAAATCATCCAATCAATAGATAATTAACATATGCTAAAATCCCATAATTGGAAATATTAATAATATAAAAATTAGAAATATAAACTAGAAAGAAATACAGATAATTGTATAATCTTGGATAGGAAAGCATTGCTAAGCATATCAAATAGAAATCAGAAACTGTAGAATAAATGCTTGTTAAATGTGACCACAGTTTTTCATTTACAAGCAACAAAAGCAGGCAAAATACCATCATAAATAAAATTTAAATGACAAGCTGTAGGGGCAAAAGAAAACCTTTATTATATACGTTACAAGTTAAGAGTCTTTCTGCAGTTTTTACTTAAAATCTTTTAAATCAGTGTATTCAATACTTCCCTAAACTATCTGGAAGAAATGTCCTGCATCAAATCTGCTGATGATAGCATTAACCTTTTATTATGAAATGCTAAGCCAAAGTGTAATGAACTAGGAGGTATATAGAAATTAAGTTTTTAAACCCCAATTTTTTTGGGAAAAGGGACTTAAAATACCATTCAGTTCAGTGAGATTTGTTAAAAGTAACCAAATTAATAATACATGGCCACAAGTCGATGGTTTTAAGTACATGATACTTGAAACCTTGAAAGAACATCCTCTTCCCCACCAAAGATGTATATTTCACAAAAATGGGAGACTATAACAATTGGTAGTCTACTTTGTTTCTTTTAGCAACATTCATCTATTCTCATGAAAATAAGCACTATAATTTTCTTAACTAATCTCTTTATTGATAAACATTTAGTTTAAAAAATGTTTCACTATAATTGTGTACAATTCCTCAGCCTCACCTCCATCAGTAGATTCTGTAATTTCTAACTCCAAAATAAATTCATATTTTGGGCTTGTTATATTTGTTTTAGTGTTTTGGCAATTTGATGTGAAAAAAAATGGCTGTTTCCTTGTTGTAAATTGTAATTCCCTCATGACCAATGAAGTTGAGCAACTTTTCATATGTTTGACTTATCAGTGCCTTTTCTGTGTGGATCTTTAACAGATCTTTTCAGATCCTTTGGATCTTTTCCTTTTGAATTGTCTTTTTCCTGACTTGTTTGTTGTTTGCTTTTTCTGGAGACGGGGTCTTGCTCTGTTGCCCACACTGGAGTGCAGTGATGTGATCACAGCTCACTGCAACCTCAACCTCTCCAGCTGAAGCAGTCCTCCGACCTCAACCAGCCCAGTAGTAGATGGGACTACGGGGGAGTACCACTGCACCCAGATAATTTTTTTTTTTTTTGGAAGAGGTGGATCCTTGTTATGTTGCCTAGGCTGGTCCCGCTTCAGCCTCCCAAAGTGCTGAGATTACAGGTATTAACCACTGTATCCAGCCTGTCTTTTTCCTAAGTTGTGAGAGTACTTTATGTGATAGCAGTATTAACATTTCATCCTGTGTAACGATTTTCTCCCAGCCTCTCACTTTTGATTTTGTTGCATTTAGCCATTCAGAAATGTTTCTTAACTAGTCATTTTTACCCCTGCTTCATGAATTCTAGGTGGGTTTTCTTTTTTTGTTTTGTTTTTTTTTTTTTTTTCTGACTAGGCAGACCTTCCTAACTCAAAGTTACATATATATCTTCAATACTTATGTTTTTTTAAAAAAGTGTATGTTGGCCAAGCTCATGCCTGTAATCCCAGCTCTTCGGGAGGCTGAGGTGGGTGGATCACATGAGGTCAAGAGTCGAGAACAGCCTGACTAACATGGAGAAACCCCATCTCTACTAAAAATACCAAATTAGCCAGACATGGTCGTGCATGCCTGTAATCCCAGATACTTGGGAGGCTGAGGCAGGAGAATCGCTTGAACCCAGGAGGTGGAGGTTGCAGTGAGCCGAGATCACACTATTGCACTCCAGCCTGGGCAACAAGAGCGAAACTCCATCTGAAGAAAAAAAAAAGGGAGGGAGGTATATGTTTAATTATTTTATATTTTATGTGATGTAAGGTGCGGGTATACCTTTATTCTTCAGAATGATTGGCTGATTTTGTCATACCTTTTATTGAGTAATCCTTCTTCCATTTAATTGAAATCCCACTTGTATTCTATATTAAGTTCTCATAGAGAGTTGGGTCTGTTTCAAGGCTTTGTTCTACTGATTTATTGTGCTAGCATCCAGTGTTTTAATTATTACAGTAGCATTATAATAGTCTTAGTAATTGGTGGAATAAATTTATGCTGAATTATATGTTAAAGTTTTTGCAGTTTTTGTACAATATATTTTTCCATATGTATTTTAGAATTGTATTAATTTCATATTAGATGATTCAGTCTTTGTCTCCAGGAACCTGGTATGATTCTCCATTTTTGTTGTTCTTGTTTTATGACCTCTAGCCAGGTGCGATTTTTTTTTTAAGGTTTTCTTTACTTAGAGCTTATAGTTTTCTTGTTAAATTTTCCTAAATAACAGGAAAAGAAACAGATAACCCCATTAAAAAGTGGGCTAAAGGACATGAACAGGCACTTCTTAAAAGACATACAAGCAGACAACAAATATGAAAAAATGCTCACATCACTTATCAGAGAAATGCAAATCAAAACCACAATGAGATACCATCTCACAGCAGAATGGCTATTATTAAAAAGTCGAAAACTAACAGATGTTGTCAAGGTTGTGGAGAAAAGAGAATGCTTATAGACTGTTGATGGGAATGCAAATCAGCCCCTGTGGAAAGCAGTTTGGAGATTTCTCAAAGAACTAATAGAACAATCATTTGACTCAGCCCTTCTATTACTGGATATATACACAAAGGAAAATAAATTATTCTACCAAAAAGATACCTGTACTCATATGGTTATCACAGTATCATTCACAATAGCAAATACATGGAATCAGCCTACGTGTCCCATCGTTGGTGGGTTGAATAAAGAAAATGTTGTACATATACACCACAGAATACTATGCAGCCATTAAAAAGAATGAAATAATGTCGTTTACAGCAACATGAATGCAGCTGAAGGCCATTATCCTAAGCAAATTATGCAGAAACAGAAAATCAAGTACCACATTTTCACTTACAAGTGGGAGCTAAACATTGGCCATATGTGGACATAAACGTGGAAACAATAGACACTGGGGACTGCTAGAGAGAGGAAGGGAGGCAAGGGCAGAAAAACTTTCTGTTGGGTTCTGTGCTCACTGTTTGGGTCATGGGATCAACGGAAGCCCAGACCTTAGCATCATGCCCTACACCCTTGCCACAAACCTGTACACGTACCCCCTGAATCTAAAATTTTAAAGAAAGAAAAAGATAGTTTAACATCGTGGCTTATCCTTTAATTTATTGAGTGAAGGTAAAGGACATACTTGAGCTTTACTTAATATCCTTTCCTTTCTTTCTTGTATTGTGAGGTTTCAATGAGATAGTTTGCCCAGTATACAGGACTTAGGCACCCGAAGAATGATGTTGCATTTCCTTCTGCCTACTTCATTTTTCTTTCAGGTATCAGTTCATGATCTTGAGTGGCTTTTAAAATATGTGGAGAAAAATCAGAGACCACAGGACCTCAAATAAATGAACATAACAAAACTGTTCTCAGAAAAAAGTCAACCATGAACTATCCAATTTTCTTCCATTTCTAACTGCATTTTACTTGAACACTGTCTCGAGCAGGGATTTTTCTTCATCTAGTGTCTGTGGGCCACAGTGGACTTTAGGAATTCTATTGAACCACATGATTAAAAAAGTTTTAAATTGGCCGGGCGCTCAAGCCTATAATCCCAGCACTTTGGGAGGCTGAGACGGGCGAATCATGAAGTCAGGAGATCAAGACTGTCCTGGCTAACACGGTGAAACCCCGTCTCTACTAAAAATACAAAAAAATTAGCCGGGCATAGTGGCGGGTGCCTGTAGTCCCAGCTACTCGGGAGGCTGAGGCAGGAGAATGGCATGAACCCGGGAGGCGGAGCTTGCAGTGAGCCGAGATCATGCCACTGCACTCCAGCCTGGGTGACAGAGCGAGACTCCGTCTCAAAAAAAAAAAAAAAAAGTTTTAAATTAAATATTTTAGAGTTTTGAACATATATTACTAATTTTTATTCCTTTTTTTTGAAGTAGGGTCTAGCTCTTTCACCCAGGCTGGAGTGCAGTGGTGCAATCTTAGCTCACTGCAACCTCCGCACCCTGCCCCTCCAGGTTCAAGTGATTCTCCTGCCTCAGTCTCCCGAGTAGCTGGGATTACAGGCACCCGCCACCATGCGTGGTTAATTTTTGTATTTTTTGTGGAGAGGGGGTTTTGCCATGTTGGCCAGGCTGGTGTTGAACTCCTGATCTCAGGTGATCCACCTGCCTCAGCCTCCCAAAGTCCCAGGATTACAGGCGTGAGCCCTCATGCCTGGCCTAAAATTTTTAAAGTAAAATTGAAAGTATAGCTAGTATTTGCTTTAGAGTTATGGTAGAATGAAGTGTTTTGGTCAATTAACTAAAAATTAATAATTGATTATTAATAATTAATTGACCAAGCTTAGTTAACTAATTCCTGATTGCTTCCAAAAATTAAAATGGGTCAAAACCTCATAAAAGCACAGTTTTCTCCTTAATTTACAGGGGATTTCAGGATCTTAAAGTTATCGTTAACTTTATGAACAGCACACTTAAATAGTTATTTAGGTTCTGGATAAACAGAATTTATTGGATGACTTTCTTTGTTTTTTTTAAACCCTTATTTTGTCCTAAGGTTGCTACAGCTGTAAATACTAGACAAGGCTGCTATGCAATGGCTGGATATGTTAAAGAAGACTCCGTAATGGAAAACCGGCAGCCTAAGACGTATGTTCCATGTGTACTTGTTTGAGTATTTAAAGTAAATGTGTTACTGAAATAGTTTTGGAATTATTGATAAAATGTCATTCTTAAATCTGCATTTCTAACCTACTGTTTATGGAATGCTCTTTAAGTTCATACTTCATCTTAGCTGTCAGTGGAATGGAGACTCCAGCTCTTTAAAGAAGAAGCATTTGTTTGTCCTTATTTAAAGAAAGAAAGAATGTTAATGATTACCACACCAAGAAAGGCTGAGAGTATACTGGCTAAAGTTACTTGTGCTGGATGAAAGGAAGTTACAGAGAAAAGAAAAAGTAACTTAGTTCTCTCTTGATTCTTTTTAAGAATTTTTAGAATTCTAAGTTTTTTTAGAGACAGGGTCTCACTTTGTCACCCAGGCTGGAGTGCAGTGGTTTTGATCATGGCTCACTGCAGCCTCAGACTCCTGGGCTCAGGCTAGCCTCTCACCTCAGCCTCTGGAGTATCTAGGACTGCAGGCATGCACCACCATGCACAGCCAGTTTTTAAATTTTTTTGTAGATGTGGAGTCTCATTGTGTTGCCCAAGCTGGTCTCAAACTCCTGGCTTTAAGGGATCCTTCTGCCTCAGCCTCTCAAAGTGCTGGGATTACAGCCGTGAGCCACTGCACCCAGCTTGTCTTGATTCTTGAAAGTAGTGCAAGTATAGTACAATGGAAGACTTTGTGAAGGGTTGGTTTGAGAAGTGATTTATAAAAGGAAAAATAATACCTTTGGGGTTCTTTCATTCATTTTCCCATTCTTGTATAAACCTTTACATATGTATGCATTAATAGATTCTCTTTTTGAATTAGTAATTTTTTAAAAATACACCCAGCTAGAGATGAGTACCTGTGTTACTGATTATTTCACCTAATTATTAATGCTTCTGTATGTCTTTCCCTGCTAGTCTGTAAGCCCCTTTAAAAGAATGGACCACATTTTATTCCTCTTTATATCTCTGGTTTGGGACACAGAGTAAACATGTAATGTTTATTACAGTACATGTTTGATTTTTGCAGCTTTTTAAGTGTTAAAGGATCTTCAGATCAATTTCCTGGAACTGTACTCCGATGGTAATTTGTATATAACTTAACTTTTTAAAGCATATTTAATGTGGTAAGTAGACAATGCAAGAAATAAAAAATAGGATTCTTTCAAGGAAGAATCTCATGTGGAACTTTCCAATTTTGTTAGTGGCACCAAGTATTTATAGATTAGCCCAGTTCCTTCTATTGCATTCGTTTTACTTCCTGCAGATTCTGACTTCCATAGTATCTCCTGTATCCATAACCTATCTTCATTTCTGCTGCCTTATTTAATTCTCAAGTTCTTTTGTGTAGCTCCTTGTCAGATTCTTCCTTAACACTATAGTTGTTCATTAAGTATTCAATTAAAGTTCAAAATTATTCAGTCTAGAATCCCTGGCACTTCCCATTACCACTGTAGCTTCTCTTTCCAGACTTAAATGAGTACTTAGAAAAAAACAAGAATTGTTGTAGCCATTTTCTTGGGTGGTAAAACCACTTAGCTAAAGTCTGACAGCTGGTCATTCACAGAACCAGAATGTAAACCTAGGTTTATTGAATACCGGTACTGCTCCCAACTCCTATACCACTGGTCACTTCCTCCATGAAATCTGTGTAGAGTTATTAGAATAAATTTTGTAGAATCGTTCTGGCTCATCATATGAGTCCCCATGGAGTAGCCATTTTATCAAATTTAGGGTTCCCAAATTTGAACACCTACACGAATTAAGCAGATAACTTTTATTGGGTGAGGTCGACTGAGTTTAAACAATGAGTGGTGAGGATTGCGGTAGATGACGAGGGCTCACCCCCTCCAAAGGAGGCAGTTCCTACTCAGCTGTAGCCAATTATTATTATGTGTTAAGACCAACCCAGTGTTGCCACATCTTTTTTTTCTCAAGACAAACCCGAGATCTGCACTTCTGTGTGAAATTTTCTGACACATGATGCGAGTCAAACCAGGTTGTACTCTTATCTAGATATGTATAATGTCTGTTAGAGTTGCAAAGTGAAATTTTACTTTCAGAGGTATATGAATCCATCTTAACCAGAAAGTACCCACATTTGTTCCAAATAACCATTTAAAAAATTAAATTTATGTCAATTATACCTATTTTAGAAACTGCTGTTCTCTAAGGTACAGTTTGGTTTTAAATGGTTGTATATTTTTGAATTATAGTAATCCTTTACTCATTTCTTTACTGATTTTAGTATTTTGAAACAGAAATTCAATAATGGAATCCTTAGGGCTAATGCACTCATGTTTTTAAGAACATGAATATTCACCTGTCAGAGAATAGAATGTTTAAAAATTATATGGTGTAGTATTTTTTCTCTATAAGAGTAACGTTTAAACATCATAGTTTCTTCCATAAGCTATAAGCTGATGATTAACTCGGCAAACACCAGTTACTGTGTGCTAGCCAGTATGGTGATGTAAAGATATAAATAGCTGGACATGATGGCTTATGCCTTTAATTGCAGCACTCTGAGAGACTGAGGTGGGAGGATCACTTGAGTCCAGGAGTTCGAGACCAGCCTGGCCAATACAGTGAAACCCCATCTCTAAAATAGATAAATTAATAAATAAAACTCTGGCTTCTACAGACTAGAGAATGCACCAAACTTTTTCTTTGCGATTAACTTGCTTAGTTAAATTCATTACCTTTTTTTAATTCTCCAGACTTGTTAAGTACCTTCTTTTTAATAGCTGGCATTTGAATGTATAAACACTTACTTTAATTGATAAGCTTATCACATTTCAGTGATTATCAACATTTGTACCAAAAAATACCATGAAAGGACCAGTAATTAAGAAATTGAAATGCAATATATACTTTAAGCCATTATTTTTGGAATTAATTCACTAGACATGTTCTTATAAATCATACGAGTTATTTTTCATGGTAAAAATTGAATAGAAGATTAAAACCATTACATTAATGTTGGTATTTAAAATAATGTACTTGGGCCAGGCACAGTGGCTCACGCCTGTAATCCCAGCACTTTGGGAGGCCAAAGCGGTTGGATCGCTTGAGCTTAGGATTTTGAGACCAGCCTGGGCAACATTTTGAAATCTCATCTCTACAAAAAATATAGAAGTTAGCTGAGTGTGGTGGCACATGCCTGTGATCCCAGCTACTTGGGAGGCTGAGGTGGGATGATCGCTGGAGCCTGGAAAGTCGAGGCTGCCATGAGCCATGATGGTGCCACTGCCCTCCAGCCAGGGTGACAGAGAAAGATCCTGTCTCAAAAAATGAAATAATATACTTGATACTTTTCAGGATAAAGAATTGTTCTCAGGACTTTAAGAAGACTGCTGATCAGCTAACTACTGGTTTAGAACGTTCAGCCTCCACACACAGGACTGTTTTGAACTCATCATCTGTAATGTTGGTATGAAAAATGTTGGTCATGAAGTATGATGAAGGCAAACATTTGACTTTGTCTCTAGTAGCTCAACTTTCTTCTCCTATAATTATAGATTCTTTTGGAAGTTTATAGGTAACAGAAGTAAACCCACCCTCCTACTTGAATCTCTTTTGTTCCATGCTTAGACAGTTCTCTTTTCTTCCAAGGCAGCCATTTCTACCTTTGACTGACTCTGTTTCAACGTTCTTGATATTTACTGTGTGTAGCTTCTTCTCTTTGAAACTAGTTATTGAATCCAGGTTCTGTGAAACATATAGAGCACAAGTTTTTAAATTTTAAATGTGATTTTTCACTTATTTTAGTGGCAACCAAAAGGCCTAATTACATTTGTTGTTGTTAATGTTATTGCCGAAGATTGAATTTTACCTTTTATCTACTCCTAATAACTTTAATGTATTAAGATTAGAAATAGAACAAACTCCAAAATGATGTTGAGTGAAGTATTAAGTTTTTGTGTTAAGATCATTAATGGAGGCCAAGTGCAGAGGCTCATGCCTGTAATCCCAGCACTTTGGGAGACCAAGACGGGCAGATCACTTGAGGCCAGGAATTCAAGACCAACCTGGCCGACATGGCGAAACCCCATCTCAACTAAAAGTACAAAAATTAGCTGGATGTGGTGATGTGGTGGCACACACCTGTAATTCCAGTTACTTGCAAGGCTGAGGCATGAGAATCGCTTGAACCTGGGAGGCAGAAGTTGCAGTAAGTCGAGATAGCACCACTGCACTCCAGCCTGTGCGACAGTGAGACTCTGTCTCAAAAAATAATAATAATAATCATTAATGGGCTGGGGAAGGGGAGAAAGCACTTTAATCTTGCTAACTTTTTTTTCAAGTATAAATCTTAATGGAGTCAAATTATAATATTTTTTCCTTAACTATAATTTTTATATGTATACATGTATTGCTATGATAAATTGTTCAAGGTAGTTTTAAGTTAAAAAGATGATTACAAGGCATTATCCCATTAAAAAAAATCTTTAGGAAAAAAATCTGGAATGGTCTAACTAAAGCTCTAAAATATGAATGGTTTTTATCTCCAGGTTAGCAGGATTGAATATCATTTTTGTTGCTTGTTTTCACTTTTCTGTAGTGAGTCTATGTTGCTTTTGTAACCAAAATGGTAGCCTGAGTTTTTTGCAACCGTAATATATATTTATATATATAGGCATCTGTTTTTTAGTTTCATATTTGTGTATGATTCCCCTCCCTTCTTAGGACACTAACACTGCAGAAGAAATTGATGAAGCGTTGACTACAGCACATCATAATTTTGAACAATTAAGCATTGCTGGAAAAGTAAGCACTTTGCAGGATCAAATTCTATCATGAAGTGAAGCATGTCCTCTTTAAGTGTGTACATTTGGATATGTTACCACTGAGGTTAGAGCTTAGCACTGAGTTATTAAGCATGATAATTTAAAAAAGAATGGAAAACTTTTCCCATGGCCTGCCAAAATTGGTCTTGCAACATTGTTGTGCTAGGAACTTAATAAAATTCAAGCTTTAATAAGGAACTATGACTTCTACTTGCTGTGAGCTGAATTTTGTCTCAGAAGCATTGCAGATTATGTTTTCAACATTTGCTCGTTGTTTGGCTATATCCCCCTTTTGTGAGAAAGTCTCTTTCTCTCTTCTTACTCCACCTTCCAAAAGAGACTCTCTCATTTGGTGACACAAAACAAGTTCTTCAGCACCTAGCAACAAAATTTACAAATAAGGAGTTCAAAAGGTCATAGCTGATTATGTTGTGGCTGCTTTTTTGCATAGAAGCACAAGACATTTTCGATTGGCTAAGAGTCACTATCAAAAGTCGTTTCTCAAGAGGAATGAGATATACGATAAAAGTATTAAGATAGAAGAGTTGTGAGAGAAAAAAACAACATTGAGAGAAAAGGGGAAAAAATAATGTCACCTGTGATAAGCAATAATTAGTACCAGATATAGTGGAGAAGAGCAAATCAGTGGTAAATTAACTGGAGGTTAGGACTTCAGTATCTGAATTTAGGAGAGTGGAGACACAATCCAACTGAAAACAGAGTATTCTCTAGCCCTCAGTATTCATGTCCTTCTCAATGCAAGATACATTCACCCCATCCTGACATCCCCAAAAGTTTAACCCATTCTAGCATCAATTGTAAGTATAAAAATCTCACCTGGGCCGGCTCACTTGGTCACGCCTGTGATCCCAGCACTTTGGAAGCCAAGGCAGGAGTTCAAAACCAGCCTGGTCAACATGGCTAAACCCCATCTCTATTACAAATTCAAAAATTAGCTAAGCGTGGTGGCACACACCTGTAGTTCCAGGTACTGGGGAGGGTGAGGCACGAGAATTGCTTGAAGCTGGGAGACGGAGGTTGCTGTGAGCCAAGATCATGCCATCGCATTTCAGCCTGGTTGATGGAGTAAAACTCTGTCTCAGAAAAAAAAAAAAAATTAAAAATTAATAAAAATTGAAATCTCACCTTCTAAGTTACGTATGGGTGAAGACATGATATCCAATTCTTCCTAGGGCGAAATTCCTCTCCAACTATGAGCCTGTGAAATGAGACAAGAACTTCCTTGCTTCTAAAATACATTGGTGAAACAGGAATAAGATAGACATTCCACATTCCCATTCTAAATTGGAAGAATCAGAAGGAAAGAAGGGGTCATGGATCTAAACAACAGTACTTAAAACTTCAAAAAATACTAAGATTGTGTAATACTTCACATTTTAATTCAAGTATGGTTTCTAAGGTTTTTTTTAATCCAGGGAGTCCTATCAAAGAGAAATTCAGCTACTTAAAATGACTTGTTTCCTGTAATGATGAAAAGGAATAAGACAAAAACTTAGGACACTCATCAGTGGATTTTTTTTTGGGTCTTGTTGCTGTATTATCAGTAGAAAATGTCAGCAAGGCCAGGTGGGGTGGCTCACACCTGTAATCCCAGTGTTTTGGGAGGCCAAGACAGGAGGATCACTTGAAGCCAGGAGTTCAGAACCAGCCTGGGCAACATAATGAGACCTTGTTTCTCCGCCCTGCCAAAAAAAAATTAGTTGGACACGGAGCTGTGTGCCTGTAGTCATTGCTACTCAGAAGGCCAAGGCAGGAGGATCCCTTGAGCCCAGGAGTTCAAGGTTACAGTGAGCTATGCTCAGCCTACTGCACTCGAACCTGGGTAACCAAGTGAGACCCTGTCTCAGTAAAACAAACAAAAGGATATGATCTTACTTACAAATAGTAAAATTTAAAGTTGAACCTTGTGACTTACTCTATTTATATTATTATCTAATTACCTCATGTTATTTTGAAGAGTCTAAAAAGTACCTTTTACTTTCAAAATTCTGTGAGTTCTACAAAATAATTCCAAAAGTAAGTCTTGGTCTTGTTTTTTTTCCAGGCGCTTGAACACATGCAGAAGCAAACGATAGAGGAGAGAGAAAGAGTTACAGAAGTTGTGGAGAAACAGTTTGACCAGCTTTTGGCTTTTTTTGATTCCAGGTAGTAACTTAAGAATCTAGACTCACTGAAACTGAAGTTTCTAACACTAACTTGTCATTGTATTCCTTTGTTTAGAATGAAGTAATGGGTAACTTTTAAACAAGTTTGGAAGTTGGTAGTCCTTACAGACTGATCTTTACAACTTCAAAATGAAAAATAATGTGTAAGCTTTTAAAAACTTTGGCTATTTACCTTCTGGTGCTGAAGCTAATGGTTGGTTGTTTGAGATGATCTTGCTCTGTTGCCGAGGCTGGGGTGCAATGGTGTGATAATAGGTCACGGTAACCTCAAACTCCTGGGCTGAAGTGAACCTCCCACCTCAGCCTTCAAAGTAGTTGGAACTACAGGCCTGCACCACCACATCCAGCTACTTTTGTGGTTTTGTTGTTGTTGTTTTTTGTTTTCCGAGACAAGGCTCTCACTACTTGTCCAGGCTGGTCCCAAACTCCTGGCCTCAAGAGATCATCCTGCCTCAGCCTCCTGAAGTGCTGAGATTACAGGTGTACAGCGCCGTGCCCAGCTGAAGCTGTTAACTGTTAAAGAAAAGAAGCTTGGGCCAGGTTTGGTGGCTTACACATGTAGGATTACACAGTGATCATCCTGTCTAAGCTACTTTGAGAGGCTGAGATGGGAGGATCCTTGAGCTCAGGAGTTTGAGACCAGTCTGGGCAACACAGTAAGACTCTATCTGTACAAAAAAAAAAAAAAAAATCAGCCGGGCATTGTGCACATTACTGTAGTCCCAGCTACGTGGGAAGCTGAGGTGGGAGGATTGCTTGAGCCCAAGAGATCAAGGCTGCAGTGAGTGGGGATCCTGCCAATATACTCCAGCCTGAATGACAAAGCAAGACCCCCACCTCAAAAAAGTAAATAAGCTTCTGACTTAAAGCAGTTAGCACAGAAAAAGATTTTCATAACCTAAATTATGTTGTGGAATTCTGTATACTTGGGAAAATACATAATTTTTTATACATAGTTCTGTCATTTAGTCACGTGCTTTTTTGCAACAGAGCAGAACCCTAATAGGCATTGCTAAATACCTTAAACTGTTATGTATTCATCACCTATTTAGAAAGCCATTTGACATGTATTATCTTTGCTCACGTGACGGAGGTACAGTAGATATTCCCTCCATTATGCATTTCAAGAAACAAGCTCTTAAAAATTGTAACATGCTCGGCCAGGCGCAGTGGCTCACGCCTGTAATTCTAGGACTTTGGGAGGGCGAGGCGGGCGGATCACAAGGTCAGGAGATCGAGACCATCCCGGCTAACACAGTGAAACCTCGTGTCTACTAAAAATACAAAAAATTAGCTGGGCGAGGTGGCGGGCACCTATAGTCCCAGCTACTCGGGAGGCTGAGGCAGGAGAACGGCGTGAACCTGGGAGGCAGAGCTTGCAGTGAGCCGATATCGCGCCACTGCACTCCAGCCTGGGTGACAGAGCGAGACTCTGTCTCAAAAATAAATAAATAAATAAGATTAAAAAAAGTGTAACATGCTCAAGGTAATATATTTAGTAATGCTATTTGTCCATTTGACTCTTAAATCAGTGGTTTTAAAAAAATTTCCTAGCCGGGCATAGTGGCTTACACCTGTAATCCC
This sequence comes from Mandrillus leucophaeus, assembly GCF_000951045.1. Taxonomy (NCBI): domain Eukaryota; kingdom Metazoa; phylum Chordata; class Mammalia; order Primates; family Cercopithecidae; genus Mandrillus; species Mandrillus leucophaeus. The sequence goes on from NW_012106586.1 coordinate 1,583,431, forward strand.
AGCACTTTTGGGAGGTTGAGGCTAGCAGTTCACCTGAGGTCAGGAGTTCAAGACCAGCCCCTGCCCAGCATGGCAAAACTCTGTCTCCACTAAAAATACAAAAAATTAGCCGGGTGTGGTGGCGGGCACCTGTAATCCTAGCTACTCGGGAGGCTGAGGCAGTAGAATTGCTTGAACTTGGGAGGAGGAGGTTGCAGCGAGCCGTGATTGCACCACTGCGCTCCAGCCTGGGTGACAAGAACAAAACTCTGTCTCAAAAAAAAAAAATTCCTAAGGATGCCTAGAACATAGGCTCAATCTATGAATGAATTTGTTGATACTCTATTCTCCATGTTGGTGCAATCTCACATTTGGTCTTTAATTATAACATTCAAGTAATAGGTCATGTGCGTAAGTTTATTTTGTTAGAGTAGTCAAATACACATTACGCAAATTACATTTTAACCATTTTTTTTTTCTTGGAAAGGTAATTATATTTTTTTCCTTTTAAGTGTTCTTAAGCATACAGTTTAGTCAGTTTAGTGGTATGTGATAATTCTGTTTAACTTTTTTTTTTTTTTTTTTTGAGACGGAGTCACACTCTGTCACCCAGACTGGAGTGCAGTGACGTGATCTCGGCTCACTGCAACCTCCGCCTCCCAGGTTCAAGGGATTCTCCTGCTTCAGCCTCCCGAGTAGCTGGGACTACAGGCGTGTGCCACCACGCTGACTAATTTTTTGTATTTTCAGTACAGATGAGATTTCACCGTGTTAGCCAGGATAGTCTCGATCTCCTGACCTTGTGATGCACCTGCCTTGGCCTCCCAAAGTGCTGGGATTACAGGCATGAGCCACTACACCCGGCCCTTTTTTTTTTTTTTTTTTAAATACAAACTCTAGCTCTGTCACCCAGGCTGGAGTACGGTGGCGCAACCTCAGACTCCCAGGCTCAAGAGATCCTCCCACCTTAGACTCCAGAGTACCTGGGACTATAGGCGTATACCACCACACCCGTCTAATTTTTGTTTTGTAGTGATGTGAGGTCTTGCTATGTTGCCAGGACTGGTCTCAAACTCTTGGGCTCAAGCCATCTTCCCACCTCGGCCTTCCAAAGCACTGGGATTATAGGCGTCAACCACTGTGCCTGGCCTGTGTTTAACTTTTTAAGGAACTGCCAAACTGATTTCCACAATGGTTGTATATACCATTTTACTTTCCCACCAGCAATATACTACAGTTCTAATTTCTATACACCCTTACCAACACTTATTTTTTGTTGTTCTTTTTTTTATGGTAGCCATTCTAATGAGTGTGAAATGGAATATCATTATGGTGTGGTCTGTATTTTCCTAATGACTGATAATGTGCGTCATTTATGTGCTTATCAGCCATTTATGTGTCTTTGATGAAGTAGTCAAGTTTTTTGTTCATTTCTGAATTGAATCATTTACTTTGTTGCTATTGGGTTGTAACAATTCTTTGTATATTTTGGATATTAAATTTTTGTCTATATGACTTAAAATTATTTTCTCCCATTTGTAGGTTGTCTTTTCACTCTCTTGATAATGTCCTTTGATCCACAAAAATTTTTAATTTTATGAAGTCCAGTTTATTGTTTATTTTGTTGCTTGTGCTTTTGGTGTCATAATTCAAGATATGATTGCCAAATCTAACATTACGATGCCTTTTCCCTATGTTTTCTTTTTTATTTATTTATTTATTTATTTTATTTATTTATTTTTTTTGAGACGGAGTCTTGCTGTGCTGCCCAGGCTGCTGTGCGGTGGTGTGATCTTGACTCACTGCAAGCTCCGCCTCTCGGGTTTACGCCATTCTCCTGCCTCAGCCTCCTTAGTAGCTGGGACTACAGGTGCCCGCCACCACACCCGGCTAATTTTTTGTATTTTTAGTAGAGATGGGATTTCGCTGTGTTAGCCAGGATGGTCTCGATCTCCTGACCTTGTGATCCGCCTGCCTTGGGCTCCCAAAGTGCTGGGATTATAGGCATGAGCCACCGTGCCCGGCCTGTTTTCTTTTAAGAGTTTTATAGTTCTTACATTTAGGTCTTTGATCCATCTTTTTAGTTAATTTTTGTTGATGGTGTAAGGTAAGGATCCAACTTCATCCTTTTGAATTGGATATCCTGTTTTCCAGGCACTATTTGTTGAAAAGATTGTCCTTTCCCCCACTGAATGTTCTTGGCACCCTTGTCCAAAATGAGCTCACTGTATACGTGAAGGATTATTTCTGGGATTTTTGTTTTATTCTATTGTTCTGTATGTCTTTCCTGATGCTAGTACCATGCTGTTTTGATTACTGTTGTTTTGTAGTAAGTTTTAAAATCAGAATGTGTGAGTCCTACAACTTTGTTTCTTTTCAAGATTGTCTCTCAGGGTCTCTTAAGATTTCATGTGACTTTCAGGATGGACTTTCAATTTTCACAAAAAAATGTCATTGAGATTTTTTTAGAGATTGCATTGAGTTGTAGATCACTTTGTGTAGTATTGAAATATTAACAATAATAAGTTTTCCAATCTGTGCCCATAGGATGTCTTCTCGTTTATTCATGTCTTTAATTTCTTTCAGTAATTTCATATACAAGTCTTTCACTTCCTTTGTTTATTCTTATTTTATTTCTTTTGATGCTATTGTAAAAGGGATTGTTTCCTTAATTTTATTTTGGGATTATTCATTGTTACTGTGTAGAAACATACCTTATTTTTATATGTTGATTTTTGTATCCTTTTTTGTTGAATGCATTTATTAGCTTTACTATTATTTTATGGCATCTTTAGGGTTTTCTACATGTAAGATCATGTCATCTGCAAATAAGATATTTTATTTCCTACCAAAAGATGATTTTACTTCTTCCTTTCCAATTTGAATGCCTTATTTCCTTTTCTTGTCTAAGTGCTTTGGCTAGAACTTTGATTACTGTGTTGCACAGAAGTAGCAAAAGCAGGTATGTCTTGTTCCTAATGTTACCAGAAAAGCTTTCAGTCTTCACCATTGAGTATCATGTTCTCTATGGGTTTTTCCATATAGGGTCTTTATTATGGTGAGGTAGTTGTCTTCTAGTTTAAGTGGTTTTATCATGAAAATGTGTTGAATTATGTCAGGTCCTTTTTCTGCATCAATTGAGACAACCACTTGCGTTTTTTGCTTTTTTTCTGTTAATGTGGTGTGTTACATCAATCACATGTTGATGTTTGTATGTTGAACTACTCTTGCTTTCCAGGAATAAATCCCCCTCGGTCATGGTGTATAATTCTCTTACTATACTGTTGAATTTGGTTTGTTAGTTCATCTGAGGACTTTCTATCAATAGTTATAAATGATACTGGTCTACAGTTTTCTTTGGTGTCTTTGTGTGATTGGTAGTTTTGGCCTCACATTTGTGCCTCTTCAAGTATTTTGGAAGAGTTTGAGGAGGATTGGTGTTGATTATTACATGTTTGGTACAATTTACCAGTAAAGCTATCTGGTCCAAGGCTAAATTTTGTTGGGAGGTTTTTTGATTACTGATTCTATCTCCTTAGTCATAAGTCTGTACAGATTTTTTAATACTTTTATGAGTCAGTTGTGATAGGTTATGTGTTTCTGGGAATTTGTCCATTTCACCTAGGTTATATAGTTTATGTACAGTTGTTCATAATAGTCTTTTAATCTTCTTTATTTCTGTAAAATTGATAGTAATGTACCCAATTTATTTCTGATTATAGTAATTTGTTTTTTCTTTTCTTTCTTTTTTTTTTGAGGTGGAGTCTCGCTCTGTCACCCAGGCTGGAGTGCAGTGGCACGATCTCGGCTCACTGGAACCTCTGTCTCCCGGGTTCAGGTGATTCTCCTGCCTCAGCCTCCCGAGTAGCTGGGATTACAGGCACGCACCACCATGCCTGGCTAATTTTTGTATTTTTAGTAGAGACAGGGTTTCACTGTGTTAGCCAGGATGGTCTCGATCTCCTGACCTTGTCATCCGTCTGCCTCGGCTTCCCAAAGTGCTGGGATTACAGGTGTGAGCCATCACACATGACCTGATTCTCTTTTCTTTTTCTTTTTTTATTATTATTATACTTTAAGTTCTAGGGTTCACGTGCACAACATGCAGGTTTGTTACATATGTATACATGTGCCATATTGGTGTGTGCACCCATTAACTCATCATTTACATTAGGTATATCTCCTAATGCTATCCCTCCCCCCTCACCCCTCCCCTGATTCTCTTTTCTTAGTGTGAGTATACGTTTGTTAATTCTAATCTTGAAGACAAACTTTGGCTTTCGTTTTTCTCTGTTGTGTATTTATCTCCTCTCTCATCTTTATTTCCTTCCTTCTGCTTTGAGTTTAGTTTGGTCTTTTTCTAGTTACTTATGGTATATAGTTAGGTTGTTCATTTGCAAGCTCCTTTTTAAATGTGAGTATTTACAGCTATAAATTTCCCTCAGCATTGCTTTCATCGCATCCCATATATTTTGTGTTCTTGCTGCATTTGTCCCAGATAATTTCCTAATTTCCCTTGTGATTTATTCTTTGACCTGTTGGGATTTAGGAGCATATTGTTTAATTTTTCCACGTTCATTAATCTTCTGGGTTTTTTTTTTCTGGTATTTCTAGGTCATTCCATTGTAGTCAGAAAAGATACCTTGAAGGATTTCAGTCTTTAAGTTTATTAAGACTTACTAATAAATGTTAATGAACATTAAACATTAGTCAGCATGGTCTAACATATGTTCTGTCTCAAAATGTTACACGCACACTGGAGGAAAATGTTTATCCTCATGTTGTTGGGTATAGTGTTCTAAATATGTCTGTTGGGTCCCATCAGTCTATAGTGTTGCCCAAGTAATTTATTGCTTTATTGATTCTGCACTGGTTGTTTTATCCATTATTGAAAGGGGGATATTGGAGTCTCTAATGATTATTGTAGACATGTCTGTTTTTCCCTTTAATTCTGCAAGTATTTGCTTTATATGTTTTGGGGTTCTAGTGTTGGTACATATATGCTTATAATTGTTACATTAAAGTCTATTTTGCCTAAAATTAGTAGAGCCACCCCACCTTTTTAAATTATCGACATGTATTATCTTTTTCCATCTTTTCATTTTCAGCCTCTCTCTCTCTTTAGACCTAAAGTGAAATTTTTGTGGCTGCATATAGTTGGGTCATATTTTTTATCCATTCTTCAGATTTGTGCCTTTGGATTGGAGTTTAATTTATTTATACTTAAAATACTGATAAGGAAGGATTTTTGCCATTTGGTTTGTTTTCTGTATGTTTTATGGCTTTATTTGTTGTTGCTTATTTCCTTCATTGCTGCCTTTCTTTGTGTTTACTTAATTTTTTCTTTTGTAGTCACGAATTTTGATTCCCTTCTCAATTCTTTTTGTGCATATTCTGTAAATAGTTTCTGTGGTTACCCATCAGGATTACATATGACATCCTGAAGTTATAACAATCTGTTTTGAGTAGACAGCTTAACTTTAGTTGCATGTAAAACCTCTACTGCTTTACGTATCTGCTCCCCTTTATTTTTTCGATGTCACAAATTACATTCCTCTATATTGTATACCCATTGAGATAGGTTGATATTTTGCATATTTGTCCTTTAAATTCTGTAGAAAATAAAAAGTAGAATTATAAATAAAAATTACACTAATATTGGTTTTTATGTTTGCCCATGTATTTACCTTTACCAGAGATGTTTTTATCATTGTATGGGCTTTGAGTTACTGTGTAGCCGCCTTTCACATTAACATGAAGGACTTTCATTAGTATTTCTTATAGGGAAAGTCTACTGGTGATGAACTCCTTCAGCTTTCGTTTATCTGGGGATGTTTTAATTTCTCCTTCACTTTTGAAGAATGCTTTGACAGCTTTTTTTCTTTTGGTGCTTTTAATATACATTGCCTTTGGACCTCCAAGGTTTCTGCTGAGAAGTTGGCTGATAATCTTTTTGAGGATCCCTTGTACTGGACAAATTGCATTGTTCTTGCTGCTTGCAGGATTCTCTTTGTCCTTCGGCAGTTGGTGTTCCTTGAGCTCATAGATTTATAGATTCATGTCTCATCAAATTTTGGAAGGTTTTTTGCCATTATTTCTTCAAATAATTTCTGTCTCTCTCTTTTACTGTGATTCCTATAATATATACATTAGTCTGCTTGATAGTGACCCACAAGTACCTTAGACTTTGTTCACTTCTCTTCATTGTTGTTTTTATTTTTTTCAGGCTTCATTATCTTAATTGTCCTATATTCAAGTTGGCTCATGCTTTCCTTCTGCCTGTCCAAATCTGCAGTAGAACCTTTGGTGGATTTTTAAAATTACAATTACTGCAGGGTTTTCAATACAATCTGTAGAATTTCTGTTTGGCTATTTTATATAATTTCTCTATGTTGATATTATCATTTTGTCCCCTAGATCATTTTTCTGATTATTCTGTAGTGGTTTTTTTTTTTTTTTTTTTTTTTTTTT